>NC_046658.1:147113060-147114111 GCF_010883055.1 Belonocnema kinseyi
ATCACTGTGCCAAGCAAGTATGCAACCTATTGTCAATACCAAAGGAAGGGAGATCGACCAACACTACAAACCGAATCACTCACCAAGATTCTCGAGCTTCAACAAAGGGCCTTATTCCAAGCGGAAATAAAATCAAAATCTTTGTTAAGTTTCTGAAAATATTATTGCTATCCTTTATTTATTTTTTTTTTATAATATCTAAAAACTCGTCACTAAAGTCTTTTCCTTTTTTTTAAAGGGTGGAAACTAAGAAGAAATTTCTCAAAATATTTTGGCAGTTCCATGCTGCATATGTCGAATCAAATAAAAACAAATTCAGATATATCACACATGTAACTTTATTTTAATAAATTATGATTGTATGTTTTAAACCGTTTTAAATCAATGATTCGATTATCTCACCCTTTCGTTTTGCTTGTTCCTCAATCCATGGTTTCTAATTTTAAACAAAATTAGAATCAAAAAAGGAGGAAGTAGCGTAAGTTTAGCTATAATTATTTTATTGCAAGGTAAGTGGAACATTATTTAAATGCAGTTGCATCACAGCTAAGGCGCCTCTGGGAATCTGCAGAGGGGCATGACTGCGAAGCACACAAGTATCTCGTTAATCCAGGAACCTTAGTTAATTCGTGATATTATGAGGTGATTAGGGTGGGCTGGTTCTTGTTACAGACACCCAAATGCGGCCAGAGCAAGGCCCTGCTTACTGCCGAATCGAATTGACATTCAGCTGCTGCTAGAACAGTGATGCCAGATCTGAAACGAGATGTGGTCCAATGCTATGACAGGGCTATCTCCGTCTGAATATAGTAGGAGTCGATGTAAATGACTGAGTTGCGCGCGCAACCCATTTCTCCTCTTCTGAATTTGAAAAACGATTGCCTGTCTGAACACTGCGGCGGTTTTATTTACATCTCTATCTGCTTTGAAATAAAATGAAGAGATTGGGATTTTAATATTTCCAGATTTCGATGCTGGCGATTCTCATGATTTGAATACTTTGCGCGCCTCTTTATATGCATATATTTTGAGGTTATGTTATTTAAAGTAT
>NC_046658.1:147114211-147116824 GCF_010883055.1 Belonocnema kinseyi
TCGAAAATTCACCTTTTCCCTTGAAAATTTAACAATTTCGTTGAAAATTCGTTTTTTTTCGTTGTTCAATTCAATTTTTTATCACAGCTTTTATCTGGAAATGGAACTATTCCATTTTTGGTTAAACTGTATCCTGTAAATTGTATTAGTTGAAACACCAATCATTTGTTAGAAAATTAATTTATTTGTTTTCGATTATGACTTGAAATATTATTTCAGTCTAAATTTTTTTATTTTTAACCCATTCAATTTGAAATTTTTAAATTAAAAACAGAAAATTTCGTTAATTATCAGCAATATTTGACCGTTCATTTAAAACAATCAATTACAAACAACTGTTAAAACTACAAATTTGAACAGAATGGTTCGAAATAGAATACCTTGAATTGTTAAATTTGTAATCAGCTGAATATAAAGTTTAAACGCTAAAAATTTAATTTAAAAAAAGATTCAGAATTAATTTAAAACTTGAAATTATTTCAAATAATTTAAAACACGATTTATTTTTGGGTTAAAAATTCAGCTTTTTTGTACATGATACTCTTTTTGACTATAAAATTAAATAATTTTGTTGAAAGTTCACATATTTCGTTGGAAATTGACCTTGTTTGGTAGAAATTTAATCTTTTTGGTTGAAAATGTATCATCGTTGCTCAAAAATGGCATTGTTTGGTTGAAATATGAATTGTACATCTTCTTGGGCTTAAAAGTCGATTCCTTCACTAAAAGTTGAATTACTTTGTAAAAAAATACTTTTTTTTTCAACAAGGTTTTATAATTATTGTTAAAAATTTAACTATATGGTTGAAAGTTTAACTCTTTGATTGAAAACTCATATTTTTCGCTGAAAAAAATTAACTTTTTGTAGATAATTCGTTTTATTGACTTTAAAATAAAATAATTTCGTTGAAAATTCATGTATTTTGTTTGAAATTTGACTTTTTTGTAGATCATTAATTTTCTTGGTCGAAAATTCATGTCATTGGTTGAGAATTTAACAACTTTGTTGAAAGTTTATTTTTTCGATTAAAAATTATTTTTTTATCTGAAAATGTAACTATTCTAGGATTGATTAAAAATTAATCGTTTTTATCTGGAAACTAAACTATTCAATTTTTGGTTGAAACTTTATCCAGTACATGGTATTAGTTAAAATACCAATTATTTGATAGAAAATTAATTTAATTTGTTAAAAAGTAAACTTTTGGGTTAAAAATTGATATATTTTGTTAATTATATTTTTTCCTAAAATTAAAAAAAACTGTAAAATAAAAAAATGTGCTTAAAATCTTCCTGATTCTTTTTTTTTAATTTTTAAAATGTTTTCAAATACTCTCTTAAAATTTATTTGTCAAAATAAAAAATCATCTTCAATGTTCTTAGCAATTACAACAATTTTTGTTATTGTTTTTAAATGCTGTACAATTCACAAAAAGCTTTTTTTTAAATCTGCGAAAGTCTAAATCGTGTTTTAAATTATTTGAAATAATTTCAAGTTTTAAATTAATTCTGAATCTTTTTTTAAATTAAAGTTGTAGCGTTTAAACTTTATATTCAGCTCATGACAAATTTAACAATTCAAGGTATTCTATTTCGAACCATTCTGTTCAAATTTGTAGTTTTAACAGTTGTTTGTAATTGATTGTTTTAAATGAACGGTCAAATATTGCTGATAATTAACGAAAATTTCTGTTTTTAATTTAAAAATTTCAAATTGAATGGGTTAAAAATAAAAAAAATTTAGACTGAAATAATATTTCAAGTCATAATCGAAACAAATAAATTAATTTTCTAACAAATAATTGGTGTTTTAACTAATACAATTTACAGGATACAGTTTAACCAAAAACGGAATAGTTTAATTTCCATATAAAAGCTATGGTAAAAAATTGAATTGAACAACGAAAAAAAAACGAATTTTCAACGAAATTGTTAAATTTTCAAGGGAAAAGGTTAATTTTCGACCCAGAAAATTAATGATCTACAAAAAAAGACAAATTTCAAACAAAATACATGAACTTTCAACAAAATTATTTAATTTTAAAGTCAAAAAGACGAATTATCTACAAAAAGTTGAATTTCTTAAGCGGAAAATATGAGTTTTGAATCAAAGAGTTCAACTTTCAACCAAATAGTTAAATTTTCAACTACAATTATAAAACCTTGTTAAAAAAAATACTTTTTTTTACAAAGTAGTTCAACTTTGAGTGAAATAATTGACTTTTAAACCCAAGAAGATGTACAGTTCATATTTTAACCAAACAATTGCATTTTTGACCAACAATGATACATTTTTAACCAAAAAAATTAAATTGCTACTAAAAAAGGTCAATTTAATTTTAATAAATTTAAAAATTTTAAAGTCAAAAAGAGTATTATCTACAAAAAAGCTGAATTTTTAACATAATTTAAATGCAAATAGTTGAATTTTCAACTATAATTACGAATCCTTAATAAGAAAAAATTAATTTTTTTACTAAGTAGTTCAACTTTAAGTGAATAATCGAATTCTCCACCCAAAAATTATGATTTTAATTTTTAACAATATAGTTGCATTTACAAAAAAACGACTTTGCAACCAAAAAATATTTACAGTTGATAATTCAACCGAAA
>NC_046658.1:147116924-147124810 GCF_010883055.1 Belonocnema kinseyi
TTTTCAAATTCAGAAGAGGAGAAGTGGGTTGCGCGCGCAACCCAGGCATTTATATCGTCTCCTACCATATTCACACGGACATAGACGTGTCATAGTATTGGAGCACGTCTCGTTGCAGATGTGGGATCACTGGCTTGGCACAATAGGTGGGTGGTGTGTTTTTCTCAGGAGGGCTTTCTTGCTTGTTAAAGGGGCTCACAGAATTAAAGTTAAAACTGATGCCACGTTATTTTTATCAGATAAATGATATTTTACTGTTTTCACTCGTTTCGATAATTCTAAGCTTTGTTTAAAAAGTTCCTGAGAGTTCTTGGGGAGAGATTCCACAATATAAATAAACTGTTTATAAACTTCCGGAGAGTTGTTGGGCAGCGGTTCAATGGTAGAAATAAACTTGTCTTAACGTTTCAAGACGTGGGTATATATAGGCAAAAATCTGATCCGGCAAGGTCAAATGATCTCTTGGTAAACCATTTCCTGGCATTGATTTAAGGTATGATGACACAGATTTTGGAATATTGCGTAGAGGGGAGGCCACGCGCCGGTCTTTGCAATGTATTCTCTTGAGGGGCAATCGAAGACCACATATCATTATGATGTTTTTTACCTTTTCACCAATTGGGCCATAGTAGATAGGCCTCGCGTGTTCTTTCGTGGTGCTTGCTTCCTTCTGATTGGTTATGACGTCAATGACCGCGCATTCACGTGATTCACATTGATATTCCTTGATATTTCAAGGATTTTGAAGAATTTCAAACAGAATTTGACATAGAATGTATCATATGATTCAGAATGTAAATATTAAATGTTTATGACAATAATAATTAACAATAATTGATCATGGTTATTAATAATAAAAGATAATAAAGATCAATTCACAAATAATTCAGTCTTGGAATATATAATATTAAGTTGATTATGTATCTATTGTCGGTATGATAGAGTATCTCGGATAACCCTTTACTAATCGATAAGTGTTCCTCAGAGAATATATTCACAGAATACTTTTATGGTAACGATAATTTATAGGTTCTGAGTATTTTATATAATTCATATTGACAATTGATTATTATTATAAATAAGTAAATATTATGTTTATATAACGGTCACAGGCCGTGGCAATATCATAAAATCTTTAAAGTAAAATTTTTGTTTGACCTTTATTGTGTATTTGATAAAGCCGTCTTACATTGGGATTCATGCGAAGATATCTTACGGTTATTGATTCTAACGAGATATAGCTTTTAGACTGCCCAACGTAGCTTTTGTCATAAGTTTTACAATTAATTAATAATTAATATGATTTGACTTGAACATTTTTTGAAAAAAGATAAAGGGACCATTTAATTACGTTTTAGTTAATAGTCAATCAATTTTGTCTTTCCTTCATTACTTCATGTTGCTTTAAATATAAAAAAATTGCATGAGATATCAAACTGATGCATAGTAAGAAACTTTCAGTTTGGCATAATGGAAAAAGCCATGAAAAACAACACACGTATCAAGCGGGTGGAAATACATGAGCTTCAATGTGGAGAAAACTACCCAAAGAATAAATAGTAGAATTTTCTAGGTGTTTTTATTTAATTTGAAATCAAGAATTACATTACACAAAGTTACATTAACAAATTTTCCACGTCACGATTGCGTCATTGTGCACGTATGGGTAGTATGGATAACGCCTCGGATAACGCGGAGCCTCGGATAATCGAAGGTCGGATGATGGAGGGTCTACTGCATTACAAAATAAATTATGCAACTTCACTGTAATAAATACAACAGTTTTATTCACGAAAACGCCATTTTCTATATCGTTCTGGATTATTCGCTGCAAACCATTTAAAAAGTTCAAATTGATGCAGATATATATAATGGTATTCTTCGCTGATTACTCGAATGTTCTTTTTTGGGGTTGTTACAGCTCTTAATAATTTGTTTGATTCCTTTTTTTCTAACCGATTTATTGCCTCGTTTGCTGTTTTGGTTGCCAAAACGTGTGCATGTCGATTTACTACTGGTTCGTTATGTGCTAGTTTGTGGTCTTCAGCTAGCGGAGCACGCGCATGAACAAGTAAATAATTACGTTTCACACCCAACTCCTCTAATGCTTGTTTGGAAAATTGTATCCAATTTTGATTTTTTATGTCAAATACGAGAAATAAATTTTGTAGGCCAAACAATTTGGATAGAGGTGTAATCCTTTCAGCATTACTAGGATGAAGACTCTTGCATCCGACGATGTAATGACCTCTTTTTGAAAAAGTGACCATTACATAGCCCATGTGACGATCATTTAGGGTTTTGAACTTTTCAAACCTGTAAATCCTGTCACTTGTTAGAACCTCTTCGATAGGAGGCAAAACACCGTTATAGTCAGGAAACAAGTACTCGAAAGTCCTTTTTGAACTTATTAATCCTGTAAGAAGAAATAGAACTATGTAAGTCAAATCCAAAATTTACAATCTCTATATATAGAGAAGATTACCTTACACCAAATAATGGTTGGCAGTAAATAAGAGACATTTTTTCTGTTCCAAGCAAATTTTAAATTAAGATTTAAATTCAGTTTCAAACTTATTTACTTTGTCGACTTTGAAGATCCAATGTCCGACAGTTTAATAATATATGTCAGTTTGACACAATACGAAATTATTTTTCTTGTTGAATTTGATAAGACTGAAGAACAATTTTTTAGTTTTAATTAAAATATAAGATTTTTATCGAAATGACAATTAATTTTATTTAACTTCAGGCTTATGTAAAATTAGATGCATTACTAAGTAAATTTCTAAAAGAATAAGTCCTAAATATAGCTTCGGTCAATTAATTAGCAAACAGGAAAATAGTATAAAAACTATAAAAAATTATGAGAATTTCCAGGAAATGAATCATGATCGTCATTCTTGAAATTTAGGACTAAAACATTTGTAACCGAAAATCTACAAAAATGAGGAAATTCTAATTTTAAGTTAATGTAATTAAGCCATTTAAACAAAATAATTCAGAATTGCATCATTTTCTACGATGTATACTAAATATCAAACAGACTTTAATTGCAATAATTTAAAGTTACAAGTTAAAAGTATAAGTCTTTGACATTGAAAAACTTGCAATTCTATCTTTTCAAATTTTTTATATAATATTAAAAATATATATAATAATAAATTTTTTAAATTTAAAAATGTTTTTTAATGTTTAAATATTTCGTGAAATTAGAAACAAATTGTAGATTTTTGAAGGTATTTAAATCAAATATCGGATATTTAAAGAATTTGAACTTCTAAAGATCTGACTATTATTTTAAATTATTTAAGATTTTAAGGCCAATTTTTTTAATTTTGAAAGATTTTTTTTAATTTTCAGGGAAAACGAAAATATTTTGAAAACCAATATTTAAAAGTTTCGAATACAAATTTAAAGTGATTTAACATTTAAAAAGATTTTTAAAATTATTTTAACAGAATATTAAAAAATTTTTCCAATAATTTCAAAATGTTTCTCTTCATTTTCAAAAAATACGCTGAAAGATTTTTTGGTCGGCGCCAAAGTCTGGACTTTTCTGGGGCTGTTTATTCCAGATCTAAAGTATAATTTATTTCTAGAAAAATCTCTGTCTCAAATCAGAGGCATACTTTTTTCCTGAAATTCCCTATTCTAAGTGAGAATTAAAGATTTTTTTGGAATATTCCCTGAATCAGTTAAAAAAAATTAATTTTTCAATTTTCCCAGCCAAAAATTGCTTAAAATACTAAATTCTTAAATTTTAAAGTTTATTGATTGATTCTTTAATTTAGAGAATTGAAAATTCTAACTATAATTTTTATTTCTATATAATCTGAATTTTTAAACTCTATTATCTATATTATAAAAGTTATACATTCTGAAGGCAGTTGATCTGCGTATAGTTAAACTTCATTAATGTGAATGTGTTAGGACCTTCCATTTTATACGTGTAAATTACTGAGCATTTGAAAACAAAAATGTTAAACTTCAATTTAAACAGTATAAAATTCGAAAGTTCCACTTTGAATGATTTAATTTGTAGTTTTTATTATTATTTCAAATTGAAAAATGTTCAGCGTTAGGTTTCGAGTATTTTAGTTTTCTTGCACGTGAAAAATTTTTGCAACTCGAGAGAAAACAGGAAAAACATTTTTACGTTTATTATGAGTTAAAAACAATGTTTAACATAATATTTTTCTTTTGGAAAGTATGTTTTTGGAAGTTTTGACTTTAAATATGACATTTTTAGCTATTTTAAGCTATTTTCTTGAAAATTATACAAATATTTTCATCGAGCGCAGTCACGAGGTGTCCTTAAATCAAGGTATGATAGATAAAGTGTGTAAATAAGTCTCATTTCATCGTTTTGAAGAAAAACAACTTCTAAATGCTTTACCTTGATGGATATTTCATAGCCTATTAACCATCTTATCATTTCAATAAAGTTAAAAATGTCACACAATCTCCGTCTTTGATTAAACAATAATATTTTTCACTATTCCAATATTTTCATCTCAAAACTGACTATCGCGGATTTCTTCCAATCTCCAAGTTTTGAAATCTCCTAATACCGCATAAAATAAACAATTAATTTAATCTTTTTTAATTGCAAATGCAACCGTTTGTTCGAAGATTAGACTCTTCAGTTAAGAATGCAGTATTTTTCAGAAAATTCTCTTTTTTTTAAATCGTTTTTTCTTCCAATATCCTCTCTCAACCCATCAGCTGCTGGCGGTACCATATGGTACCACGCATATGATCTCTTTTGAATTAGTTAAATAATTTGAGTTTCAATTATTTGTTTGAAATTTTAGTTATTTAACGAATTATTGAAACTATTGAATTAGCTTATTAGTTTAAGTTACTTAAAGTAATATAACTGAAACATCAAGAATAAGTTAAAAAACCGCGACAGAAAAAAATTCCGCAACACAACTTATATATTC
Source organism: Belonocnema kinseyi (assembly GCF_010883055.1). Classification (NCBI taxonomy): domain Eukaryota; kingdom Metazoa; phylum Arthropoda; class Insecta; order Hymenoptera; family Cynipidae; genus Belonocnema; species Belonocnema kinseyi. The sequence goes on from NC_046658.1 coordinate 147,121,874, forward strand.
AACCAGCGATATAGCGCTTCACGCGGCGAAGACATGAACCTCTAGTCGTCTGATGCGCGCGCCTTACCATTTAAATCCTTGCATTTCTCTCGTAAAAATGAGCTTTATTATTTACTACCCGTGCAGAAATCGTCCGATTTCAAACTTAATACCGATCTGGCCCCGATCAGATTTTCCGATCTGGCCCTGATCAGTAGAACTCTGTGGCCCATACCTGGGCCCGACCGATTTCCTACTGAAATGCCTTCTCTATGGCCCGCAGAACTAGTGCTGCTTGATGTTTTCTGATAGTGCAGTGAAATTTGTATACATACTACTCGTTTATAATATTTTACCAATGATTAAATATGCATAATGCGAGTAAGCCACATGTTCGGAGGCACCAAACACCAGCCAGTATACCTCGAAATCTGCGCGAGGAATATGAGAGTAAGTAATTACACTCTGCGGGCTCATTGAAACCTAACCTCAAATACATTAATAATTAATTAAATTTAAGAACTCAAGGTTTTTCTATTTAATGTAGAGTTAGAATTATCAAATCTATCAACAAAAAATGGATTGCAGCATGCACAAAATTTTAATGTTTTTAGATTATGAGAATAAAATATGTGATACAATCGATTCTGTAATTGAAACTTTGATTCTGTAGTAAGAATAAATTCATTATAGACATACTTGCATTAGGGATAAATTTTCATAACATGAATTTCAAATCAAGTAGTACAATCAAAATGCAAGATGCCAATATTATAGGGATTCCAACAAGAGGTAGTTACTCAACTGCGCATGCGTCGCATTCGGCATCGAATTGGTTTCGCGCGAAGTTTAGAATGATACACAAAGTTATTTTTCTTTTTTATTATAAACAATGACATTTCAACATATAAAAATATCCATTCGGTCGAAATTAATAATTAATAATAAAAATTAATTAAATGTATATTCTGTAAATGTTATTTAAAATAAACAGAAATATTTCATTCAAAACTTTTTATTTTTGTTAAAAAGTTGTTTGGTCTATATTGCTTCTTAACAGACTTAAAAAAATAAAACGATATAATAAATGATGGGGCAATTTTTCGGCGAAAATATTATCTATAACCACCTTCTCGAATTTGTCAAGAAGTAATACAATTGCCAGAAAATTGAACTTATTTACAGTAAAATGTTAATAAATCGTAAATCACAGGTTATTTCTCGTTGATTTTCGTTGGAAGCATTCGAAAATGTCAAGTTGTAGGGAATCATTTTGCGAAAAAAGTTTTTCTAATTTGTTAAGAAGTTTTAAAGACCAAATTTTTTTAAAGAAATTAAAATTGTCAATTAAATTATTTCTGGTTATCATCCATTTTTTCATGAAAAACTAATCTTTTCCTCGAAACTGATACCATCTACAATAGTCTTACGTTTCTCAAAAGTATAATTAAATTTTGCAGTCTGAAACCTATTCTTTTCATGCATGTCGTACTTTAATTTTAAATTAAAATAACTTCATTGGAAATTCAAAATATTAAGGTGGTCTTCGAAAGGAGAGGAACATTCGATGGTTTCGAGTTTACTTATATTGAATCTCCAATCGTGAAATTCACCAATGGATTATAATGAGACTGATCGTGTACCGATTGGGCACTGATGGAGCAGCGATCGGGTTTCCGATCGGGTCTCCCGATCTGGCCCCGATCTGAGCGTGTGTTTCATCTGCGATCTGGCCCCGACCAGGATTCCCGATCGGGACCCGATCTGGATTCGCCTGGCCCCGATCGGGGCGAGATCGAAATTTCTGCACAGGTAGTGTTTGTTTTATAAATAATTAGGGCCTACCCCGGCCCTCATTTATTGTTGTGAGAGTCAAGTGCGGTCTTCAAAATATAATTTTCGAATTGTTATCACAATAGTAAAAAATTCTTAATAACCTGTACGCCATGGAACAAAACAAACAATTTCTTAGACTTTTTTTAGTTAAATGATTCTGCCAAGAGAAATTTAATGCATAAAATATTTTATTTATTTATATTATTTTTAAAAAGTAAAGCTTCACGAATTGTCTGAGCAAAATTCCCAGTTTCCCGAGATAATTTTTTTTAAGCATTAAGAATAAAATTAAAATTGCATTAATTGCATAGAATTTTTAAATCTTGAAAAAATATGGTTCAAAAAATTTTGAAAATGCGCTTACTTTTTGAATTTTTATGCAAAATAGCTGTTTTACGAACTCGTTCTCAGGAGGTCTCAAAACGTAGAGATTTGATGAAACAGAGTGTGAAAGATTGTAATGGAAAATGTTGACATTTTACGTAAATTTTGGAAAATTTCAGTAGATTTGAGAGGTACTCAGACCTCCTTAAATGACTGAAAAATAACTGAAACTTCTAAAAAAATTCCGAAAATTTCGTAAGGTTTCAAGAAAGATATTTCTGTAAGATCATAAAAAAAATTGAAATTATTTATTATGTAAAAAAAGTACCTTTAAAAGAGAATATTAAAAATGATGTTTTACATTTCAAAAAAAAGTCCAGTAAATTTAAATTATTTCAAAAGGTTAGAAGTTTCAAAATTTCTTTAAATTCATGGGAAACTTTGTTATGATTTTTTATTTACAAAAAATTAACTTTAGACACAATTGAAAAAGATTTAGAATTATTTCAAATGATTTCCTAAGATTTCAAAAAAGTGTGTAAAAGAATTCAAGGCCAAATGTTTCAATTTGATAAGATTAAAAATCAAGAAAGAAATCTAGTGAATTCATGAAATATATGGTAGATTTCAAGAAATTAAATAATAATTTGACAGTTCAAAAGATTTACAATATTGGGACTTTTACAGATTTTCAAAACAACTTTAGAATATTTAAAAGAATTTAGAAAAGTAATAAATCTTATTTCATTGAATTGAAGAGATTATGAATACATTAAAAATATTAAAAAGCTTAAAAAC
>NC_046658.1:147124910-147151977 GCF_010883055.1 Belonocnema kinseyi
ATTCTAGAAATTAGGCTAAACAAATATTTTAAAAGCATTCAGTGATTCGAAAAGATGTTTCTTTGCATATTTCTAGAATACATATTATTTTAAAGACCTTGTTAAAATTTAAGGAATTCAAATGAGATTAAAATCTAATTTACAATCCTATTTCATGTACAATAATGAAATTAATGTGCAGAATTCCTGAAATTAAAACCAAGAATCGAACGGCCAATTTTGGAAACCCACCATAAAATATTCCTATTGCAATTTGGAAAAAAAATAAAACAAATAAAAAGAAAGAATTCTCTTTTTGGCCCAAAATAAAAAAAAGACATAATAGTTAGAAGGTAACAAACTAAACCCCCTTCCTTATCTTTTTGACTTCTTTTATCTCTTTTATTTTTATTATTATCAAATCACCACGATGCTCTCTCCCTGACACCCGAGAATCTTTCCTCTTTTTTATTTTTTTAAAAGAAATTTGTTTTCATTTATTTTTTTGGAAATTTTTTATCTTTTTTCAAATTTATGGCGCACTTTTAAATTTGGTCGTTAGATCCTAAGTTTTATTTTCAGAAATTCTGCAAAAAACTTTTTTGAATTAAGAAAACGTTCTGTTTCTGAACGTAATACAAAAAATTTTACATACAAATATGTGCAATAATTGAAACCTTGAAGGAGATGAAGTTAGACCAAGAAAGATTTGTTTTTCTGGAACTATTATTTAAACTGTCAGCGAATGTTGAAATAATTTTTAATGTTTAGCATTTTTTTCTCTGACATACAGGTGTACCAGGAAATCAAGTAGAAATCACATCAAATTCATTCTTGAATAAATAATTGTTTTTTTAGGAGTTAATTTAGGAGATCAAATCCGACAGTAACTAGCGATGGTTCACAAAAGACGTGGATATTTTTCTAAGCGAAGAGCCATCTGGTATGTATTTAAGAAAAAACCATATAAAAAATGTTTTTTTTTCTGAATTAGTATCGCATGCTGCCATCTACCGAACCTTTTACAATAATAAAAAATGAGGATCAGCGCGGTTATTTTTTTCCTTGCGGTTGTCGTTTTTCTCAATTCTATTGGTAAATATATAATAATATAATATAATATCTATAATTTTAGGTAAATTGAAAACGAAACACGATTATTCCCAGTGGGCACAAAATTTGACGACGTCTTTACGACATCGTTACGACATCTTTACGACAACTTTACGACATCCTATTTCCGTGTCGTTTCGGTGTTTTTACGATATCGTAAAGACATCGTCAGATCATACGACTTATTTACGATATCGTAAAGACACCTTAACGACATTGACATAGGATGTCGTAAAGTTGTCGTAAAAATGTCATAACGATGTCGTAAAGACGTCCCCAAATTTTGTGCCCACTGGGTTATTTTCTCCGTATCACGCTATTTTTTAATCAGAAATTCAAATTAATATTAGTACGAACCTTTTCTGTATCATAATATCTATTTTTACTTCGATAGTTGTAGTCACTGAATTTTGTATTTATTTTGTAACCAAGAAATATGAATCTTCAACGAGAAAGTTAATTTTAAATAAAATTGTTGAATTTATAAACGAATAAGTTTATTTTCTACTACCACGAATACTAATTCAGTTAATTCGATAAAATTGAAAATCTGCAAAATACTGAAGAATTGGATAATAATTGTGGAGAAATTGAAATCTTTGGAAAAATCATTCAAATATTTGCAAGAAATTTGTCATGTTTTGTAATTTTTTTAAAATTATCCATATTTAAAACATTTAGTAACTATCGTAAAATTATTCAAATCTTTATGCTACCTTCTACATCTTTGTAAAATAATTGAAGTCTTTATCAAACCCTTTATCTTTTTGCAATCTTTCCGAAATATTTTCGAAATATTTGAAATCTTCTAAAAATATTTGGTAATTTTTGTGATATTATTAAAATGTTTCTGAGATCTTTAGAAATCGTTTGCGAAATACTTGTGAAATATTTTCAATCTTTTTGAAATCTTAGAAATCTTCTGAAAATTATAGACATTTTTGTGAAATATTTGGAAAACCATTGAAGCCTTTGTGCAGTTTTTGAAATTCATCGGAAGTCTTTGTATAATATTTGAAATCTTTGTAAAATCTTTCAAACTATCGGAAGGCTTTGGAAAATATTTAAAATATTTGTGAAATCTTTGAAATTTTTGAAAATCCTTGAAATCACTGGAGTATGTATTTGTGTTGTCACCGAGAAATATGAATCATCAATGAGAAAGTTCATTTTAAATCGTATAGTTGAATTTCTAAACAAAAAGATTCATTTTCTAAAAGTAGAAAAAATATAATAATTTTAATTTTTACACGAAGCAATTTTTATTTAAAATTAAAAACACTTTTATTTCAAAAGAAATTTTAATTTAAAATAAAATTTAAGTTTAATTTAGATTTAAATTAAATTTGAATTTGAAATTTTTCTAAACCTTCACGAAAGTAATGCACGTAACGGTTATTTTACTTCAAAATGATGGGTCTTGAATTATTATTTACACACTAAACCTACCTTACCTTGCTTTATTGACGCCTCGTGAATCGGTTCGCCGTAAACATTTGTTTAATTTTCAATGAATTTTAAATAACATGTTTTTTAAAAGAAACCCGTTATGCTAAAACTTTTTTTAAACCTTTGCTTGTGTATTTAGATGAACCGATCATAAAATTGGTCAAGAACATACCCGTTAATGCAATTTTTAATGTTAAAATGTGAAGAAATTACGATTTTTAGTTTAGAATAGTAAGAAACAGAGTTGGTGGAGCCCTAGGGCTACAGAGGAAACTGCCCCCCCCCCAACTACATTTATCAGTGTAAGGAAAAATATTAATGTGCCCCCTCCCCATTAAAATTGAAGGAATAAATTTATCGGATAATGCTTGGGAAATTATTGAAACTTGCAGAAATCTTTGAAATCTATTCAAAACATTTATTTACGAAATCCATAAATATTTGCGAAGTATGCAAAATTTTGATGAAATTATTGAAAACTTTGGGAAATTTGTTTTTGCGAAATTAAACTAAAAAATCGATTAAAACCTTTAAAATCTTTGTGCAATCTTGAAACTCTACGTAAAATAATCGAAAAAATCTTGAAATCTTTGTGAATCTGCGCAAAATATTTTTAATATTTTTAAATATTTGTGACATTATTAAAATATTTGTGCAATCTTATGAATCTTTATAAAACAAAGTGTTTGTGAAATCTCTGTAAAACATTGGACTATTTGTGAAATCTTTAAAATATGTTTGATATATTTGGTAATATTTGTGAAATTACTTCAGCGTTTATAAAATAATTGCAATCTTTGCAAAATATTTAAAATACTTTTGGAATCTTTGAAAAATCATTGATATCTATGTGAAATCTTTTAAAAATATTAAAAAATTTTTTCGAAATTTTAAAAATATTTTTGAAATATTTCATAATTTAAACTTTATCTACTACTAATCATTACTGATAACTTACAATTTATTGTTTATTTATTATTAATTATTTTAGTAGAATGTGAAAAATAATGTGAAAACAGTCGTCAAAGAGCTTTCTTAACAGCACCTGCAGTCTAATACTGAATTTTTTTTGCAGCCCTTTTTCAATATTATCCAGAAAATTGTATGTACGATAAATTTCCCTAAAAACCATTAATAAAATAATTTTTTTTTTAAATACTCACAAGAGCCACTTCCTGAAAACTTCAGGATATGTTAACAACCTTAAAATATTCTAACTTCTTTTCTAGAATTTTTTAAAATCCTTAAATGGACTTTCAATATTTTTTAATACTTTTTCTAAATTTCCTTAAATTTTTTCACTGTGTAAATCATTCGAAAAATCCTTGTTTACCTTCAAAATATTTTTTAAACGGATTTTTATTTTTCCAAAAACGTTAGAAAATCTTAGGAAATTAAGAAGATTGTCTTAAAATTCTCCACATTTTTTTCGTACGATTTAGGTGTCTCGCAAACTTTGATATTTAATTATTAAAAACGTTTGAAAAAATTTCAAAAGATTTTAAAATAACACATTCTTTTCTAGTTTCTGGATAATTTTGAACTGATTTTATTTTTAATAATTCATTTTAAGCTTCTCAGATTAGAAAATATGTCAGTAAATAATCGGGAAAAGCTTTGTCGATTGTCGTTTAAATTTTAGAGAATTAAAAAAATGTTTGTAAACATTTGAATAATATAAAATAATATCTAGCTGTTTTATATGGTTTTGAAAAATGTGTCAACAATCAAGAACTTGAGAATAATTAGAAAACTGTTAAAAAAAATATAGATTTTTAATAATTATTTTTTGATAAGCGATTTCCTGCCAGAAACGTAAATATTACCTAAAACTGTCTGTAAATTACAAATATTTTTCAAACTATAATGATTCTTTTTAAGATACCAATCTTTAATATGAAGTGCAAATATAATCTAATCATTTTGGTTTTGAAATAACGATTTACGGTAGCAAACACTATACATTTAGAGAAATTATAAATCTTATTTGAAACTTTGTGATTTCATATTTAAATTATTTTTAAAAAAAATTCATTTTCAACCAAAAGTCCCAAGATAAAACATGTCTAATACTTTGAAAAATTTGTTAGATAATTTAAAATTTGTAATTCAACTGTGCAAGAGTATTAAGAATGCATGAATGTTTCTGCTATGATATGTTAGTCATATCGTCATAAATTATTGGGATTTTTTAAAAAAAATTATCAGATTGAAAAAAGATGAATAATTCCTTAACAAATTTAAGTTACTATATACAAGGTTATTATATTTTAGTTTAATAATAATTCTGGCTTAAGTTAATGTTTTAAATCAAAAATTGGCATTTGCAAACAAAAGCCGTTATAAATTGAACAAGATGTAAATTTTTTATACGATTTTGAATTATGTTGGAGTTTTTCATTGGAAAGTAGCATTGTTAATTTTTAAAAACTTTTATTTCAAATAAAAGAAAATATTTTTCTACAGCTGTAGTTTAAGCTAGTTTAGTTGGAATGGAAGCTTCTGAAGTGTCCCCTAGGAATTTACATTTTTCTAGCACCTTCTTCGCTATTCTTTATTATACATAAATAATCATTATGTCCATCTAACATGATAAGAATTGTATATCCTAATTTAAACTAAAGAATTTTGATTCTGTTTTCCTTCCTTTCTTTGTGTCTATTATAGCTAACACGTGATCCTTGAGAAAATAATGAAGATTCATAATTAGTTTCCTTCTTAACGCTATGTGATGAGTGAGTCCCCAGTGCATAAAATTTCGCGACGTATTTACGACATCGTTGCGACATCTTTACGACAACTTTACGACATCCTATGTCCATTTCGTTAAGGTGTCTTTACGATATCGTAAATAAGTCGTATGATCTGACGATGTCTTTACGATATCGCAAAGACACCGAAACGACATGGACATAGGATGTCGTAAAAATGTCGTTAATATGTCGTAACGATGTCGCAAAGACGTCGCCAAATTTTGTGCACACTGGGTCACTTGGTCAGATTCCTACCTAACCGCCACCTTCCTTATTTCCCAACTTATTTTCACACGAAGTTTCACATCGATTTGAAAATTTGGGATAATAAATAAGAGTAGCGGTAAATAAGTGGCGGTAGGTGAAGAATCTGGTCACGCGACCCACTCATCACATGGCCTTAATGAAGTTTCTCTGCTCTTAGCGATTATCTGATGTAAGATAGTTTCTCCTATATCTATGGTTAATATTAAATTACGCCTACACTCTTCTATTTCTTTTTACAGAATCAATACGTTCAATAAAGACTTTAGAGCAATTATTTCCTGACTGCAACGGTATGTTGCCACATATCAGAGAGATTCAAAGTGAAAACACTCAACATTTAGAAAACTTCCGGATACTGGGTCGTCACAAAATGAGTTCTACAAAAGTAACTTTTTTAGCAAGGAAAAACATCATCTTTGGATTCGCTGGTTCGGAATATATTGTTCCGCTATGCCACATGTTTTATCTACAGAAAAAATATATCGTATTTAACACAAATATTCACCAGTGGGAAACTGTGCATCAAGAAGATCTTTGGAAATTGGGTGCAAACCGTAACTTCTTATTTGTTTCTGCGCGTGATGACGTTGCAGATGAAATCAAATTAAAACGATACAGCCCAATAATAGAACCACAAGCACACCTCAAAGCATGCAAAGCAGCAAATCTTGCAGCAGACAAAACAGAAAAAGATGAAAATATAAAAATAGAGGATGGTTCGTCAAACTTCGAAGAGAGCGTTGAAGCAATTAAGGAAGAATACTCTTTTGCATATTACCACTTATTATATTTAATTCATTCTGAGGAAAAAGTTAGTCCGAAACGGCATGATAAATCGCGTCATCGGAATTAGGGCTTGAAACGTGAAAATGGAAACTTAAAAGCACATAAATGACTAGCTGAAACTCATTGCTGTTGTTTTTATAAAAACAACGATCAAAATCTTCAAAAAGACGTAATATTATTTTTTTGTGGTATTTTTTAAAAAATTGTGAATTTCTAGGAACATTTATAAATACCTTTGTATGGAATTTTGAGAAAATCCATATTAGAAAAGATACAGTATACCAGTATACCAGTAGTAAATTAGTAAGCACGGTATAGTTCAGATTTCGCTACCACCTTCATTTGAGTCTTGCGGTGCTGGACTGGTGCAGTAGCTTTATAGAAAATCCGCAAGGGCGCAACGTGCCGCCTCTCGCGCAACAGAAATGACGCGCCGAGTGTTTAAGACAGCAGTCCACACGTAACGAAGCATAATTACCTGGAGCAGAGACTACAGTGACCAACATGCCGGTTCCTTCAGAGCGAAGCTCTTCCATTGCTGTGTTCCAGTTGAAGTTTTTTTAAAAATTAATATCCCACAAATTTCGGGGAATTTCAGTTACAAAAATTTATGCATTTTTAAGCGTAGGATATGTTTCCTATTAAATCTTGGGTAAATTTGAGCACTTATAATATTTCAAAATAGTTTATGGATATTTCCGCAAATAATAAGTATTTTGACAAACTTTTAGGGAATGTTTCACAAATTTTGGGGAGTTCAGTTAATATTCCACGTGGATGTATTTATCATATGACCCCTATTAGTACCTGATCAGGCCCCGAATAGGATAAGTCGGGGCACCTGACTAGTCCGCGACTAAACTACCGTGACACTACTGGTCGGGGGCTAGTCAGATGACCCGGATAGCCCCCGATTTTAAGTGGGGTCGAGTGGTCGGGAACCAGACTAGTTCCCCATTTGAATTTCTACACGGGTTGCTTCAATCAATCTATAATTGATTTTGGATAAATTTTTTTGTTGATGCTAGAAAATATTACATTGATTCAAATAAAATTATTGATTCTATCTATCGAATATAGCCTATTTTTACTGTTGAAATTGCAGTTTAAGACAAACTATCTGTTTAAATAAAGAAAATATGTAAATAGTAATTCTTTTTTTAACCTGAAATAGGTATAGAGCAGCAAATATATTACGGTCTTTTTAGTCAGATTGAACCACGATGCGGATGACAGTCTGGATATTTAGAGGAGTCGTATAACGTCACAACAAGGTTGAGCTTGTTGAAGAAACGAAGTTTTAACTTAAATGATGGGTTTTTAGGAGCATTGAAATTTGTTTATATCTTAATGGTTGAATTATCAAAGAAAAAATTAATTTTTAATTTAGAATTTTTTAACCAAATAGTTCAGTTTCAACTGAAAAGATGAAATATCAACAGAAAAATGAGATCTTTTATTATTTTTGCATTAATCATTTCAAAATTTAAGATATCATTTTTTGAATAGAATGTAGCTTACAATGTCTCAGATATTTTTCAAAAAATTTTAGAACTATTTAGAAATTAATGTTTCAAAATAAAAAAAAATCTAAAAGTTTCCAAGGAATCTCAAGAGAATTCTCGTATTCTCTTATAATAATGTTTAAAATGTATGTATTCGCTTTAACCTATTCAAAATTGATAGAAATGTTTTTAACTTTTCGTTCAGTATCTTCAAAAATTGTCATTTTGTTATTCTCAGTAATATTTTTGATGTAAACTTCTAAGCTCAAATAGTTTTCAAGAGACCTACTTTGAGGTTTAATAACTTAGCGAATATTTTTTAAATTATTAGGCAGATATTAGCTAGCCTTTACTTAATTTACTTAAAAAATAAGTCAGATTATAAAATTTCGTACAATTGTAATTGGATTTGCATAAGCTTATCATAACATATAAGTGACGTATATGTAATTATATTTAATTTTTTATTCCTTTCTTGTTATTTTTCAAATAATTTGTCTGTACGATAATTATTATTATAATTTGTGAGAAACCTTATACAGATGTAAATTGTTTTCAACTAAATTCTTTTTCAATCCAAGAACAATATTATAAAAAGTATTTAGAATAAGACAGAATTCACCTAAAATCAAGCAGGTTCTATACATTATTTAGCCGAATCTCTCAGGGATAAAATTTTTTGTATAGTCAATTTTGCAAGACATTTTTTTCCCATAAAAGACCAAAAAAAAATCGAATTTGGACATCTATGTTAAAAATAAAAAAAACATATTAATTTTTTACCCATATCATTAATTCTCTACAAAAAACGATTAGTTTTCAACCAATAATGATGTAAATAAAATTTTCCTTAAAGACTTTAATTTTTAACAAACGACAAATTTTCAACTAAAAAATTAGTTTTGAATTACAAACATAATTTTTCAGCCTAAGATTGTATATTTACATTTTTAATAAAATTGTTGAATCATCAATCAAAAAGATAAAATTTCAAACAAATAGTGGAGTTTTCGACCAAAAAAGATAAATATTTAATTAAAAATATAAATATATAGAACCAAAAACAGGATTATTCCTTTTTAGTTAAAAAAATTAATATTTAATAATAAATTGTCGAACTTTCAAACAAACGGATACATTTTGAACCAAGAACATTAATTTTATTTAAAAAAGACAATGTTTAAAACAAATAATTGAATTTTTAACACAAAAATATTTATTTGTAATTCAAAATTTCAATGTTTCACCGAAAGTGGGCTGGTTAAATTTTTAGTCAAAGAATTTAATTTTTAACAAAAAAAAAATGTGCAACTTAATAGCATTGTTCTTAATCACAAAGATGTATTTTCAGTCAAGAAGACTAATTTCCTGCCTCAAAAAGACGGTTTAAAAAAATTAAATTTTTAACAAAAAAAGATGCATTCTTTTATACATCATTTTTCTATCAAAAACAGTACAATAGAATTTTCTCTTAAATAAATAAATTTTTTACAAAAAAAGGGAATTTTTAACAAAATAATAGAATCCTCGAGAAAAATACGAAATTTCAATTAGAAAGTTTATTTTTCTACCAAAAATGACGAATTTTTAACAAAATTCTGAATTTCTAAATACTGTGAGAAAAAAGATGAATTTGTTTACAAAAAGCTCAATTTTTAACGAAAAAAATCGATTATAAACCAAAAGGATTAATTTTCTACCAAAACAGAAAAATTAAAAAAATTGAATTATTAAGTAAAAAAGGTCAATTTTCAATTTAAAATATCAATTTTCAACAAAAATAGTAGAATCGAAATTTTTTGAAAGAGATTGGTTTCTGACGTTCTAAAAAGGAATTTTTTTTAAATAACTGAATTCCTGAAGAAAAATATTAATTTCAACCAAGAATATTACTTTTCTTCCAAAAATTACGAATTTTCTACAAAATCTAGAAAGTTTCAAAGAAATATATGATTTTTAACCCAAAAATATCATTTTTCAACCGAAAGTAATATAAGTAGATTTTACCATTATAGAAATTAATTTAAAAAATATATATAGAAATTTGAAGAGAATAGTTGAATTTTCAATCAAAAGGGTTCATTTTAAACCGAAAGAGATGAAGCTTCTTTTATGAACTTAAAATTCAACAAAAAAATGGGATGGTTCAGTTTTTAGTTAAAAAAATAATTTTCAATTTAAAGAAGTGTAATTAAAAGAAAATATTTGAGTTCTCTACCAAAACAGATTGTAATTAAAAATATCAATAAATTTTTTACCAAAAATGGAAAGTTAAGTTTTCACTTCTATAAATTAATTTTGAAAAAATAAGAATTGTCTGAAAAATGGTTGAATCCTTAATCAGCAAGATGAATTTTCAAACAAAAGATTACTTTTCTACTAATTTTTTGTTGAAAATATTTAACAATTTAGTTGAATATTTTTTTCTGTCTTGACTGAAAGTTGTTTCTTGGTTAAAAATTCATCTCTTTGGGCAGAAACTGGAGTTTCTTACTGAACATGAACACAATAAAAATGTATCCCTTTTGGTTGAAAATTCAACTATTTTTTTGAAAACTTGCCTTTTTGGATCGAAAACTCAACAATATTGTAGATATTTTTTTTCACTTTGTTTGTTCGTTGTGAACAGACTTTTCAAAAGTAAAGGTTAAAATATCTACAAATGTAATTTGGTAGTTGTGAATTATCTTAGCTCCTTTGTTGAGGACTCAATTATTTTGTGGAAAATTGATCTTTTTTGTTTGCATTCGACTACTTGGTGAAATGTTAAACTAAATGAGTAAAAATTGATATTTTTTTTGCTAAAGATTCATCATTTTAGTTGAAAATTTAATTCTTTTGTTGAAAATTCTTTCTTTCTTTGGTTGAAAATTAATCTTTTTTGTTGAACATTTCTAAATTTAGCTGTTATTATTTTAAAATAATCATATTTTTCAGTATTGAATTGAAAATTTAGCTAATTATGTTAAAAGTTGAACCATTTTCTTAAAATGTTATGTTTCTGGATGAAAATGTAACTATTTGGTAGGAAATTCGTTAATTTTTTTTTTAAATGAAAATTAAACTTTTTCATTTCCAGTGTAAAAGTTTTTTTTTAAGTTTGGCTTTTTAATTAAAGATTTGCATTTACAACCGAAAAGTTTAACTTTTAACCAGATACTTAAATTTTCAATATTTGATATTTCAACGAATGCAGATGCTGCCAAGAGATGCATCGTAAAAATAAGGAAACGAATTTTCAATCATGAAGATTAATTTTACATAAGAGATTCGAATTTAGACCAGAAGTAGAAAAGTTACTTTTTCCCACAAAAATTTATTTCCGAAAAAAAAAGAATTTTTAAAGAAATAGTACATTTTCATACAAAAGAGATGAGTTTGCCACTAAAACTATGATTCTTTCATCTAAACAAACGAATTTTCAAGAAATAAAGAATTGTCAGTTGGGAAATAAAAAAATTTGTCCCAATCCTTGAACTTTGAAGTCAAAAGACTATTTTTCTATAAAACAGTTATAACACCTTTCCCCTCCATCTCCCTCCATAAACCACATTTTTCACAACACCTTCACCCCACATGATAAGTTTGCAAGTATTTATTTGTTTAAAGTGTTATTTTTAATAAATAATTCCATTAATTTCAATGATATTTGAAATATAATAATGACTAGTTTAATTTTAAAGAAAATATTTATGTTTTTCGTCAACTTTATTGCAAAAAGTTCAGGGTACAGTGGAAGACTTGTTTGAGTTCGAGATTCGATAATTTGCAGAAATTTGAGTTCAATAATATAATTTTTTTCCAACTTTGTAAGGATTCATTTACTCTTGCAACCACAATTGGCACAAAGATCATATATCGCGTTATTCATTACAAAATCTTGGGGAGACTTGACCAAGATTTTCCAGGGAATCTTTACCAAGTTGCAACAAGCTTTTTGCATATGTTTTTTTACCTATAAGAAAATTAATTATTATAATGCGTTTGCAAAAATTTCGCTAAACTGATTTATAAAAATTGTGGTTTAAAAATGCAAAGTTCATTATTTAAAGAATATGACTATCATCAACGTGAGTTACAAAATTGTAATAAATGCTATTCATCAATAATGGGAGTAAATTAATTTATTAAAGAACGCTCATTTAGAATAAAATATTTTTATTTAATTTTCTGACAAAAAATATAAAATTGGTTAAAATCCTATTATAAAAGATAAATGGCAATTTCAGGTTCAGAACTTACCCAGTAGGCACAAAATTTGGTGACGTCTTCACGACATCGTTACGACATCTTTAGGACAACTTTACGACATCCTATGTCCGTGTCGTTTCGGTGTCTTCACGATATCGTAAAGACATCGTCAGATCATACGACTTATTTAGGATATCGTAAAGACACCTTAACGACATTGACATAGGATGTCGTAAAGTTGTCGTAAATATGTCGTAACGATGTCGTAAGGACGTCGGCAAATTTTGTGTCCACTGGGTATCGCTTGGTGCCTTCTATTATTTTATACTAATATTTTTTAACATTAATGAAATATGTATAACATAGAAAAGATAGGCTTTTGGTTTATTATTTTTCATTAAAAGATAAATAGGTGCGTGCAAGACTACTAATATTTTCCAACAAATCATCGTTACTTTCTCAATATTGATCTTTTTTTGCAGCGAATTTCAAAGGAGGACGGTAAAAGTCACTAAGATTCGAATGCAATTCAAACATCTAAATCTGATCGAAAGCTATATAATTTTAAAGAAGAAATTGATGATTTTTTTAGATATATTGCAAAATTCAAATACTCGAAATTTTGTCTCAAGTCATTTTTATACCACACATTATAGTTAAAGACCATGTTTTTATAAAAAAAAATCCATTATTTTTGTGTACATAATATACAAAATAGGTTATATGTAAGAGCGGAGAAGGAGGAGCTGTATCTAAATGAAATTCTTTGGTCTGTTACATTGGTAAGGAGGGGAGGGGGTAAAAACGTCGAAAATGATGTTACGAAATATGTGAATTTTCCATATAGAATGTAATTCAAATTAGTTTCAGTTGCTATAAATTTATTTGAAATAGCTTTAGCTGTTAGAAACCTGTTTGAATTAGTTTTCGCTGCTATAATATTTTTTGAATTAGTTTCAGTAACTAGAATCCCCAGCAAAATTGCTTCAGTTTATGGAATCCTATTGGAATAACCGGATATAGCCGGAAAAGTATTTGGATTTCAACGTGAAACAACATCTTATTGATAGAATTTGATCTGAATGTACCTGGATTATCTCTACAAAATAGTTTAACCTTTTTGTGGCGTGAAAAGATTTGCCTAAATAGCCAGACTGTATTCTGCATGACTGTTAAATCCAGCTCGAAAGACCGTATTCCATGCTTAAATTGTATGCACTACACTAATTTCGGATTGAATAATTAAACAAACAGCTTTTCATAAACTTTCTTTATTCAAACAAATTCCAATAAATAAAAAAAATACTACAACAAGTAAACAAAATAGTATCTATAATTAAGAACTAACAAAAAAATAAATGTTGAATCGTGGTACGATTCATCGGCTGCGTCCGTTTTTTTCAATATTTGCACTAGTACGAGGTCTGTTCAAAAAATATGCGGATTAAGGTCATAAAAAAGTACTTTATTTGGAAGTTACACGTCTGCGTCTCCTTCAAAATACTTTCCTCCCCAACGCACACACTTATCCCAACGGTGTTTCCACTTGTTGAAACAGTCCTGGTACGCTTCTTTTGTGATGGCTTTCAGCTCCTTCGTCGCATTTGCCTTAATCTCCAAAATCGTCTCAAATCTTCTTCCTTTGAGGGGGTTTTTTAGTTTTGGAAACAAGGAAAAGTCAAAAGGAGTAAGGTCAGGTGAGTATGGGGGTGGGGAAGCACAGTAATCGAGTGTTTGGTCAAAAACTCAAGAGTTTTGAGTGAGCTGGAGCGTTGTCGTGACGGAAACACCAGTTGCCACTTCTCCACAGTTCTGGCCTTTTTCGTCGGTCTTGGGTACGTTTGACCCACATTATGGGATGATTGGACCTTCGTTTCAATGTCATAACCACAAACCCATGATTCATCACCGGTTATAATTCGTGAAAAAAAGTTCTCATCTTCATCTGAACGGTCAAGCAGTTCCTGACAAACCCGGACGCGATTGGCTTTTTGGTCGTCGGTCATCAGGCATGGCACAAATTTCGCAGTGATGCGGTGCATCTTCAATTTTTCGGTCAAAATCTCGTAACAAGATCTGATATCTCACACTCTTTGGCAAGCTCCCTAATGGTCAGACGTCGATTTTCGCGCACCAGGGTGTTGATTTTGTCAACGTGTGGGTCGTCAGTTGACGTTGAAGGACGCCCAGAACGCTCATCACCGTCAATCCACTGTCGGCCACCCTTGAAACGTTCAAGCCACTTGAAACATGCAGTATGCTTCATGGCAACATCGTGTAACTTATCAACAAATGAAGATATCTGCGACTGGAATACCGTGTTCTAAACAGATGATCTGTACGAACTTAGCGACACCAAGCGGATTCTCCTGAAACCAACTCGAGCCACGAAATTCAAACAGTCCGCGTATTTTTTGAACAGACCTCGTATTCACCTACTATAATTTTGTATTACACAGGGAAAATCGCAGTAAAACTCGTGTATAGTACATGGGACTTGATATTGACTTAGCATAGCAGCAAATCATAACAAGCTGTGCAATTTTTGGTCACAAAAAGTTGAAAATCGAGTTTTCATCCGGCTATCGCTGAAAACTACAGTGGCAGTTCAACTGATGGCAATACTTATTTCTATTATGTACAAATAGATGAACTTACAGTCACTTGCAACAAGGTTTACCATATGTTTTTTTATATACAGCTCTAAGCAACGCTGGGTTAGTCGATCGTCAAGCAAAGATTTCTCTTATTCAGACTTACATTCTTTTGCTCTTAGCCATTACGCAGGCCGTTGTGCCTCCAAAGGGTATTGTGACAGAAATTATTCCATTTTTTACTTAACTTGTAATAATAATTAAATCATCCGTGAACGTCAAGATAGGAATCTATCAAGAAGTCTACTTTAGATTTTGTTTTATCTTTAAAAATTCAAACTAGTCGATACGTCAGATTTCTGACTGACTCAGGGGTTATTTGATAATCGTTAGGGTCTTGGGACCTCGGCGAGAGCTACGCACGGCCTTATAAATCGCCCCAACACGAGGAAAATGAAGGCGCCACACTTCCCGTCAAAATCTCGTAACGCAAACTTCTTTAGAAGGCCGTTTCCCCACTGTTGTCGATACTGAAATAACTTGTAACTTGTTGTATATTGCAATTGGAAAAATTATCATCGTCAGAGGTAGATGTAAGTACGAACTTATATGAAGAAATATTTCTGCAAGTTATAGTGGATTCTAAATGTTTACTCCGGGTCTTCCCAATGTAACCTCTCCTAGCGTAGTCTCTACTTTCCAAATTCAACTTATTTTCCTTGCAAGATGGGATACAATTAGCTGGCGCTCAACAAATTGTTTCAGCAAAGAATTATACTAATTTTCTTAGATGTCGAGCCTTGACAGGTTTGACCCATCCGCACCAAGTGAGGCAAACAATGTTGGGAAAGTTAAGTATTAATTATGTTATCTATTATCGAATTAAAATCTCAAGATTATCTAGTTTAACAAATTGTTAATCTAGAAACATTTTTTTAAATTCCAATGACTGTACTGATAATAATTATTGAAATTTATTAAAGCTTCGTATGTAATATTGCCTGAGTATCGATGGTTTTTTAATTGTACGTTCATGCCTACGGATTTGAAGTCTGTCCCTCATCAGGAAAATACTTAAGCATTTCACGTTTATAAACCCTGGTGTATGCTTCCATGATAATTACATTAGGCGCTGGCAAGCGTGTTTGGTGACCCAATCTCTTATTTTCTATACTTTTTTCAAAGATATCTGTTTCCTGGTTTGCTACTCTGCAGGCTCTAATGTGCGCTTTTACCTTCGCAGGTGGTGAGCTATCTGGTAACTGGTGTAAATCAGCAGCCACATCGCGCGCAACAACAAGATCATATATACGGTTTTGACCCAATTGCCTCAATTCTGTTTTGGACATTTCTAGCCATTGGTTTTCTTCTATGTGGTATACGATATCTAAATCTTCTTGGTTAAACAACACGTCTAGGGTATTAACGACAGCTTTATTCTTGAATCCAACGATAACATTTTTCCTGAACAAGAAAGTTACCTTTACGTCAATCATATTGAAATCACCTACTCTTCCTAATCTTGTCAGTTCTTTAACTCTTTCAGCTGGAAATTTTTCGAGGGGTGGCAAGACACCTTTTATTTTTGGAAATAAATCCTTTATGGTTACTGAAATTGTGGACCCTGTAAAAAGAAATATAACTATGTAGGCGAGACTTAAAATTTATAAAAGATAAAGGTGAGCTTTCCAACAGCAGCTAATGATTAACAGTAGGTAACCTTAATTAAAGAGAAAACTAAGCTAAAATATTGAGTGTTTTCTTTATTATAATGTTTCAGTAATAATAGGTACAATAAAAAAGCAAAGAGAAAGAGACATAAATTTTCTGCTTTTCTCACGCAATTTCTAAATTAAAATGCCAAATTATCTTTAAATTCATTTATTCATATTGTTTAGAGTTAACCTCTTTTTTAAAGATTTTTATTTGGTTGAAAATTCATTAATTTTTGGTTGAAAATAAAATTTTTTAACTCAAATTTAAATTGGAAATTCAAGTTTTTGAAAAGTTATCTGTTTTAGTTTAAAATGCATGCATATCGTTGAAAAAGCATGTGTTTTGTTGAAAATTCTTTTTTTTTGTAGTAAATGCATCTTCTTAGATGAGAAATTCTTGTTATGCATCTTTTTATTTGAAAATTCAACTATTTGGTTGAATGTTAAACTGTTGTTGAAAACTTAACCGGTTTGAAGATAATTCTTGAAAATTAAATAACTTGCAATTCAACACTTTTCCGATTCAACTATTTCCAATATTTTTGACGCAGCATCTTTCTTCAGAATTTTTTGCCGCGGAATCTGAGAAGGGAGGAGAAATTACGAACAGAAATTAAACGGATTAACCGAATTTCTTCTTTGTTTAATCCTCTCGTCGTTCAGTGATGCGCCTAGTGCAGAATATTAAATTAAATTCTCTAATATTTTAATAGTGGTTTGGTTCTTCCCAGGCGCATAAAATGCATCATATTTTTAATTAATTAGAAAAAAAGAAACAAGAAACGGACAATTTTTCGAAAAAACTCTCTTTAAGGAACTGTCTTCATTCATTTAGATTATGTGGTTAAAATATGACATCAAACAATTTATAATTATTGGGGAAAAGTTGTCATTTGTAATAAATGGGCTAAATGAGGCCCCTAGATTCAAAACCGGACATATGCAAAAAATTCGATTTTCGTTTTTTTGTAGAGTTTTGTAGAGAATTACATGGTGCATCTGCCTGTGCAATCTTAGGACCAAAACTTGCTTCTTTCTAGCTTCAAAACTACCGGGAAGATCCGCCTCAGTTTTAAAACCGGCCTCGATTGGTTACGAGTCTGTCCGCTAGGTGCGCGCCGCTATTCTGGTGATACTGTCGTCCCTCACAGCGCATGAAAATCGACGCTAGAATTTCACAGATCTTGAAAATCGGTTTGCGGTGGTGATTAAAAGTAGGATTTTAAATTTGTTACGAAAATAAAAATATGCTTTCGAGATAGGGGGATTATGAGTAAGAATAACAAATTTTTGATCTGAACAAGTTGTTCAGTTCGGAGAAAATGAAATTTTGAGATAACGGTGTCGCGCTGTAACGGAATTTTAGCCTTTTTGTTTTAAAAAGTAATGCAAATGTGATTATTTTTATATAAAATTGGACATTACTTGAAATAAATGTGCCTCGCGCTCGATTATGTATTTACTTCGTGCTACGCGCTCGGTCTTTATATTTTCGCACATTTTGCCAAACCTTTCAAAATTCAGACTCAAAGCATCCACCACTGTAATTTTGTGATTGTGAACTCTCTTTCGTTAAAAGAGCTTAGCTCGAGAACTTGAGCGCACCTACGGAACGCGACTCATAGCAATCGCACTTCGCGCTTGGTCTTTGTATTTTTCCCGCATTCGCACACAGACCTTTTGAAATCAAAGGTCAACGGACTGAAAACTCTAATTTTGTGATTTTGAACTCTATTTTGTTAAAGCTCTTTCGGCTCTAACGAACACATTCTCATCACGTATCTCGTGCATTGCACTCGATTTTGTCCCACATGCCAACTTTTCTACATTATACACAACACTTTTATATAAAATATAAGACATTTTTTATGTAACTCTGTCTAGAATTGCTTATTAAAAAATTGCAAAATAAAAAGCAAATTCTATTTGTATACTCGTCCGATCAAAAAATGATTAATAATAAATTTATAGATCCTTTTAGGCGAACAACTTTTGTCTGTTAATTTTATTCCATACCTTGTACCGCTTTTTTTCAAAAAATTCTATATTTTTATTTTGAATGTTATTTTTTATGAATGAAGCAAAAACTACGTGCCTTATGAAAAAGTATAGCTCTTTTTTGAATGAAAAAGTTTTGTCTTATTTTTTTCGTAGCTTGTGTCGTTAGTCCAACAATTTTTTATTTTTTTTATATTTTTAATGTTGTTTTTTACTAATTAAAACAAAAACTACGCGTCCTATCGAAAAGTGATTTATTCAAAATTATAGTTCTATCCAAGGCGCGCAATTTGAGCTTTTTTATTTTTTTCGTATCTTGCATAGTTCGACCAAAAAATTGAATTTTTGGATTCTTCATGATTTTTGGTACGATCAAATTTGGAATTTTCAACTTTTCGACCAAATTATAAAAGCTGTTATCATAATCTTGTAGGACTTTCAAAAAGGAACGTTTTTTTTTCTTCAGACTTTTTTTCATATCATGCGTTATTTGACTTAAAATGTTCATTTTAGTTTGTTTTTTTGGATTTTCAAAATGCTCTAACTCTAATGATTTTCTTGTTATACAAAAACAGAATATAGATACATTGTTTGAGCTCATGATTACTATGAATAACTGTACATAGAATTTTGAAATCTTGAAAAATGTGGTTTCAGAAATTTTTGGTACAATCAATTTTTGAATTTTCTACTTTTCGACCAAATTGAAAAAGTTCTTATGATTATCTTGTAGGGCTTTAAAAAATAAATATTTTTCTTCTCTTAGCTTTTTTTTCAAATCATGCGTTGTTTGGCTTAAAATGTTTATTTTAGTTTTTTTTGGGGGGGTTTTGAAAATGCTCTAACTCTGTAGAATAAATTGTTTGAGTTTCTGAGTACTATGAATAACCGTTCATAGAATTTTGAAATCTTGAAAAAATGTGGTTAGGAACTTGTTTCTTCTTTTTAGGTTTTGAAAAAGTGTGCCAAAGCAGAATCCAATCTGAACAATTTTTCGGAAGTTATCGTGTCTACAGAAAAAAGAGGCTACAGACAGACAAACACCTTCGTAAAAATCGTTTTTTCTGACTCAGTGGGTCTCAAGACCGACAAAGTGAAATTTTACATAAAGCCAATACCTTCTCATTAGAATAAGAATGTAAAAAAGTGTGCAGGGACGTCCGTTAGCATCTATGCTATCATTTTCCATATTTTTAAGAGAAAATATTTATTATTCTAAAAAAGCCGAGGGAACCTAAAACCGGTAAAATCTATAATTTTGAAAGTATCACATTCTCTTAAAGTGAAAGAATTCATCATCATTACAATTTTCATATAATTGTTTTTAATTCTTGAATATTTCTAAAAAATGTGAGGAATCTTTCGAGTCAGCTTAAAATATTAGAAGCCATTCATTTTGTTTTTGGTTCAAAGCTTTATCTTTTTGGGCAATTTAAAGAGATCTGCATTATCATCACAGGTAGTTACAGTCGACTAGTCTAGACGTTATATCATAACCTGTGAAAATAGAAATCAAAACTATCGATCAAGTTAAGACACTGATCGATAGTAGCTACCTCTGATGATGATACAGATTTCTTTAAATTACGCGTATCATAAATGTAACACCGTGATTGAGATAGCGTATATTTCTGAAAAAGGATTTTTCTTTCCATTTCTCTAATAGCTTAATTGGAAAATCACCCAACCGGCAATCAGAAGTTCTGTGGTTTGATTCCCAGTGGAGCAGAATGCGATCTGTTTTCAGAAAAATTAAATTGAATCATCTTCTTAAGTTACTTTCTTCGTAGAAAATTAAGCGTCCGGGTAGAAAATTGAAAATCAAACTATTTGGTTTAAAATTAAACTTTTGTTACGAAATTTGTATTTCTTGATTAAAAATTGTATACAATATCAGTGGCTAAAAATTATAAAAAAAGATGATCAACAATAGTTTTGTATTAATTTCAATGAAATATATTTTAAATTACAAATTGCGTGAGATAAAAAAAATGGTACTGTTATTTTTCTACAGTAGGTGACACTGGGGCTAAGCTTAGAATTTTCTAAGGTCGCTTTTGAATTGAAAACACATTTGTTTGAAAATGAATTGGATATTTTTGGATTGAAAAATTCGTTGGCTACAAATTTTTCTTTTGATTTTAAAGTGTAATGCTTTTTTTTATCAATTATTTAAAAAATAGTGAATCAGAAAACTTTTATTTTTTTAAAACCAGTTTGCACGGTTGTTATTTAAAAAAAAGTCGGTTTAGCCCCACTGTTCACGTAACTTCACTTTCTGAAGCTAAAAATTATAGACATGATGATATAAATATATTTACCAATAAAATCAAGGAACGCGGCAAAACTGATAAATAGGGTACGGTCGGTAATCTTCATTTTTTCTAGAGTAGACGACACTATATGAAACTGATTGAGAAGGAAAATGATTTTTTCGCAGGATGTCACACGGGCAATTTTAGTTGGCTGACCAGAACTTTTTATCCTCCTGATCCAAAAAATCTTTCTGTCTTATATGGAAGGTAGCTATTCACTAGGTTACTAAGTCATTGAAATTCTTGAATATGAGTCTCGCAAATACACTGAATCATTTCAAAATAATATTTTATATAGGTTAACTGTTTTATTTCTTTGTCG
The DNA here is from genome assembly GCF_010883055.1 of Belonocnema kinseyi. Lineage (NCBI taxonomy): Eukaryota > Metazoa > Arthropoda > Insecta > Hymenoptera > Cynipidae > Belonocnema > Belonocnema kinseyi. The sequence goes on from NC_046658.1 coordinate 147,145,898, forward strand.
AAATGCGTGTGAGAGAACAAACAGCGGCATTTGAAAGACGATATTAGCAAAAGCTTGTAGTTAAAACGAAACTTCTAGAAAAACAGATCTTTATTTTCTATTACGTTTGCTTTTCACATCAAAAATTGGCATCGAAAAGTGGTATTTAAAAAAATATTTGATCTTCAAAAATATACGTATTGTTTAAAACTTTTCTGCAAATATTCTTGAGTTCAAAGTTGTTTACAAATTTTTTTCTACGCCTTAGAGCATCTAAGTATTATTTTATACTATTCAAATTTTTTCCAACATTTTTCGAATTTTAAAAAATTGAAAGAATCGACTTAAACTTTTCATAATTATTTGTTGATATGCTTTATTACCTTAAAAACATAAAGTTAATTATGTGAAATAAAATAAATTTTAATTGTTCAAGAAATAAAAAAAAATGAATTCTTTTATAACTTTCTGAAATTCTTTAAAGGACATGGCCTTTCGATATTAAATAAAATTATTTAACGAGAAATTACCCAAGCTATAGCAAGATGAAAACATAGTAACATTTGCGTAATGTTTGAAGTCATTTTATTGAATCATTAAACGAAAATTTCTTATCAAGCGTTGAAAAATATGTGTAATTTATTGGATGAATTAAGATACAAACAAATTTTGGTTTTGTCATTCGTTAAGAAATCTTATGTTTCATGCATCTCAAAATGATTTTTTTTTTGTTTAATGAAGATGCAAAATGTTATGAAATGTGTCCAAAATTGCACAATGTACTCGTTTCACTTAACCTTTGTCAATCTGTTGTCAAACAATATTCTTTTCGCGTACTCTTCAATTTGTGTAGCTAATGAACTATTAGTTATTTATTTCTTAAATTTTTTTAGCAGAGTCTCTAAAAAAGAACGAATTTTTATAAGTCTGTCTTAGTAATTAATAATATTAAAAATATATTTGACTATTATAAACCAGGAGCCTAATAATACGTGATATGATACGAATTAATAATATATTTATTATCTTTAAAATTTCGATACTTTTAATTCAAAATGAAGGATTTTGAATGCGCTATAATAAAACAATTTAATCTGAGATCTTGAAACTAAAGTTTTTTCTTAAGGAGTTAGTAAAGGAACTTTCATTTTTTTTAAAGAATTTTTTTCATATTGATAATTATCATTGACAAATTATTTGATTAATTTAAACTTTTTATACATAATTATTTACAAAAAATACTATTAATTTTTTTAATTCCACAAAGAATAATGCGAAATGGCGGATTAAAAAATTTTGCAACTTTTTTTTTAACATGTATTGTTTAAAAAAGGGTTAGATAATAATCCATAATAATTCTGGCGATGCGAACGATAATCACGCATGCGCAGAAAAAGCTTTAAATATTTCAGCCTGATCGGTCCAAGTAGTTTTATTTTAATTATGTCAACCAGGATCAAAAACGTTGTTTCTGATTTTTTGACATGTGTCTGAATTTTCCGACCAAAATTGCCACTTCCATAGAATTTCTACATATATTTAAGACAAGAATTCGTCATTTTTTGAAAATCGAATTATTGAACAAAAGTTCCTGTGCTACGCCCTGAAATTAATTTGTAGATTAATTCTCGGAGGTTTGAAATTATAATTTTCATAATATTTTAGTTTCAAATTCAAATAATTATTCGAAATGACAAGACCATTTCGCTATTAAATATTCCGAAACTTCATGTTAAAAGCATGATAGTCAGGCCTGAATTTGATAATTTTAGATGGAAATTTAAAGCAATTTCGAACTGCAAAGTTTACAATTGTAGAATTTAAAAAAATGGAATCATATTACAATAATCTAGTTATTTATTATTTATTTTAATTTTCAATTTAATATTTTTAAATTTCTCGGTCTTAAGGTACAGATTTAAACTAATGAATCCTTTTAAATTAAGAAATTTAAAGAGTACATCATACTTCTAAAGGAAGATTTTACATTAAAAAAATAAAAATTAGGTTAAAAATAACAAACACACAAAAATTAAAATATTTCACTGAAATTGAATTTGGAAATGTTTAATTAGCGATTTCAAAATTCTATATTAAAGTTTCAAGTGATTGGAGTTTACTTTAAATAATTGAAATTTCAAAGGGATTGATTATGAGAAAGTTTTAATATTTCAATTTTGGTGACTATAAATTTGGTCAGTTAAAAATGAAGTTTGAATTCGCTTCAGTGTAGAGGTTCTGGAGTGGATTTTTTTCATTATTATTATATTGAGCTTGAAAGTTCACGAACTGGGATACTTTTTTTACTTCTTAAATGATAATTTTTCAAATCTTGAAAATCCGTCTTTCTAGTTGAAAAATTTATCTCTTTGGTTGAAAATTTTATTATTTTGTTGAAAATTCTTTTTTTTTGGAAATTAATTAATTTTTTTCTTGGTAAAAATGTAACTATCTTACTTTTGGTTTAAAGTCAACTTTTTTACGGAAAATTAATCTTTATGATTGAAAATTCGTTTGTTTATTTTTACAATTCATCTCCTTTGGTAGCATCTTAATTCGTTGAAATATCAAATATTGAAAATTTGACCCTTAAGTTTGAAACTGATAATCGTAGGTTGAAAAGTTAAACATTTGTTTAAAAGTTAAACTATTTTGTTGTAAATAAAACTCTTTCGTTAAAACAAAAATAAATTTTCAAAAAAATCGTTTACAGCGAAAATAAAAAAAAATAATTTTTCAACCAAATACTTTAACTTTTGAATAAGTAGATAAATTTTCAACCGAAAAAGATAAAACCTAAACGAAAAATGTAATAGTTTAAATTTCAACTACAAAATATTACTATTTTAAAATTCGAAAAATTTTCAACCGAAAGGGATACATTGTTATTTTGCTTATGTTCAGTCACAAATTCAATTTAACTATTTGGTTAACAATTCTTTTTTTTTTTAATTCATCGAAGTAAAAATTTTCCTATCCATTTTTGATTAAAATATAATATTGTTAATTAAAATTTTATTTAGTTGCTGTTAAAGATTCGTTTATTTTTGTAGAAAATAAACCTTCTTGATATTTTTAATAGCTTTCTGATTTGCTAGAGAATTAGGTTTTTTTTTAAAATTACACTATTTTTAGTTGAAAATTACTTTTTTTTCTCAAAAAAACTTAACTATCCCATTTTTCGTTGAATATTTAGTTCATAATTGAAACTTTATCTGCTTCGGTTTAAAATGAACCTTTTTAATTGAGAATTCTGTTTTCTCAGAATTCTTATTTTTGGTTGAAAAATTAATTTCTATAATAGTAAGATCTAATTCTACTATTTTTTGTTGAAAAATGATATTTTTTAATTAAAAATCATATATTGCTTTGAAACTCTATAGATTTGGTTGAAAATTCGTCTGTTTCAATAGAAAAGTAATATTCTTGGTTTAAAATTAATCTTTTTCATTCTGAATTCCATCACTTTGTTAAAAATTCATTTTTAGATAATCAAAAAAAAAAATCTGCAAATGAAATATCAATCATTTGCATTAAAGTGGCAAAGAAGAATGCAATCTTGTAACGTTTTGATCTCACCTGATATAACACGCATTATCTAATTCTGACACCAGAATTTTACTCTTGTATTCTAAAATTTATTTCTAACCTCAAATTCTCAAAAAGACGGAATCGCATTTTACATCAGCAATGGAATTTGACAACAAAATTTATAACAAATTCCATGCTTCGATGGAATATCACCTAATGTTAATATTCCTATTTATAGTAAATAATAATTTAAAATATACTAATGATATACTAACCTCACTCAGAAGCAGAAAAGTTACATTGAACTTTTTGCACTTCACTTTCGCACAAAAACAGCTTTATATTTTATGCATCGGGTTATCACGTCTCCCGAAAATTTGAAAAAATACTCACTGTGTAAAAAAAATAATGTTAAGAATCTGCACAAGCTCGAACACACACTTCTTGGACATTCTTCACTCTTTTTTGGCTTGCCCAGCTTGCGTATTATCGACTTTGAATTTCGATTCGATTATTATTCCCAACAGTGATCCAAACTTTCTTGCGCACGCTTCAACTGTACGGCGCTCATTGAATCTAGTTTGCGTACATATTTAAAAGTAGATCAAAGTAGCTCCGTTAGGATAATTGACTTTACGAAACACGTGTAAGATTTCATTACTGTCTAACACACTGATGCCTCGTGTGACGCATGCGTAGCTATTAAAGAAATAATTATCGTGACTATTTTCCATTGCTGTCTAACTGATTTCCATTTCGATGTTATCGCATCAATATTTATTATTTTAAACAAATAAAACTGTTGCTTTTACAAACTGAGGTAATGGAAATTAGAGGAAACAAGAAAGTATCTGTTCTAACAGAGCAGGTTTCGCGGCAACGACGCCACATATTCTGTGCGTTGAAAAATAAGAGCTTTGAGGAAGAACTTAAAAATATAGAGGCAAGAACTTCAATGCAGGAGCTAAATCCTATATACAAGCAAATTAGAATGAAACTATCTTTAGGAGTGGCCACGTAGAAGCTGGTAAAATAAGCAGCTGCAAAGTAGGGGCAATACTTCCATTTAGAGAGTCAAGGTAGGGCCTATATTTCGATATGGGTTGATGTTTCAGGAAAACTTAAAAAAACATTTGAGCGAACCCAAGTCGAAATATTGGCCCTAATTGGACGCTCCTCCACGTACGGGTAGCACGAGGCGTTAGTTCGGCGACCGGCGGCGAGTGGCAGCATGACAGAGGAGGTCGGCAGCCATACTCAAGATGGCGTACGCACAGCCAATAGCAACCGCAGCGGTCCGTAGGTCAGACCCAATCGGCTGGACGGATTCTACCACGAAGGCGCACATTAGAGAATGACCTCATTGGAACTTGTCCGTTGGCACCAACCAATCAACGGAGACCTCGCAGGAAGTTAGCAAGATCCGACGGAAAACAGCAGGAAGACGACGGAAGCGAGCAGCAAACGGCAGAGTCGGCTTGAGAACCGGAAGCGACGGCCAGATGCAGAATCGTCTAAACGGGATCTCAGATAATTGTCAAAAAAAGGAAAAGGATACAAATTATGGACGGAAAAGACTGGGCAGCAGCAGCGTGGCTCGAAATTTTGAGGGACCTTCGCCTCAGGGGCCAACAGAAATAATTTGGGTCGAGTTAATCTCTCCAAACAAACTGGCAAATGACTAGCCTATAAAAGAGGAGGTCGGAGCATAGGACGCCGGTGTTTGTTAAAATGAATTTTGTTTTCGGTCAGAAGTGAATTTCAAGAATCATAAATTAAATTAGAGCTGGCGTTTCTGCCAGGCGATGCCAGGACATCGTACTCGAGGTTCCGGTAAGGTGGATCTTAGTAGGCAGTCTGATAAGTCCCTGAAAAATGAAACACGGAGACGTTTTTTTGGCCAAAGTCGGTTTTATTTTTCAACACACTCTCCTTTTAGGTCGATACAGCGAGTCCAACGATTTTATAACTTTTTGATACCGTCCGAAAAGTACTCGATCGGAAGGTCTCCAAAATACGCCTCAGTTTCAGCTATGAGCTCCTCATTTGAGTAAAAACGCTTACCGGTGAGCCATCTCGTCATGTTAGGGAACAAGTAATAGTGGCTGGGGGTCAGGTCTGGTGAATACGGTGGCCGAAGAACTAATTCGAAGCCGATTTCATGCAATTTTGCTTGTGCAACTAAGCATGAATGAACAGGCGCATTGTCGTGATGATAAAGCGGTTTTTTCTTCTTCAAATGCGGTCGTTTTTCGGCGATTTCGATTTTCAATCGGTCCAATAATGATGAATAGTATGTTCCGGTTATGGTTTTACCTTTTTCAAGATAGTCCATGAATATTATGTCATGTGCATCCCAAAATACGGAGGCCATAACCTTTCCGACCCATTGTTGCGTTTTTATACGCTTCGGAGTACCTTGGCCCGGTGGAACCCACTGTTTTGCCTGTTGTGTTGACTCAGGAGTATAGTAGTGGATCCAGGTTTCATCCATGGTTATGAATCGGCGCAAAAACTCGGTCGGCTTATGCGAAAATAATGCCAAATTCTGCTGGGAAGTTGTCACACGA
>NC_046658.1:147152077-147179520 GCF_010883055.1 Belonocnema kinseyi
TCATGGATTTTTTCGACATTTTCTGGTGTAGTGACCTCTTTTGGGCGCCCAGATCGTTCAGCATCAACTGTACTCGTACGGCCACAACGAAACTCGGTAAACAGCTTATGAATCGTTCCAATCGACGGTGCAGAGTCCGGGTAATACTTATCCTGCTTGGCCTTGGTCTCGGATATCGTTTTCTTGCGAAGATAGTAGTGTATGATCAAAACTGGAAACTCAGATTTTTTCATATTAAAAAAAACTCGGAGGTTAGTTGCTTATCAGTGCTGTAACTTGTCAATGCGTAAACATAAATGGCTGAAGTTTTGACAGGCGTCATTTGAAGGATCAAGCTCGACGAAAATGGTTCACATTAGTGAATACTAATGCCATCTCTTAGAATTTTCAGGCACTTATCAGACTGCTTAGTACCTAGGTAAGTGGTAGCTGTCTTATGGCTAGGTTTCCCACCTGGTATAAAATTGATTTTGCATTTATTATATTGGATGTTGAATATTGTATTACTCATTTTATTGGATTTAACATCTCTCCATAATTTATAAAATTGCATTTATATTCATTATAAATAATTATATACATGCGGTAATTAGAATACCGCGTTAATATGAAATACCTATGTGCAATATGGTTATTCGAAAATATTTACTTTTCAACTATTATCTATTACAAATTCATCGCATATTTTCGGAAAATTTAAATTCTTTAGCAGTTCTATATACATATAAAGAATGCCCAAGTCATTGAGGCGGAATTGCTTCATAGGTATAAATGTGTATCCGGTTAATAATTTCAATCCTCACAGAATTTTTTTAGTTTCTAGAACGATGTTCACGCCATCAATTTTCAGCAAGTAATGAAATTTACCAAATTTAGTTAAAGTGCAACTGAACTACCAAAATGATTCGAATAAGACGGGGGGAGTAATTTGGGGATTGAAAAACCAATTAAAACCAAGCAAGAACTGCAAAATTACCATTTCTCGGCGTGGTACCTCCCTATAGTCCTAACAATCAGATTATTAAAGTATCCATCGTGGTAAAGCCAGGAGATGTATAGGCATTGGTATTAAAGGTGCGGAGCATAAAGAGGATCATTAATATTGACCATCCAACGGGACCGGAATTTCCCGGCCATGGGGCCGGGAAATTTTCCGATCCTTTTCAGCCTACGCTGTTCAGTGAGAGAATGATCGACAGGAACGACGAATTTTTTTTCACTGAACAGGGTATATATACAAGCTTTTATATATAGTTCTGCACACTAATGACTTTTGATGGAAAAACAGCTATTTGTTCTAATTATAACGGACGCTTTTGGATTCGAAAGATCTTCGTAGAGGCATTTTTTTTTATTCTGAGGCAAATCTCTTTTTAATATCCAACAGTAGTCCGCAATCATATTTTCATCTCATCTGCCTTGATATCTTTGTTTCATCAGTTTGAAATCTTGGTGGAGCCTTTCGACTTTTTCTTCACTGTAGTCCACAAGTTTTTCAAGAAAGCACTTAACATGAGGATCCATGAAATGTAGCTTCAAACTTATTAAACATTTCAATTTCATGAAACTATCGACCATTCTCGAGACTTGTTTTTACCATTTTGTGGTTTCAACATTTCCGAGAAATTGCTCAACGACATATTTGTAATCAGATCATGCTTTTTTTCTCAGTCAAAATCATTTTAGTAAAAAAAACGTCGTGTTTTCGAGAGTTTTCGAATTAAAGGTTCACCAAATATTCGTTTTTTTTTAACTTAGCATCGGACAATTGGGGAAACTGAGACACTATATACTGAGAACATTATCCATCTTTATTTAGTGCCTTTACAAATTGTTTCATCAGATCCAACTCGATATTAATGACGTTTCTGCATCCTCGTTTCTGTGACAGTCTTGTTGGCCAAATTTTTTCTTATAATGATTACCACGATCTGGGCTGTCCCATAGGCAAAAGTAACAAGGATACTTTGTATTTCCTGATTTTTGTCCTAAAAGAATCGTACGAACTTTGAAATCTCCACAAATTTGCTATTTATGTGAGTACATCGTACATCGTACCCGGAATCACAACTCGGTACGATACAACTGTGTCGAACGATTTTCAGTTCTCGAAAACTTCCGCTAAATGATAATAATCAATTTTTTTGAAGTGACATTCAATTATTTTCAATATAAAATATTTTTAATAATAAATATTACCATTCTCCTATTCTCTAATAAGGGACAGTGCTGAACTGTGTAGAGGCAGAAGTGGCGTTATCTGTAGGACTTTTTTGGTACTACAACTTGGAAGTTTATATTTACGGGTATCTTTTTTTTGAGGTTATGTCATAAACAAATCGTGAAAGGTACTATTTTGACCTCAGATGCGGAATTAGTGGACTAAAATACATAGGAATACATGTGTCTCGTCCCGAGGAGTATCAACTTCTACTAAGGGTTAAACATTTCCTACAGTGGTTGGAGGATGGAGCGAGAATATCTTAAATATTACTCAATCAAATAATTATCCTTTTACAAAAATTTTCAAAAACATTCAATGTTTTTAAAACATTAGGAAACAGCATTTATTCATTATTTAGTTTTTATTGTTATTATATTGTAAAATATAGAGATCGAAATAAGGGAAATGTTTAAATGACTTGAAAGGATTCTGAAAATCTAAAAATAATTAAAATCAATATTATGGGTTAAAAAATTATGTTTGGATTCGAGCAAATGGCTGGCCTGATGATAAGCTATACCAATTTGTATTGGATTTATCAAAACTGTTTACAGTTACAGTTGGTTTATTTACACAATATATTTCACAATTTCCGGGACCCCCCCCCCCTCTCGAAACAGGTCGGGCGGAAACCCGACCTGCCCTCGGGGTTGGCAACCCTGATTTAAACCCTTTAAAATTTTCCTTAAGAACTGTTTTTCAATCGTGAAATTATCCATAAAAGTATTTTGAATTTTGAATTTATTTACTATTTTAAATCTTCAACTAAAAATCGAAAAATTTTAAGATACTACATTATAAACTAAAATAAATAATAAACAACTAGATAGCTGTAGTATGATTACATTTTTCTTTAATTATACAATTTTAACCTTTGCAGTTCGAAATTTATTTATATTTACATCTAAAATTATTTAATACAAAGCTGACTATCAAGGTATTTAATATGACATTTTGGAATATTAAAAAGCGAAATGGTTTTTACATTTTGAATAAATATTTGAATTTGAAACTTAAATATTGTTTTAGGATAGCGCCTTCAAATACGTAATTTTGAATTAAAATTATAGAAATTAAAGAATGATGAATATATTGTTCATAAGTATCATATTACGTATTATCACCTAACATTATCATCAATTAATTATTATCATCTGAAATTATCAAATACAAAACAAAATCTAAAAATTAATTGAGGAAAAAACTTTAGTTTCAAGGCATCAAAATAAATTGTTTTAGAATAGCGTCAAGATATGATTTTGAATTAAAATTAAAGAAATTTTGAAAATGATAAATATATTTTAAATAAGTATAATATCACGTAAGATTATCTAAAATCATTATTAATTAATTATTTTCATCTAAAATTATCAAATACAAAACTGACTATCAAAGCTTTCAAAATTAAGTTTTTAAATATTTAATAGCGAAATGATCTTGTAATTTTAAATAATTATTAAAATTTGAACCTAAAATATTGTGAAATTTAAAATTTTAACCTTTTGAGAATTCCCGATTCTCCCGGTTTGGTGGCCACCCTGCAAACTTATGCTGTTCTATAATACATACTTTCGTCCGTTTTTAAAACAAGCTGTTATTGGTTTATAATAGTTGAATATATTTTTATTATTATTAATTACTAAGTTTGACCTAGAAAACTCTATTTAGATGCGCTAAATGGAATATTTGGAAATTTGTGCCCATAAGAGCGCTAAAGTAGGGGCCAAATCGCATTGGAATATCTGCTACTTTAAATTCTGAGCCCCTATAAATATTAACCTAAAGAGCGTTAAAGTAGCGCTTATTTTCCGACATGGGAAGTCGTTCTATTTGTTTAAAAAATACGATCGATTTGTCATTGCTGCGCGCGCATTCGATTAATCATTCGTGAAAAATTGAGGTTTGCGAGTTTTGGGCGCTAATTATATTTTTTTCTTGTTTTTCTAATTACAATTATTGCTAATACATCGAATACTACCTCATACTCATAATACGATGCTTGCACTAATTGTTTAAACAATTTATCATAATTGTTAGTAATATTCCATTTGGATAATGAGAAGGTTGCAGTTTCTTCTGAAATTTTCAACTTTTTGCTTAATTTCGAATTTAATCAAAGCCAAAAATTAATTAAAGTAAAAACATTATTAGTTTAAATAATTAGTTGTCATTGTTAATAATATTCAATTTGAATGATGCCATGAAGTTGCATTTTTGTCAAATTTTGTACCTTTTATAGTTTTCAATTAGATTGAGGTCTATGATTGATTAAAGTTAAAAAAATTATGATTTAATACATTTTTCATTATTGCTGATAATACTCAATTTCAGTCAAGCTAAAAAATTGCGGTTTTCCTGAAATTTTCACCTTTTCGTCCAATTTGTACTTTGAGTGAGGTAATTTTTACTTATAATAATATTTTTCAACTTATTTTTGTAATAACGAATGCAAGTTAAACAAAAAAGTTTATTTAATTAATTTATTATTGTTTATAACTATCTTCTCTTATACAAGTACAATAAAATTTATATTTTTTCTTAAATGCTCAACTTTCCTCTGCCTTTTTCTGTTCAATCAACATTCCTTTTTCGAATTTATTTGTTTAGTTGGTTTTAAGGTTATATAATTATTCATGGAAAAATAGATTTTTGAAGTTTTCATGCCAGGTCCACAAACCGGACAAGAATTTGGGAATTTAAGAAAAAACCGTAACTTTCCAGCATTATTCAAGATAAGTATCATTAATGATAATACTAAATTATTTAAACATTTATTCTGTAATTTCAATTAATTATCCTCATTACTTTAATTGGAAACGAAAAAGTTAAAAAAAACTGCAACTCTTTAGTATTATACTTTTTGAAAAAAGGGCGAACTCTTAATTTTTTATTTAAAATTGTTTAAATAATGAATAGTTCTTGTAAATATACAATGCAATATAGAAAAGAGTCATCGGAAAGATATTCTTATTTGACTTGGAAAACAAATTCACTTGTTAAAAACAGAGAAAACTCTTAATATTTTAATTAAAATTGTTTAAATAATTAATATTTTATATAAATTTTCAAAGCAATGTAGAAAAGAGTCATCGGATAGATATTCTTAGTTGACTTCGAAAACAAATTTGCTTGTTGAAAAAAGGGCAAACTCAAAACTTTGAAATAAAATTGTTTAAATAATAAAAATTTCTTGTAAATTCACAAAACGTAGAAAAGAGTCATCGGATAGACATTCTTAGTTAAATTCGAAAACAATTTGACTCGTAGGATTAAAGCTAAGCTTTCAATGTTTTAATTAAAATTCTTTAAATAATTAGTAGTTCTTGTAAATTTGAAAAGCAATATAGAAAAGAGTTATCGGATAGAATTTCTTAGTTGACTCCGTAAACAAATTTACATGTAGAGAAAAAGTCAAACTCTTAATTTTTAATTAAAATTGTTTAAATTATAAATATATCTTGTACATTTACAAAGCAACATAATAAATTAATTGTATTTTTTGAAAAGTAGCCATTTATGAAAATTGTCTAAATAATTACCATGTTTGAAGATTAAATAAATGTTTAAAAAACACATTAATGAGATCCACTCGAATTGGTTACGATCATTGTAACTTCTTGGGTAGGAATACTTGCATCCATAATGTACACAGATGCCTCGATCTTGCCTTGACACAGTAGAGCTCGCGTAACGCTTTTTCCATCAATGGATGCGATACGATCACTTTATGGGAAGCTTGGACCAACTTTCAAATATAGGATAATTGAATCCTGAATAATATAGATGAATCTTCAACAAAGAATATTAGTTTTCTACCAAAAATGATGAAGTTACAACAAAATCCATAAAGTTCTAAACAAACAATTGTGTTTCTAACAAAAAATAATATAAGTAGATTTTACTCTTGTCCCGTTCGGTGAGTTTTATAATAATAATAATAATAACTAATTACAAAAAATAGATAATAACTACTGTGACGTGATATATATTCCACGGAAGCGGATTCTGTTCATGAAGCTGAACAATCCATGCAAAATTTGAAATATAGGATTAAACTGTCACCTTATCTTGGAGGTTAACTTCTGAAGGCACCATAGTAAACACAAATAGTCAGGCTCTGGGTCTTTTCGTTAAAAGATTCTAAACCTTGATCACTTTGTCTCGTTTTTATCTATTTTTTATATTGCTGAAAACACAAGGCTCGTGTTAACGAACAAATCACAAAACAAACACCACGAGGCTGTGCGATTCAACTGATAAACATTCGACACTACAGGGTGATATGAAGGACCTGGGAAGGGGAGGGGCACGACACACACTACGAAGCAAGAAGAACTCTGGCTCTTGTCTCGAAGAGTCCCGGATACGCTTGAGTCAGGGAGAAGACGTCTAGGTGCCTATTTTATAAAACCTACAAGTTGCAATTAACAAATAAAAGTCTAGGGAATTGTAAGTTTTGTTACAAAAGGGCGTTTTATAATTTCATTGGTACTTTTTACAAGCTACAACACGGCGACTCCTTTTACAAGTAATATCGCGCAATTTTACAAGTCTTATGATTCATAAAGGTTTCGTATTTTAAGCAGCACTTGTGATTTGTAGAAAAATTTAAGAGGATCACGCGACCAAACCTCGTACTCTATTATTCTTTCCCAACTTACGTCTAAACGAAATGAGGTATCGGTTTTAAAGTTTGGAAAATGAAAGAAGATGTACCCAGGAAACAAGAAACAATTGACCGCGTTTCAATCGTATTTCAAGTCGTATGAAATGTGTATCTTAAAGAAGAATCGCAGATTGCTGACAATAGGTTAGAGGCACAAGTGAATCGGAAAAGTGATTGTTTTACGATTCATTAAGAAATATTTCGTTATCGATTAAAAATGAAGGGTAATCGTAATAATACTATTGGGATTCGCTGCGCTTCAATTCGCCATCTTTTTTTTTTCAATGCGGCCAAAATGTGAACTCGCGAAACCACGAGGTAGGATTTTGGAGATGCATTTTGATTTGAGCTTAAAAAACATTTCCAGAAGATGGTAAAGGCTACGGCGTAGTTCCCGGGTAAACTGATGAACCCGCATGTGGTTCTCTGTCGGCTGTAGGGATTCAACCCGTCACTCAAGACAGCGTCGTGGCGGATCGTCAGTTACGATAGGCATCAGGAAGAGGACCCAGCTGGAGAATTTAAGCATCTCCTGCTTGTGCAAATTCCTGAGGCACAGGCAGGGGCCCTTGCGGCCCTCAACAACAGGCCAGGGGCAAGAGGAGCCTATCGGTGGACAGGAAGATCGGGATCAGATCTAAATGACACAGGTATCTCATTAGTCCAGGAACATTGATTAGTTCGAGATACCATTAGGGGTTCAGGGGTGGGGGCAGTTTTTTTTACAGGGACCCTAAGGCGGCCAATCGAAGGGAAGGCTAGTCATAGGATCGGCTGGGGTGCGATGCTAACTCCTACCATACTTTGTGGGGTAGCACGGACATCAGCTCAAGAGGTAACGACCTATTGGAATACCTTATGACCCCTGATTTAGATATTCTTAATACGGGAAACACCACAACGTTTCGCAATTTAGTTAGTGAGGAAGTCATTGACATCACTCTCTGTACCGGCAGTTTTACAGATAACATCAATAAGTGGAGAGTCTCAGACGAAACCCACTCTCTCAGATCACATATTGATAGAGTTCGTGTTGGAATGCGCTGTACCTATCGGCCCTAAATGGCCCTAAATGGCCTAAATGTTTTAGGAGAAAAGGGGACGGCACCTCCGAGGCAATCAAAGCCGCCTGTGGGCTAAGTGGGTCCGTAACTGCGGCTAGCTAACGAGATTGTCACTCCAGCCAGGGCCAGGTAGGCCCTGAACTGCTTCAGTCCTTACAAGTCTCCCGGTCCGGATGCTATATATCCAGTCCTCTCACAGAGGGCTGGTGAAATCATCATTGGGCCGTTTGTGAGACTTGCTAAGGCTAGTCTGACGTTGGTTGATGTTCCAGCGGCATGGAGGAGTGCGAGAGTAGTCTTTATTTCAAAGGCAGGCAGGATCGATTATACTTCACCCAAGGATTTCCGACCCATTAGCCCCACATATTTGCTGCAGTTAACCTAATTTAAGGACAATTGAAGCAGAAACGTCTCGCGATTCAAACCTTCATGGACATAAAAGGAGCCTTTAACTACACCTCTGGAGAGTGATGGGGCCATGCTTAAGATTATAAGGGGACGGAACGAAATTACCTAAGCGTCAGGGGCCGTGACGGTCTGAACCCAAAATATCAATAATAATAATAATAATGATAATAATAATCAGTTGGTTAGACACTCGGACTAGAGCCTCGGTGGCTCAATTGGTCAGACACTCGGACTTCACCTCAGAGGTCCGGGGTTCGATCCCTGAGCCAGTACCTCTAGAAATTTTTCAATGTACCTTTACCGAGGTTCTGGTGGTTCGGAATCCACCTTAAGCTGTACGTCCCCCCATCGTGTACTTGACTGCAACCCAGTCCGTCAATGATGGGGTAAAAACTAGGCTTTGTCCAATATGTCTGGGCAGACTGCTCTCATTAGATTATAATAAACTTTTATTTTTCAATATGGGTGAAAAATATTGATCTCAGGACTTGAAATTTCTGACTGTGAAAATTGCATGATGAATTAAGTCGGAAAGCATATATTGAAGTTAAGAGATAATGATCAGTTATTCTACAGTCAATAAAGAATTACATGCGTTAAAATAAGTCTATACAGGGTGTCTAAAAAGTCTCAGGACGGTTGGATATATAATTTTTTTTTAACTTCTAATGTGTCCCCTAAGGGTTTACATTTTTCTTGCACCTTCTTCCCTATTCCTTTACACACCCTTACACACTTACTTGGTCGTGGGAGGGGGACCCACAGTTTAAGGTGGGTTCCGAACCACCAAGAGCAACAGCTTTAAATACTTAGAGAACCTTTTCCTCTAGAGGTACCGGTCACACGACTCTCCAGAGATGAACAACTCCCTTGCTAGGCAAGTGTTCACCGCATGGGCCGCCGAGGCTCTTCCACAGTTCGATTCCCAAATTCTCCGAAGCCTACGCTTTAGCCCTCACGACCATCGTCCCACTTAAGGATCCACACAGAGATCACCAATGAATTTCTCGTTGAAATTAACTTCAGGAATTGTACTGACCTCTTGGAAAACTTTGTTGATTTCAAATAACCTCTAACTGACCCTGAAAGTTACAATTGACCTATGACTTCGGCACGTACCTGAACGTAGAATTTTCCGTTCTATTGATTGCAGATGTAAAAAAAGGGGATTTCCATTTGAAAAAAAACAAAGTTGACCTTCAAAAGCCATGGAGGATAAATTTTTCTTTGGGATTTTTAAAAATAATTTGGAAGTGCTTTTGGGAGCCCAAAAATAGTACAATATTCGGATATCCTTAAATTTAGACTACGTGTGTTTTATTGTGAGGGTAATTTTTAGGAAAATGAGTTTGTTTTTTGAAAATTAATTTTTGCTTTTTTTGGGAGCCCAAAAAATATAAAAATTCTGGCGCTACTGTTTTTCATAATTTTTTAATTTTTCTGAATTGGAGGTACTAGAGGGCAGCATCATGACCCCAAAACTCCATTAAAAAACAAAAGGACCTAAAAATCGGTATTGGTGCTCAAGAAGGGCCCGATAAAGGCCCGGTTTTTGGAGAAAAATAAGAGAGCTTGAAAATCAGGTTTTGTGCCAAAGAAAAGAATATTTTATCTCAAGAGTAGTTACTAAAAGGTAGCGGTTCTTTTTCAAAATTAATATGTGCAGTTTTTGAGAACCCAAAAAAGCCCAAAATTTTGGCGTGGTTGATTCTTTTAATTCTTTTTATTTTTTTGTGTAGAGGTGCTGGCGGCCAGAACTTCATTAGGGCCACCACTAAACCTTTGTCTGCGGGGGTTCTACGCCCACATGTCCCTTTCCTTGACAAGCTGCGTGCAGAGAACGTAATTTCGTCTTTTCGGATTTGCGTTCTCTTGTTAAACAGAGTATAGGCATCATCTGAATCAGAAATTTAAGAACTGCGATGTAGATCCAACACCTCTTTAACTGAAGAACTAGAAGATGAATTACCTAATACACCTTTAACAGGATCGGAAACATCATTGCCTTCAGTCTTTTCGAATGCATCAAAATCTAATACTAATTCAACCTTTAGTGATTCATCTAATGTCGAGGCTAGACTAGAGATACTCTTTGAACCACTGTATAAAAATTCACCGCTTCTTTATGAAAATGCTTTGCACAAAGTCTTAGATTTATATGATGAAAATGCGGCAAAAAAAACTACTTAAAGAAACTTTTAATCTTGCTGCAGCCCTTATACCTGGTCCGAATAATTTTCCAAGACGAAGTTCTTCTTGTTAAAATTACTGCTACGAATAATGCCTCATTCCGGATGTAAAACATGGGGTAGTCATGCAATTCAGTATTCAGACTGCCATTGAAGATGCTTTTGAAGTGCGGAATCTTCACCATTACATCGATAAATACCAAGATCAATGATTCCAAAATGAAAAAGAAAAGGTCATTCATGATATAACTTCAGGCTCGGAATTTAAAAGATTAAAAAAAGTTGTACGAAAGTATGACATCTCCTTAATTTGTAGCGCTGATGGCATAACAACATCTGATAGTTCATGTGGTTAATTGTGGGTTCTTCAAGCACAAATATTAAACATAGTCCCTCAAAATGAAGACGATTTCAAATAATTTGTGGCCTGTATTATAGTAATCGGAAGTCAAAAAATAAATCAGAAATGTCCTCTTCTTAAAGCCGTTTGCTGATGAAATACAAGATTTATTCGTTAAAGAAGTTTAATGGCATCATAATGAATCTAGTCAGACCATCAAGCGTACAGTTATCGCTCTAGTTGCTACGTTAGATGCACCAGCTAGAGCTTCTGCACAAAATTTGATGCAACACAATGGAGAGTACGGGTGCTCTTTGTGCGAACATTCTTTTCCAACAGATGGATGGATTCATCCCATAAGTACGAAGGAACGTATGCTATCAAAAGTAAGGAAATCATTGCATGAAGGTTTAAAGCATTTCAAAGGTGCCAAAGGACCTTCTGTTGCTTTTAAAATACCCCATTTGGATGTATTCAAATTGTTTCTACCAGACTACATGCACGCAGTGCTCCTCCGCATAATGATGATGCTACTGTTTCTTTGGTGCAGCACTCACACTGAAGATGAGGCTTATTATATCCAAAAGCGTGACCGGGATGAAATCGACAAATTGCTGAGTGAAACAAAGCCACGGGACTATGTTCCTCGAACGCCCAGAGATTTGAAAACCCTAGGCTTTTGAAATTATATTGAAAGCAAGACTACCTAGGCAACACTATCAACACTTTTTACTTCTTGTCTGAGCTATACATATTCTGTCGCAATCTCGCGTAGAAAATTTGGAAATTGATTTGGATGAGACATTATTGTACATTTTCGTGACAGAAGTAGAAGATCTGTATGGTCGTAATAAGTGCTCATTTAATGTGCATCAACTATTACATCTTGCAGCTTCTATGAGAATGTGGGGGCCCATTTGGGTATGGTCTGCTTTTTTATTTGAAGATGGAAATGGGTATCTGGCAAGAATTGTACATGTCACTAACAACATTGGCGTAGAACTAGCCAATACCGTGCACTATGTTAATGCATTGCACGTTGTAGAAAATATTATGGACGAACACTGTCTCTCTTGGAGCTTCTGCGATAAACTTTAATTTCAATCTGAGCGACATTATAGGCATTCAAAACACGATTTTACTTACAGAAAGGAAACTACAAGATACACTCGTATTAATTTATCGTACAGTTAAAATTCTTAATGAAACTTTTACTTCTTCAATTTACACGGAAGAAACTAAGCGTGACAATTGATGCATCTATTTCAACAATAAAAAGTCCTTCGGAACAGTAAAATTCTTCATTTCAATCGAAAATACTTTTCTGGCTGTCATTCCGGAGCTAATAATATCCTCCAATCCAAGAGATCATATTATCTATAACGACATATAAATGGACTTTAATTCCTTTCTTGTTCCCGTACGTAATTCTTACTGTACCCATGCTATCCTGATAGACAAAATGGAAGGGAAACTTGTACGTATATTGGATTACGTATGCTTTCCTCCAAGCGATCATGAAAAGAAGTAAATAATTTATTTGGAAGGTTAAATAAAAGCTTACAAAACCTGATCAGAGGGATTAAATACATTCAAAATATAATTGTTTAGCTCCCTCACTTCGTACGTTTCATCGATTATGTAATAACTGTGAGATAATTCTATTGTTTGATAAACAGTGAACACTATAATTAAAAATATAGTCAAATTATTTATTATCTCATTTCCTAAATACAACATCTTACTAGATTTACAAAATTTTTTTAACGAGAAACAAATAATTTGTAACGAGTCCAGGTAATCCAAACTCATCCTAGCAGCATTTAGAGTTGTTTTCGTTTTTGTCAACTGCCGAATTTTACACATTTTCGGCTGGAATTGCATGGAATTGCCGATAAAAATATTACAGATCGCAACCCCCCCCCCCTCCCCTTGATAAAATCTTGGATAGACGGTCCTTGTATCCAGAGTTTGTGCTCAATATGGTTACAAAAATAAATAGGCAGTCGCGGACAATCGTCCAGGGGTGGTCCCGAAGGAATGAACCTACAAGCGGAGGTGTGAAAACCGTGCCGAAAGCTGAATTGCCCCTGGGTGAGATGTCTAGAACGGTGACTCTGGGATACCGGGCGACCTCTCAGAGTACGCAGCCTTATCTTTGCATGCGGGGCTCTACAAGGATGGACAAACCCCTTTCCTTAGCTTCTCATGGGAACAACAATGACAACATCAAACATAGTTGTAGGAAGTGCGGTCCAAAACAACAGAACGCGCAGGGCTCCCGACAATGGGCCGTCCAACAATGCCGGCACTCTGGAGCTGAGGGAGCCAATGAGGATGGATTCAATGCAATGGATCGGTGGAATCTCGGGACTTTTAGGTGAACGGAGCGACTGAATCACGACTTGCTAGAGTGCTTTCATGCGAGAGTGGCCTCTGAACAGGGTTACATGGCACGGCTGCATGCTCTGTGGTGCGAGAAACACCCGAAGCTATCACACTTTTCGCATCAACTTCTGCGAAACCATGCCGAACTACTCCGAATAAGGGTCTATGTAAGCGGAATGCCTACTTTACTACAGCTAGAACAAGCCGGCACAAGAGAAAGAGATGCGGTACTAAGACCAACCGCGGCTATCAATTATTGTGTGTATAATGCAGCAAGAGCTCTTACCGATGCGATCCGTAAAATAAAACCAACGGTTGATCATAAGACCAAAAGACGAATGCATCAACTCGCCATAAAAATAGGCTGGACAAGATAGTACGCGTCCTGCATTCAGTGTGTGATTGACTACTTCACATATGGCAGGAATTTTACCGCCAAGGCTTGCAAGTTCGCACGCGAACTCCGCACCCGTTATCACACACTTAACAAGTCAAAGCTGCTAACCATGAGGCAGCATATTGTTGACAGAATACGGATACTATCTGATGCTAAGATAAGCGTAGTGCGGAGGGAGATGTGGGTCAGAGAAAATCATCTCGATTCTTCCAAGACACTCCAGACGAAGACTTAGAAAATATAAATAGCTTCAAGGAGCTGTTTGATGCTCTCATAACACCTGATGAAGAATGCCCACCCATCCCTACCGAGCAGGTAAAAAATGTATCAGGAGGGATGAAAAACTATTCCATTTCGGGACCAGATTGCATCAAGACCGTGCCGAAAATAGGCAACTTAGCTGACCCGAAGAATTACAGGCTAATCACTTGTCTGAACACACTGTATAAGATATTCACAGCTATCCTAAGTCATAGGATTGTTCGGGAAATTAAACCTGTGTGACAAATCGTGAGGTGCATAGAGAGATTGATGCCGCTTTGGAAAACCAGATTTGCTATCTAATCTGGAAAAAATCGTGTGACAACTAACAAGGTCACCTTTCAGAGAGGTGTCTTTCAGGGCGACATTAAGAGCCCACTCCTCTTTTGCCTTACATTATTGCCAATATATCTAGCACTTCGCCATTCCGATGCGTACTTTTGCGGCAAACCTGCAGATCGAAAGTACAAGGTCATTCTAGTGATTGTCGAACGATATACTAAGGAAATGGGAATGGAATTTGGGTTAGACAAATGCGTCAAGGTTTATTTGAAGTGAGGAAAACTTACTGGCATCCCCGAAGATCCTGAGCTCGTCGATAGAAGCGCTATACGACACCTTTGCGCTGAAGAGACGCAAACATACCTGGGCGTGTCTCAGAGCCGCATTCAGGATGTGACATCTATAAAAGATACTCTCCGAAGCAGATACAAACGTCTCATCTGGCAGATTTGGTCTTCCGAACTGTCGGCGAGGAACAAAGTATCTGCAACGAACATGCTTGCCGTCCCGGTGGGACTCTATTCATTTGTAGTGGTTCCGTGGATGAAGAACGACCTCAGATCCCTTGATATCGGGACAATAAAGGTAATGCACATAAACAAAAGCATGCATCTTCAGTCTTCTGTTCTGCTACTGTACATCTCACGCCGTGAAGGTGGTGGCAGAATATTGAGTCTTGAACGTCTTCACAACAGGATTATTCTGGGTACAGCACATCGAGTCAATTAATTTATCCTAATATAATCAATTAACTTATCCTAATATAATTGTTTAAAGTTCTAATGTTTCGTCTTTATGACGCCTCCTAATGGCTAAATCTAAAGTGTTATGGAAACTATGTCATTGGATAAAATATCTGATTACTGTCACACTGATTCCGTAACAGTTTTGGCTTGCCTAGGAAAATATCCTTCCAATTGACCTGTGTTTGTTGCCAATAGAGTTTCCCTAATTCGTGAGCTGGTACCTCGCGCGAAATGGCAATACATTTCTACTAAAGATACTCCGCCCGACTACGCTGCGCGGGAACTCAGGCCCGAAAAATTGATAAAGCATTCCGCATGGTAGCAAGGCCTACCTTCGTTAACTTTGCATTCCTCAAAATGGCCTGAATATCGCCACGCAGCCCCTTCGCAATCAATGATAAAAGCTTTGAACAAAGAAGATACGGTGGTTCCGAAAAAATCGTTATTAGAAAGTTTAAATCCACTTTTGGATTCCAAAAATCTCTTAAGGTTAGGTGGAAGACTACGGCATGCTCCTATTAGTTTTGATGAGAAGCATCCTTTCATTTTGCCGCGGCACCACATAAGTGAGCTTATCGCCACGCATGCTCACCTTCGATCTTCACACGGTGGTCAGCAATTAACTTTACGTACGCTCAGACAGCGTTACTGGATTCACACATTCTGGTGTGGACTATGCAGGCCGATTTAATGTTCGCTTTGTTTCCGGCTGCTTTGTTTACGTTGCGCTTTTCGTATGTTGTTGTACGCAAGCAGTCCATTTAGAACTCGTTTCTGATTATTCATTTGTCGCTTTCCTCGCCGCCTTTCAGCGATTTTCTTCGAGACGAGGAAAACCTGTACACTTGTACAGTGATAATGATAATGAGTTCGCAATTCAAGGTACTTTTTGGCATTTGATACCTCCTTCCGCTCCTCATTTTGGGGGTTAATGGGAGGCTGGAGTTTTAAACACTATCTGAAAAGAATTGTAGGTGCCCATACTCTTACATTCGAAGAGTTTTATACCCTTCTTACTCGTATAGAAGCTTGCCTCAATTCCCGTTCTATTGCCCCTCTTTCAAATGATCCTGAAGACTTTTTCTATCTTACACCTGTATATTTTCTGATTGGAGCCCTTTTGACTAGCATTCTAGAACCCTTATTGGAATTCACTTCGGAAAATCATTAAAATCGATGGCAGTTAGCACAAGAAATTTCAGAGATTTACTGGAGAAGATGGGCTGTTGATTATCTACAGTCTTTAAAAAAATGCTACAAATGGTTCAACAAAGTGCTAAATCTTGTGATCGGTGATATCGTTCTAGTGAAACATGATTCGTTGCGTCTTCTGGATGGTTCTTAGGAGGCCGTATAATTAAATGCTACAATGGTAAGGACGATTTAGTACGTTCTGTCCGCGTAAAAACTGCCAGTTCGGAATACGAACGTCCGATTACTCTGATTTGTCTCTTACCAGTCAGAGCGAAAGAAATGAGCGAAATCTGAACAACTTTTATTAATTAGATTTGAAAGAAATTATTCTGTAAAATTAGTGGATTATGGCGGGCGGCTGAGACTATAAAATTCTCGTTACATTTATACTATTTCTTTACGGCGGGCGGCATTTTCGTTGTTGACAAATACTCGATTAACACTTATTTTTTTCCTTTTCATCGTGCAGTTACCACTCACGAGGCGGGCGGAATTTTTAAAGTTCTAATGTTTCGTCTTTATGAGATTTTCTGCGGTTGACAATTATTCAATTTATCGACATCGCTTATTTCAAAACTATTTTCAGTTTCCTTATTATTTAAAGGAATGTTTGAAGTCACGTGATTTCTCAGTTTGAGTGTGTGATGATAGCCTTGTCGCTTGAGAAAACCAGTGTGTGAGCAGCAGTGAATCGCGAAAGATCGTTGTCCGATCTTTTCGGATCAGTAAAGTGATTAACTCAACAAATACATTAAATGTTACATCTTACAAAAATGTCTGTATAAACGAGTGAGTTATCTGTGCGGTTCTCAAAAATGTTCTTAGCCTGTCAAGTATTCTATACTTAAAATAAAACTTGAACTATTCATTATTTCTAACGATTCTTCTCTATCTATTCCTGATCTGGCAAAATTAATTATTTAAAAACATAAAGATTTAACGGTAATAATAATAATAAACTTGAAATAAATTGTTATGAATTTCTAAACGTAAAATATATTCTATCTATTTATTATAAACTGAAAGTTAGGCTAGAACTTGTATTTCATTTTTGCTCGTCAATCATTCAGTGTTCTGTTGAATTAAGACATCTTTAGAGAGCAAGATATATATAAATTTAAATATATGCTAGTATATTATGCTCTACAATAAATGAAATTTAATTTAGTTCGTTGCAAGTCATGTGATTTCAGCAGAAGCGTGTGATTAATACGAAAAAAATAACAAATTCAAAACAGCGTTCTCAAAAATTCAAAAATAAAATTTTCTTATCACAACTTTAATAATTCGTTCAAAGTAAGAAAAATTGGGTTGTAATAACCTCACTACACAATTATTCAGACAAAAAGTAACTTGACAATTTCTAAATTAAAAAATTGAGTCTCAAATTTTTTAAACGAATGACACTATTTGATTTGACGTATCCCGCATTCTTATACAATATAAAATTTACCATTTTTCTTACAACAATGTTTGATGAAATCTTAAAGAATTTTGGAGCCAATAAAATTTTGAATACAACGCTAAAATTAAATGGCGTCCCACTTATAGCGCAGGTGCAAGCAGACTGCTGCTGTCTAGACGCTGCTGCGATGTTATGTTTCCAAAACATTATGGTTACGCAGTCTGTGAATGAGTGGGCTCTCAAGAGGATTGTAACTCCAATTAATCAATCGTTTTGTGCCAAGAAAAATATTCTTATTTGTGAAATCTTCATTGTGTTTTTAAAATGGGCAAGTTTTTTCTTGAAAATGAATATTGAATAGTGTAAAGGGAATGGACTGGACTTTTGCAAATGTTCGAATATAAATGCGACGGGCTCTGAGAAAAGACCCATGAACGTTCAAAAATCAATTTTCTGCTAATTAGAATGATATTAATGATTTTTGCTTCAAAACACCAATTTCTGACGTAAAGTGACAATATAATCTAAAAGCGAATTTGGTTACCCTGCACTGATGTACTCAATTGTTGGTCAATTTTTTAAACTTATTCAGCCGTACCTTGTCTCACGTGTCAGTTTTTATTATTTTTTTTACATTGCAAAATATATTTTTAATCGTTGTCCAAACAGGTTTTTTAAAACCATGAAATATAAACCTTAAATTCTAGAATTATTTACTCGGTATTCTTAAAAATTCGTTTTTCGTAGGCAATTCATCTACTGCCTTTGAAATTGATATTGGTGAAAAATGTAACTATTTTTTCTATTTTATTTGAAACTACTATCTTATAAAAAATTTAATTATTCTATTTTTGATTTTCTTTTATAATAAAAGTCATTAGATAAATTGTTCAAAATTTTAAATAATATGAATAACCGTGCAGAGAATTCTTGATTTTTGAAAAAGTGGTCTCAAAAATATTTAAAAGGCGCTCACTTTTAGAATTTTTATCCAAAATAGCTGGCTAACGAAATTGATCTTTAGTTTAGTACACTAAATTTAATAGAATTACTTTTTTAAAAGTTATCGTGCTGACAAACAGACAGGCATAAATACATACAGACCGACAGACAGACACATTCGTAAAAACCTATTTTTCGGATTTAGGGGATATCAAAACTTAAAAATTTAACAAAAACTGGGGGGGGGGGTCAAATTTTATACATTCCCAATACCTTCTCTGATGACAATGTAAAGACAACCATAAGTAAAAATTTTTGTTGCCCTACCTTCGGAGAAAAATGTTAGCTATTTATTTTGGCTTAGCTTGTGTCGTGTCTCGAAAAGTTTAATCTTTGTATTTTCAATGTTTTTTTTACGAATAAAACAAAAAGTACGTGTACTATAAAAGAGTGATCAGCAAAAAATTTGTAGATATTTATTGTGTGAAAAATGTTTGTCTTATCATTTTTCCCCATCTTGCATAGTTAGATCGAAAAATGCAATTTTTAACTTTAGATTAGTTTTTATGCAGTCAAAGTTTGAATTTTTCAAAAAAATTCGAAAAGTTGATATGATAATCTTGTAGGGCTATCAAAAAGTATCATTTTTCTTTTCAACTACTATGAATAACTGTACACAGAATTTTTGAATCATAAGAAATGTGTACTCAAAAATTTTCAAAATGGCCTCACTTTTAGTGTTTTTCTTCAAAATGTCTGCCTAACGAACTTGGCATTTAGCTTAGGACACTAAAAGAGTGTACCAAAAGCCAATCTAATAGATTAATTTTTTTCAAAAGTAATCGTGCTCACAGACAAACATAACGACATACAGACACATTCGTAATACCTTCTCTGATGAGAATGTAAAAATGATTTATTTGTCATGAATGATTTTTTGATAGTTCTGTTTTTAGTTTTAAACATAAAAAATAGCGTCAAAAACATAAAAATTTAAATTTTTTGAAACTCCATACACGAGACAAAAAAAATGATTGAAGCCAAAACTACGCATCCTATCAAAAAGGGGTTGATAACAAATTTGTATATCTTTTTCAAACGTACAATTTTTGTATATGCATCTTTTACCGTATTTTGCACAGTTTGGCCGAAAAATTTAATTTTTGGATTATTCGTTATTTTGTATGTTGTAAAAGCTGGAATTTTTGATTGTTCAAGAGAATTCAAAAAGTTGTGATAATAATCTTGTAGGGCATTCAAAAAGCAACATTTTCCTTTCCTGACATTTTTTCATATCGTGCGTTATTTGGCATCAAATGTCCATTTTCGTGTGTTTTTTGGGGAATTTTATGAATGCTGTAACTCAGGAATTTTTTATTTTTCGAAAAAAGTCATTAGGATAAATTGTTCGACTTCTTGAATACCATGAGTAAACGTACACAGAATTTTGAAAAAAGTGGTCTCAAAAATATTCAAAATGTGCCCACTTTTTCAATCTTTATCCAAAACGGCTGGCTAACGAACTTGACCCATACTTTAGGACACTAAGCGAGTCTACCAAAGGGCAACTTAATAGATTAATTCTTTTTTAAGTTATCGTGTTCACAGACAGACAGACAGACATACATACAGACATACAGGCAGACATAAAGACAGACAGACTTATTTGTGTCACTTGATATGTGTTATGTAACTTTAAACTGACATTTGTGCAAGTTAAAAAATAATAACAATGTTCAGCAATATGTATATCATTAACAATAAACAAAACGATCATTGAAAATGATTTTAAGATTACTATTTGACGTCATAAATTATTCTCATTGTCGGGGACAAGTGGAGATGGCTTTGTTGGTGCACGAAATATGTGGCAATATGTTCTCTAAGGCAAATAAGTTTATGCCTATTTTTTTTATTTTCGAAAAGAAAAATATTTTCAGAACTGCCTACGTCCATTTTTGTGTCTTATTGTTTTGAACACTAAAAAAACGACTAAAAATTGTCACGACTGATCAATTCTGGTAGGGAAACATGCGTGTTTAGGTAAAGTCAATTAGAACCACAGCACTTTATTTCATAAAAATAACGCCGTAAAAGCGCGGTCTTTATTATAATAAGATTCAAACTGTATAAAATCAACAGAATTTGTTGCTTGGCGAACGCGGACCGACGAGGCGAGGAAATAAAATTGGGAAACCGAGCAACAAGACTATTTGTAAGAGAAGGACAGCACGAAAACGATAAGACCGGCTTAGACATAAATTCAGACATTACGCAATACGAAAATCAAAATATAAGGACAAAACCAAGAATCATAAATGTAACGAAGAACGCAAATAAAAATAGAAAATGAGAACACAAATTTAAACATTCATAAAAACAGTGAACTAATGTCCAATTCACAACACTTATGGAGTTTGACATGTAAAATGTTTCCTATTTTTATTTCTTTTATTTTGCACAGGAAATTATAAGTCAATTTATTTGATATTTGATATGCTTGTTCACTCATTAGTGAATATTGCGTTTATCGTATTTTTATGTCACAGAAACATTATGCAAAAGTTTTAGAAATATCAAAAATGACATAAAATGGAGTTCTCTTAAAATGGCAGTTTTTTAATTGAAATTTTGAAGAGGCATTCTTTTAACTATTGAGAATAGATTTCTTAAAAAAAGATTAAACGTTTAATTTACATTGAGTAAAGAGTAAGAAAAGCTTATGAAAAACGACGTATTTAAGTTGAACACCGGCTGATGGGAGTGCAGGTTGACGGCTGCAAAAAAAATTGGCCCTAGGTTGGACCGCTCATTGTGCACCGTATTTGCTGCGACCCCAAGCTGCGGTCACTGACAATGAGTAGAATGGCTGAGTAATTATAAGTCAATAAATCTATTGCTGCTCTCTGGGTTAAACCTATAACTAGTGTAAGGACTTTTCTACTTTTAATCAAGAACCTTTGAAGCCTCAGGGCGGGTTCTAAAAATAGTTTATTTCCCAGTGGGCACAAAATTGTCGTAAATACGTCGCCAAATTTTGTGCCCACTGGAAATTGCTTACGAGAACGCTTTGGCCCACACCCTCAGAAAAATGTTTGTTTGAATCAAACAAATTATTCTTTCATTCAAATAAATTTTTTGTTTGATCTTATTTGTTTGGTCCAAATAAATGTTTTGGTTTGTTTAAATAAATATCTTGTTTAAAATAAGTAAAGTTATTGTTTACATTGAATATATATTTTTTAAATTAATTAAAGATTTTTTTCAAGTGACGTACATCTTTTTTTTTTACACTTAACCTCAAAATTGAGCATTCCTTATAAAAATAATGTATGATCTCGATAATATGTTTATTGTTAATCATAAGTATCATTGATATGTAACAGCAGAAACACTCATTCAACCCGAATGCTTAATTATGGTTAATTTTTAAGTTTGTGATTGTTATTTCTGTATTGAACAATCATAAATTAGAATAATGAGAAATGAACCAGAGTTAGACATTTGAACTGAATGTATATATACTTTTATATGTACTTTTAAGTACAGTTCATTTTTTAATTAATATATATTTTTACAGTGAATCAAAACCTTTAGAATAATAAAAAACTGAAAAAATACAAGTGCCATCAAATAATTCACATGATCAATTAATTTAGATTCTAGGTTAGTCCCTTAGGAGCCGCCGACAGCGCTTTAGCATGCCTAGCGACACTTTGTAGTACTGCTTTGAACTGTATTTTTTGTTTGAATCAAATAAATATTTTTTATGAATTCGAATAAACAGATTTTAAGCAAATGGATAGCTGTTAAAAATTCACCTTTTATGTTTGAAAATTGATCATTTATATTGAAAATTCTACTATTATATTTTTGTTTAGTTCAAAATTCTACTAATTGGTTAAGGGTTTGATTATTTTACTAAAAATTTAACAAGATTCTTAAAGTCACATTTTTGTTTAAAATTAATCTCTTGGTTCAAAAAATCTACGATTTTGTTGAAAATTGATATTTTTTGATTAAAGTTAGTTATTTTGATCAAAAACATAAAGATAGTTCATCTTTTATGCGTAAGAGTTAATTATTTTAAATTCAAAAGTCCACTCTTATACTTTTAATCCATAATTTATCCCTTTTCGGTTTAAATTATATTTTTGGTTCAAAATTAATCTCCTTAATTTAAAAAATCGTCTTTTTGGGTAGAAAATTTAACTATTTGGTTAATAAAATCACATTTTTTTTCGATTTGTCTCTTGATTAAAAATTCTACTATTTGTTTGAAAATGCAACTAGTTTGTTAAAAAGGCATCTTCTTTGGTTCAGAATTAATAATTTTTAATTGAAATCTAATTATTTTTATTTTAAAAAGAATGTTATATTTTTATTTTATAATCAATCTAAGTTCAATTATTTTCTTACAAAGTAATCTTTTTTATTAAAATTTCAACTGATTTGTTGAACCCTTGTATTTTTGGATAAAAAATCCATCGTTTTGGTTTAAAAATCCTCATTTGGTAGAAAAGTCATATTTTTCAGTTGAAGATTCGTCTTCCTTGCTTCGAAATTAAACTAGCTTGTAAAATATTCATCCTTTCAAATTTAAAATCTAAGATTATGTCTGAAAATGCAACTCTTCCTGGTTGCAGTTTAATCTTTTTTGCTTGAAAATTCGATCATTTGATTTAAGATCCATCGATTAGTAAACTGAAATAAAAACTGTTTTTGGAGTGCAAGTTGTAATTTTGAATAAAATTGTACTTTTTGAACTAAAAAAAGTAACAATAGATGAGAAACCCCAAAATAGGAGAAAAAGGGAAAAAATTCCTAAAATAGGGGATAAGAGGTGACAAAATTGAAAATAGGCGACTGTATTGGCCTATGGTATTCACCATCTCGTCATTACCAATTATTGTCTTTTTTCATATAATTGGTAATTACTCAAAATATAAATTACCTGTGATCATTGAAATCCTTGAAAACCTGATCAACCAATAATTATACCAATAGTGCTCATTCTTTAAAAGCTGTCTATCATTACGAAAGATATTTCTCCAAATGTATTTTATTTCTTATTTTTTTAAATTTGAATAATTATTTTAATTTATGGAAGCCTCGCAGGTAATATCACCTGACCCAGTGGGCACAGAATTCGGCGACGTCTTTACGACATCGTTACGACATCTTATGTCCATGTCGTTAAGTGGGATTTATGATATCGTAAATATGACGCATGATCTGACGATGTATTTACGATATCGTAAAGACACTGTGACGACATGGACATAGGATGTCGTAAAGTTGTCGTAAAAAGATGTCGCAACGATGTCGTAAAGACGTCGCCAAATTTTGTGCCCACTGGGGAGTATGGATGGTTTTTAGATGCGTCTTCTTTCATCCAGATTTGAAGGCTCTGCAATTTCATCAGTCTTAAACATTTCACGATTATATACCTTAGTGTATGCTTTAATGATCAGTTCACGAGGCGGTTTTAAGCCCGTTTGGTAACCTAATTGATTACTTTCTATACTTTTTTCAAAAATCTTTGTTTCTTTGTTTGCCATTTGGCAGGCAAAAATGTGTGCTACCAGCTGTGCTCTTGTTCCGCCCATAAACCTTTTTAAATGAGCAGCTTCATCGCGCGCAACAACAAGGTCATATATACGGTTTACACCCAATTCTTCCAACTCCGCTTCGGAAATCATTTGCCACTCGTTTGAATCTATGCGATATATCATAGGTAATCCTTTTCGGTTAAACAGGGTTTCCAGAGATTCCACTTTAGCTGTTTTCATGAATCCAACCATAACTTGTTCCCTGTGCAAGAATGTTACCTTATCTTCACTCATGCGTAAATCCCCTATTTTTTTGAATTTGGTCAGTTTTCCAATATCTTCAGCTGGAAATATTTTGAGAGGTGGCAAGATACCGCGCATTGTAGGCCATAACTCCCTTATGATTACTGAACTTATTAAGCCTGTAAAAAGAGATAGAACTATGAAGGCGAATTTAATATTTATAAGAGATAGATAAACTATTCCCAGTGGGCACAAAATGTAGCGACGTCTTTACGACATAGTTACGACAACTTTACGACATCCTATGTCAATGTCGTTAAGGTATCTTTGCGATATCGTAAATAAGTCGTATGATCTGACGATGTCTTTACGATATAGTCAAGACGCCGAAACGACACGGACATAAGATATCGTAAAGCGGTCATAAAGATGTCGTAAAGTTGTCGTAAAGATGTCGTAAAGATCTCGCCAAATTTTGTGCCCACTGGGTTGGGTTAATTTGTTCCGTCAAGTTTAATAAAATATTGAATTAAGAATATTATATTCTGATGACAAATAACTAAAGCTCTAAAAAAATGTTTCTTGATCCAAGTAAATTCATATACTTATTTTAACTGCTATTTTAATTAAAACAATAATGTTCATGTTCTTCAGACGAGAAAATGAATTTATTCAGCGAAAAAATCATTTCTCTTAGAACAATGCTTAAATATTTTCCTTTAAATAATTATTAATTTGAAACAAATGTGAAAGGATCACATCATTTTTTCAACATAAGAACTGTAGATTTGATGCAATAGACATCACGCACATACTATGCAAATTAATATATTAGTCTAAATTAATTCACTTCTTACTGCATAAGTATCTTATTAAATTTGATAATCGACAAGTTGACATGATATGAAGTTGGTTCTATTTGCCGCTAACAATTATTTTGAAATTCAATAATGTTTATAAAATTTAAAACACTGGTGCACATAATCAATTTTATTTATGCAAATGTAGATAGGAATTTGCAACTTTGATAGACTAGTAACTTTCGGCTGACACACAAATCAAATCACTCATAAAACTATAAAAAAAATCTAAGTTTATTGCGTCGGTAAGTTTTTGGTGGCAAGAAATTAAAAATTTTAAATACATTTGAAAAAAGTGTTTCTAATTTTGAAATAATTATGCAACACTCAAGTCATTTCATTCCTAAAATTATTAAAAGGTTATAAATTGACTGCGTCTATACTTTTTTTCGCTTATTATTTGTATGTATTAATATACTCTAAGTTAAACCATTTCGAATTTTTTAACCGTGAAACATTTTTGTGAATGGAAAATGATTCGGCTTGATAAAAATTGATTTTTTAAAAGTTAAAAATTATGTTAGGCGAACCCTATTTAATTTGAATTCGAGTTGTAAGACATAGTTGTATTTTGTTTACACATAATTTTTGTATTCGATAATAGTAGTTTGAAAACCACAAAAGTTGCAAAATTCATAAAAGTTATTACTAAAAAAAAATAGTTTTGAAAATATAAAATGAACATGTGTTATTCTCATTTAAAATAAATGAGTTTCAGGCAACTGATTTTCTAAATTTAGAAAAAAAATGATAATTTAGCCGAATTCGAAGAATTAAATTTTCCTTAATGAAAAACAAATTCCTTTATTAGGCAGGAATTTTAAAAATAATTTTCCATTTTATATTCTTACTTTTTATCTGCAATAGTTAATATCTTGTTTGATATTTTTATGTTATCTAATGGCAATGCAATGCTTTCCGCGTACTATAGCGCGCATATAATTTCGTTATTTCAAATAATTAAGCATAGATTTAGGGTTTTTAAAATAAAAGTAACAAAATTAGGTTCTTGAGTCAATGAATTCATGCTTACGTAATTTTTCTTATTATGTAAATAATCAGAAATAAATATGACAGCATAAAAACAAAGTTATAAGCTTTAAAAAATGCCTTAAAATACAATTATTACATTTTCATTTCATAAAGGAAAAATGATAAAATTAACGCCTAAAAATTTTTTAAAATAAAATAATTGAGAATGTAAGGAGGTCACAAACAAATATATTTCAGTCGACATCGTGAGATCGCTTTTAACCTGCAAGTTCTTGAACTAAAATTTTCTTTACAGAATTATTGTTTCTTCTGATTTCGAAGTATTTTATCTTTAGAAGAAAAATAAAGTATCGAGCATTTTTTTAAATAGATAATATTTAAACTAGCGACCAATTTGTTCTACATATTGTCACTGAAGTTAGTATAGCGTTTTTAAAATTAAAAGTTCTTTATTTTTTATATTCTTTAGATAGTTTTTAAGCGGATTATATTTTTAAAGAAAAAAGTATTAAATTCCTTGTTAAATAGGTGAAACTTACTTCGCGTTTTCAAATATTTTAAATTATTGTTTAAGAAATGTTATTTTGCATTGAAAATTGAGTAAGAAAGTTAAAAAATTGACTCAAAATTTTTTCAATTACTATTTGACTTATTCTGAAATTTCAAAAAACTTAATATTATTTATTTAACATGCAATGATTCAAAATAATTCCCGAAATTTCAAAAGAATTGTATTCTCTTAAAACCTTTATAAATTATATAAGATAGGTTTCAAGACAATTAAAAAATTCTTGAAAATCCTGTAAAAATTTCAAATGATTTTTTATTTGAAAGAATTTTCAAAGATTTTTTTATATATTTCAACTAAAATGCGATACATTTAAAAAGATATTTAAAAGATTCGAAAAAGTGCAATGGTTTAAAATTTGAAAATATTACATGAAACTTAAATTAAAATGTAGATTTTTAAAGATAACGAAAAAAATGTTTAACTTTTCAAAGTATTTGAAAAGAATATTCTAAAAGATGTTCGAACATTTCAAAAGATTTTAAATTTAAAAAAAGGCGCCATTGAACAAAACTCCCCAAAATATTTTGGTTGAAAATACAAAGAGTGTTTTTGGGGCCTGCTTGTTCCAGGCTTCAATAATAATTTTTGGTCTCGAAAATTCTTATTTCCCAGTCAAGACAATACGAGGGTGGATTGATAAGTTTCCGGCCTGACCAAGAGATGGCGCCACTAGGCCTACCTTGAGGTGGCGTTCTATAGTACCATCCTTAGATAGCTT
>NC_046658.1:147179620-147220300 GCF_010883055.1 Belonocnema kinseyi
GAGAAATGTATCAGCCTTCGAGGAGATTATGTTGAGAAATAAAAAAAAAAATTCTTAAAAACGTTGTTTTTCTTGGTCAGGCCGGAAACTTATCAATCCACCATCGTACTTCTTTTTGAAAATTTCCCGCTCGAAGCTTGAATTGGGACTATTCTATGACTCCTGGATAGCAAAGAAGTCTCATTAGACTTCAGGGAAAAGCCAACTTTTATGAATAAGTATTACAAAAAATAAGCGATTCATTCTGATTAATGATGAATAGTTCTCTAGTGCTTAAGACACAGGATTTTTAACAAACTATTTTTCCGTGTATCTAAGACTAGATAAACGTCTTTTTTTATTGAAAAATAAATTCTACGAAATACTGTGTAATTGAATAAATTCAATCTCTATTTATTCTCCTTCAAGCTTCTTTAACTTGAAAGAACACCTTGGTATGGTGACGCGGCATATTTACAAATATCACAATCTTGCCTATTCATGGTTTTATTGAAACGAGAATTTTTACACAATCGCCTGCTTTGATTCAACATTCGTACTTATCATTATTACCATTTTTTACAATTCTTTAGTTTAAAAGATTTATAGAAATTCATCGTTTTTTGTTAGAAACCGAACATTTTTGAATAATTTAAAGGAATCTGTATTATCATCCTAGGTAGTTGCTATCGATCCGTGCAGAGGCCATTCCACAATCAGTGAAAATATAAATCAAAACTAGAGACTTAGTTCACACACTGTTCGATAATAACTACCTCTGATGATAAGGCAGATTTCTTTAAATTACTTGCATCATAATTGTAACACCTCACTTGATATGGAGTATATTTTCGAAAAACCATTTTTCTTTTGATCTCTCTAATAGCTTAGTTGGAAAGGCACCCCGGAAATCGGAAATTCTGTGGTTCGATTCCCATTGAAACGAAGTGAGATCTTTTTTCAGAAAAATTTAATTTTATAGTCTTTTTGAGTTCAAAATAAAGCTGCTTGGTTAAAAATGATTCCATTTTGGTTGAGAATTCAAATATTGTGTTAATAAATCCTTTCTTTTATTTGATATGTAATCATTTACTTGAAAATTTATATTTTCTCATAGAAAATTAAATTTCCGGCTAGAAAAATGGAAATAAAACTATTAGGTTTAAAATTGAAATCGCAGTTAAAAGTTTATCATTCTTGATTAAAAATTGTATACAAGATCCCGGGGATCCCAGTTTGAAAACTATTCTTTTATTAAAAATTGTGTAGAAGATCCTGTGGCTGAACATTCTTTAAAAAAGGTACATTATGTGATATAGAAAAGTATTGTATCAATATCAATTAAATATTTTAAACTAAAAATTACGTAAGACAGAAAGAACGGTAATGTTTGTTTTCTACTGTAGGGGAGATTGGGGCTAGACCGACACTTTTTTCAGGTCGTTTTTTAATTCAATTTTTGTTTAAAAACGTATTAGGTATTGTTGGATCCAGCAATTCGTTCGCGACAAATTTCGCTTTTGATTTTGAATTACAATGATTTATTTATCTATTATTATAAAAAAATAAATCAGCTTACTTTGATTTTAAAAAACAAAGTTCACACAGTAGATATTTTTTTAAAGAAAACCAAAATTGGCTTAGCCCCAATTTTGGCTAAATCCCACTCTCTTCAGATATAAATTATAGATATGATGTTGTATAATTATATATTTACCAATAATATCAAGGAAAACAGCAAAACTGAGAAATAAGGTACCGTCGGTGATCTTCATTTTTTATTAGATTAGACGCCCTTCTATGAAGCTGGTTTAGCAAGAAAATGATTTTTTCACCAGATGTCTTCGTATATACACTACTGGGTTTTCCGCATTCCACTCAGGCAATTTTTATTTGCTGACTAGCACCTTTTACCCTTTGATCTAAAAAAATATTTTCGTCGTATATGGAAGGCGACTAGTTACTAGGCTACTAGATCACACAAATTCCTGAAAGTGAGTCTCGAAAAAAGCACTGAATCAATTAAAAATTGTTTTTTCTACAAATTTAATGTTTCATTTCCTTGTCGAAATGCGTGTTTGAGAATAAACAGCGGAATTTGAAACATGATATCAACAAAAGCTCATAGGTAAAAGCAAGGTTCCAGAAAAGCAGATTTTTATTGATTCAGCCTCATTTCTGTTCTTTGTTATCGAGAATTTCTAATTTTAAACAAAAATAGTTAAGATTATGTTGGCTTTTTATTTCGAAAACTGGTATTTCAAAATAAAAAATCTTTATAGCTTGGAAAATATTTGTAATTTTTAAACACTTCCAGGTTATTTTTACGTTTTTGATAGAAAATCGTGTATTTAAAAAAAAAAAAATTAGGTCTTCAAAAATATATATAATTTTTAGAACTTTTCTAAGAATATTCTTGAATTTTAAGTTGTTTATAATTTAGCTTAAAAATTTTGAAACATCTGAGTATCATTTTATACTATTGACATTTTGACCTACATTATTTTTGCAATCCTGAAAAATTGAAGGAATCGATTTAAACTTTTCACTATTATTTTTTGACATATTTTATCACCTCAAAAACATGAGGTTAATTATTTCGTGTGAAATAAGTTTTAACTTTACAAGAATTCTTTGAAAAATTTTATTTCCTTAAAACCTTACGAAATTCTTTAAAGGCCGTGGATCACTGTTTTGAGTTGAAATTTCAGTGGCACCTTTCAGATCTAGATTATCGTGGTCGTTTTCCTTTATCGTTGGGTTCGGAATTTTTTTTTTATTTTACCTGATCGAAGCCTATTTTATTATTCAATCGAGTTAAAATTTGTGTTTCTAGGACACCCTGTATGAATGTCCCATCTAATTTTTTAATGAGAATATTCAATTTCGTTTGATGAATTTTGATTAAGTTTGTAATATTTCATAAATTTTTTAACAAATTTGGAATCATTTGTTAAAAACGAAAAAACCCTGAAACCTCCGCAAAACTGACTTTTTTATAACAAATAACGTAGTTTATCAACAATACGACCAAATTAAAAAAATAAAACTGAGATAAAAAAATAGTCACGATTTATAAGCATATAGGGCACTTTTCTTTTTCTTCAAAAAAAAAAAAATTTTCCAACATACATATGAAATAGAGAAAATGAGAGGAAGCTGAAAAATGGCTAAAATCTCAACAACAAAAAATAACAGTGAAATTGATTATTTAAATTCAAATTTATTATAAATAACCCAAAATGGATTAAAATGTTCAAGAAGAGGGAAATATTACCTAAATATCTCTATTTCTTCTATAGCGGAGCAATGAGAGCACATACGCTACCTCGTTTTCTTTTCGTTATCTACCAGTTGGTAATTTGCCACGTTTTACGGTGCTCGACTGAATTTCAGTGATTCCAAATTTCGCATGTTGAGCTACTGCGCTTGCCCGGGGCAGCGACCGTCATTATTCTTTTTTGGCGCGCGTTTCAAACCTAATATAATAAAAAATGATTGAAATTAAATATATGCTCATTATAAATAGCAGATTTATATAAGAAATTACGTAAATCGTGATTTATGACCAGAAAAACATAAAAACGCCTATATTTTTTAATTAATTGCTTTTTTTTAGTTTCAAAGATTAACTTAAATTTCACTAACTAATTTTTAAGCGAATATATTTCTAACATTTAATATAATATGTATGAATATTTGCATAATTTCATTTACCAATTTCCGCTGCAAAAAACAATCATACTAGATAAGTAACTGAAAATAACGTTTTCAGCTGAAAACAGTTCTTCTTAATTCGGAGACGTTACACAATGAAGCTTATAATGAGAAAAAATCATCATTGCTGATAATAAAAATTGAGCCAGTGTCTACTGTGCCAAAAAAATTTGGCTATTCGTAGAAAAAATGTCGGTATAGATACAAATCGTTAAATAAACATTTTTGCTTATTCTTTTGTAAGATATTTCTCCAAGTTTATTTGAGTTCTTATTTCTCTAGCTTTGAATAATTGCAATTTATGAAAGCCTCGTATGTAATATCACCTCACAATCAATGGTTTTTTAAGTGTGCGTTCTTGCATTCAGATTTGAAAGCTATCCCTGATTAGGAGAAAACTCAAACATTTCAAGCCCTTTTGGTGAACTAATCGATTCTTTTCTATACTTTTTCAAAAATATATGGTTCCTGGTTTGCTATTTTGCAGGATTTAATGTGCGCTTTCAAGTTGGCTTTTGATGAGTCCTCTCGTTACAACATAATTTGTAGTGGTTCAGCGTAATTTTTTCTTATGCATGCAACGATGAATTTTAGGAATCTTGTCAGTTCTGACATTTTCGCATCTAGCAAGTTTGTGAGTTGTGGCAAGATACCGTTCATTCGAGGAAATAAATCCTTTATTGTTTCTGAACTTATAAAGCCTGTAAAAAGAAATTGAACTATTTAGGAAAAATTTAATATTTATAAGAGACAGAGAGGAGATTATCCTACATCAGATAATGGTTTAATAGAAGATAACCTTAATTAAAAAGAAAACTAACCAAGAATGTTTATTGTTTTCGTTAGTGTAAAGTTTTAATAATGATAGGCACAATGAGAAAAAGGATCAAAGAAAAAGACACAAATTTTCTGCTATTCTCACTCTAATGTTTCTGCTCTCTTTTCGTGTATAAAATTTTCTTGACGTTAAATCAAAATAAAAATTATTTTTGCCTGACTTTGGAATCATGCAAAAATTGGATGCAGTATTATGGACATTTCAAAAAGATGGTCCCTAATTACAGCTTCAAAAAACATTATCAGAAAACATTAAAATAGAAACTTGTTACATTTAAAGTCACTATCTGCTTGAAGTTAAAAAATTTAGAATACAAATCTATGAGAATGAGTCAATTTTAATTTATAATCTTGAAATTTAAACTACTAAAAAACCATTGATAATTGTATCATTTTCTGCTATGCACATTAAATATTGAAGAGTCTCCGGTTGCAAATATTCAAAATTAGAATTTAGAATCTTGAATCGCTAGAGTTAAATTAAAAAAATTATATAACTTTAATTCCTAGATCTTAAAGCTTATCAAAAACACGATCAGAGTTTTATTATTTGACAAATCTACAGTGAAACCCTTTAATAGCCCTCCCTTCTATAGTCCTTCAGAGAATTGACGCCGCGCCGCAGGCGGGTCTAAGAGGCGATGCGCGGGGTGCGCGGGGTCTGCGGTTGTCACTCAGGCAAGCACTCAAGCGTAAAGAAAGAAAAGCGAAGCGGGCTATAATAAGTTAGTTCCAACCCACTGCCAGCCCCGAAATTGGCATTATAGAAGAGTTTCACTGTATTTATATATCTACATAATATTCAGGCATTTTAGTCGTTCTCAAAAATGTGATGCCAAAATGCATATTGAAAACATTACCTCAAATCCTTTCAGCCTGCTTTTTGACATATTATGAAATTCCAAAAACTGAAAATTATTCATTTAACACGAAATGATTCAAAATATTTTCCAAAATCCTGAAACAATTGTTTTCTCTTGAAACGTTTAAAAATTATTTAGAACTTTTTTTAATCATACGAGGAAAGTTCTAGGACAATAAAAAATTCTGGAAATTATTGGGAAAATTTTTAATGATTTTTTATTTGTCAGAAATAATATTTCATGAAAAAATAAAATCATTTATAATATTTACAAAGATTTTTAGATAATGCCAAAATATTTGGAAGTTACAGAAAAACTTTTCACATTTAAAAGATTTTTTAAATCTGAACTGAAATGCAAATTATTTATCAAGATATTTAGAAGATTGGAAAAAATTTAATGGTTCAAAATGTAAAAACATTACATGAAATTTAGATTTAAATTGCACTTAGACAAGATTCGCTATAAATTCAATCTCTATTTATTCTCTTGTACGTATATTTAACGTGAAGTTAAATTAACAATGAAGTGGAAATTTTGACACAAGCGCCTGTTGTTATTCAACTTTTCTATTTATCATTATTACCATTTTTTAGAATTCTTAGTCAATTTTATTTAATCTTAAATATTTTGCAAAATGTGAGGAATAATTTGAGTCAGCTTGAAATATTTGAAGGAATCCATCCCTTTTTCTTAGTAAACTTATATTTCTGGGCAATTTAAAGGAATCTGCATTATCATTATGGGTAGTTACCATTAATCAGTGTAATAATTAATTAAATATTCTTAATTGAAAATTACGTAAGACGAAAAAAATTGGTAATGTTTGTTTTCTACTTTAGGGGGTACTGGGGCTAGGCGGACACTTTTTTTAGATCGTTTTTTCATTGAAATTTTCTTTTGTTGGAAACGTGTTAGGTATTGTTGGATCAAGCAATTCGTTGGTTACAAATTTTGCTTCAGTTTCGAAGTACTAGATTTAAGGGTTTGGCGTTTATGAGAATTCCTTGTCATTTAAATTTACTTCTACTTTAAACTCCTAGAGAGAAAATTGAAAAATAGACAACTGATAAGTAAATAAATCATTTAGTAATACTAATAAATATAAGACAATGTTAAAATAAAAAATTATGTATATAATAATTTTTTTTCAAAATACATTATTGTTATGGCTACAGATGTTTACAAACTCCCTTTGATTTCGGTTTAAATGTAACAATGTGAATTATTATTCAGTAATAAAAAATTAATATTTATATGATTGAAAAATAATAAAATAGTTATTTCTGAAAGATTTCACAGTTTAAAAATATGTTGGAAATATTTCAATGATTTTCCAAAGATGTAAAATTTTTCACAAAGATTTCAAATATTTCCCAAATATTTCGGATAGATCTAAAAGAATTTACAAAGAAATGAATGAGTTTCAAAAATATTATATTTTAAAAATTTAAAAGGTTCCTTTGCAAATGTTTCCAAGGACTTCAGAAACATTTCAATTCTTTCCCAAAGATATACGAAGTTTTAATTATTTCAAAAAGATTTTGAATAAAATTAAAATTAAAACGTGTTACAAGGATATCAATGACTTTTCAAAGATTTTAATAATTTTACAAATACAGAGTGGACACACTGGGGCTTACATACATGGCGAGTTGAATGCTACCCGAATTGCACAACAGCAAGGGAGAAGCCATTATACAGGTGCATTGTCATATTTCGCGCCTTTAAAGTTGCATTCGGATCGGCCATTCGGCCAAGTCCGTGCATCTTTGGATCAAGTTTATGTTAGTTTCCATGGTTGCGTTCGAAACTTCAAACGGATACAAGAGTCAAAACAATATAGGTTATGTTATATAGTAATTACAAATAATAAGTTTTTTATTAATGATGAAGTGAGACATCTGAACTGAGAAGTAAACGTCATTTTTTTCTGTGCCAATAAAATTATAAAATGGCGGTTGAGTGACAAATACTATAAAATAGTAATAATATTCTGCGCTTCCAGTGGGCGAAAAGTGAATGGTGTTTAACGCTTATTTCTACTGCAAAGAAAAGGTATGTTATGAATAGACAGGATATGTTTCAAATAAAGTGAATAAAATACTACATGCGTAAACTTTAAATTGACATTGCCTACATTTACTGACAGCGATTAGGACAAACAGGTGAATCTGAAAATAACCCTTTGAAGTTTCGAACGCAACCATAGAAACTATCATAAACTTGATCCGAAGATGCACGGACTTGGCCGAGT
The DNA here is from genome assembly GCF_010883055.1 of Belonocnema kinseyi. Classification (NCBI taxonomy): domain Eukaryota; kingdom Metazoa; phylum Arthropoda; class Insecta; order Hymenoptera; family Cynipidae; genus Belonocnema; species Belonocnema kinseyi. The sequence continues at coordinate 147,187,274 of NC_046658.1, forward strand.
GGCCGATCCGAATGCAACTTTAAAGGCGCGGAATACGAAAATACCCCTGTAGATTGGTTTCTCCCCTGCTGTTGTGCAATTCGGGTAGAATTCAACTCGCCATGTATGTAAGCCCCAGCGTGTCCATCCTGTATAACCAAACCTATTAGAAATATTTCAAATATTTCGGAAATAATGAAACTATTTCTAAAATTTACCAAGTAATTGAAAAAAATTCCCAAACATTTTAAATATTTCGCGAAGATTTCGAATATTTTAAAACTATTTCACAGAGATTTCGGATAGATAAAAAAATTTCACAATGGCAAAAATGGTTTCCCAAAGATTTCAATAATTTCACAATATTATCAGAAATATTTCGAAGATTTCCAAATGTTTTTCAAAAAATTCGGATAGTTTAAAAAGATTTCAAAGGACTTCAATGATTTCCCAAAGATTTTAACAATTTAATAAATGTACCAAATATATCAAAAATATTTTTAATATTTCATAAAGATTTCAAAGGTTTTCCAAAGATTAAAAACATTTCAAAGATTATACAAGGAATTTAATGATTTTCTAAAGAATTAAATTACTTTAAAGACATCGTCAAATATTTATAAAACTTTTCAAATATTTCGCAAAGATTTCCAAAGATTTCACAAAAATTGCAAGACCAGAATTTCTCAAATATATCACGAAGATTTGAAATGTTTGGCACGAATTTTAGATAGATATAAAAGATTTCACATATTTTGATGATTTTTAAAAAGATTTTAACAATTAAAACTTTTAAAAATACTTTATGAAGGTTTCAATTATTTCCGAAATATTTCAAAGACTTAAAATATGCAATAAAGATTTGGGATAGATTTAGAAGATTTCAATGATTTCCTAAATATTTAAATCATTTCAAAAATATTATCAAATATTTATAAACTATTCCCAGTGGGCACAAAATTTGGCGATGTCTTTACGACATCGTTACGACATCTTTACGACATCATATGTCCATGTCGTTGCGATGTCTTTGCGATATCGTAAAGACATCGTCAGATCATAAGACTTATTTACGATAGCGTAAAGACACCTTAACGACATGGCTATAAGATGTCGTAAAGTTGTCGTAAAGATGTCGTAACGATGTCGTAAAGACGGCGCCAATCTTTGTGCCCACTTGTTTTAAAATATTTCGGATAGATAAGTAATATTTCACAGAGACCTAAATTATATACCAAAGAATTCAGGTAGATTCTTAGAGAAATTAAAACGATCTATTTAATTTAATAAGTCGATTTCAGATGGGGCATATCAATACTTTGCCCACAAATGGGCGAATGCTGGTAAATTCCTGGATAGTATTATTCTAATATTGTTAAAAGTTATGTGAAAATTCAATCTGCGAAATAGAAGTAAAAGTCTTTTTGAGAATAAGATTATTCTTTCTGTTGTCAAAATCTATTCTTCTTCGTCATGGTAAAAGAAGATAAAATAATTATCACTATACGCCACCTAACGTCAATTTCATTTACAGATCTATCAAAAATTCGCAAGCAGAAACCACTCTATCAATTGTTTCGGAGGCGTCTAGCAATCTACTGACTCTTTTGTTCAAATGAGTTTCAAGGAAAATAAAATTTCGGACAAATCAATACCTACCAGTGTCGGCTTAGCCCTACTGTTGGCTCAACTACGCTCTCTTGAGCTAAAAATTATAGATATGCTGCTATATAATTATATATTTACCAATAAAATCAAGGAACACGGCAAAACTGAGGAATAGAGTACCGCCGCTGATATTAATTTTTTCTTAGAGTGGGCGAAACTATGTGAAACTGATTTAGCAAGAAAATAATTTTGGCACTGGATGTCTTCTTATATACCAGGGGTGTTAGTTGAAGTTTGCCGGTTTTCCACATAGATGTCGCTAGAGATATGTATACATTTCTGTGTTTTGGCATCTATGTCATATTTTTCTATGGAAAATGAGCTTCAAAAATACACAATTCCATTCTGCCAAAATAATAGCATCACAGTTGTTTACCTTAGGGAATATGTTGAGTTTCGTTCCAAGTAAATCGCATTTGCGGCATTCGTTGCTTTTCTTATTTCATCAAAAGAAAAAAACAGTTGAAGCTCATCGATTCTTGGTAGAAACTTATGGTGAACATGCTCCAGTGATTAGAATATTTGATACATTGTTTCGTCAATTTAAAAGTAGAGATTTCGATTTAACAGACAATGAAAATCCTGGTGCAGCGAAAAAGTTTCAAGAAGAGGAATTGCAGGTGTTATTGGATGAAGACCCAATCCAGTCGCAACAACAATTGGCAATGTGATCCGAGGAGCAATTTGCCAACGTTTAAAAGCCATGGAAAAAATTCAAAAGTATGGAAAAAGGGTACCACACCAACTGAAAGATAGACAAATGGAAAATCGAAAAACCATTTGTGAAATGCTGCTTGACCGCTTCGAAAGAAAATCTTTTCTGAATCGAATTGTCACGGTGGACGAAAAATGGATTCATTTCGAGAACCCGAAGCGGAAAAAATCATGTCTTTCACCTGGTGAAGTCGGCCCATCGCCTCCAAGGCCAAATCACTTTAGACGTAAGACAATGCTCTGTGTTTGGTGGAACCAGTGTGGCGTGGTGTACAGCGAATCACTAAAACCTGGTGAGACAGTGAATACGGATCGCTATCGACAACAAATTATCAACTTGAATCATGTGTTGATCGAAAAACGGCCGAAACGGGCCCGAAGACATGGCAAGGTTATCCTACAACATGACAACGCACCGTCTCATACCGCTAAAGTGATGAAGAACACATTAAAAGCATTGAATTGGGAAATATGATCGCACCCGCCGTACTCTCCAGACCTCGTCCCGTCCGACTATCACCTATTCGCATCGATGGGACACTCACTCGCAGAGCAGCGCTTCGCCAATTTTGAAGAAGTCGAAAAATGGATCGCCGAATGGTTTGCCTCGAAAGAGGAAAAGTTTTTTTGGAATGGTATCCATGATTTGCCTGAAAGATGGGCAAAATGTGTAGAATCCAATGGTCAATACTTTATATAAAATTTTTTTGAGATTCCCTTGAGGATTAGGTGTTTTCTTTCTTGAAAAAACCGGCAAATTTCAACTAACACCCCTGGTACACTACTGAACTTTCTGCATTCCACTCAGGCAATTCTGTTTTGCTGACTAGCACTTTTTATTATCCTGATCCCAAACAAATGTTTTTGTCGTATATGGTAGGCGGCTAGAATCTGAGTCTCGAAAAAACAATGAATAATTTAAAAACAGTGCTTCTTATAGATTTACTGTTCCATTTCCTTGTCTACATACATGTTATAAAACAAATAGCGACTTTTAAAAGATGATATCAGCAAAAGCTTATGGTTAAAACCAGAGCTCCATAAAAACAGATTTTTATTGATTCGGACCTTTTTATCGAGAATTTCTATTTTTAAAGAAAAATAGTTAGCTTATGTTGGCTTTTTACATTGAAAATCGGGAATGTAAAACAAAAAACTTTAAAGTTTGAAAAATATTTATAATTTTCCAACAGTTTTAGGTTATATTTACGTCTTCGATCGTGAATTTAAACAAAAATCATGATTGCCGACCTCACTTTTTTAGTTCACTGTATATTTTTTTTGAACTTAATCAATTTTTGTGTGAATAAGTAATCGTAACTAAACTTTGGAAAATGTATCGGAAGATCATAAAGTACGTTTAGGTACTTCATTTGATTAGGAATTCCGCTAAAAATTATTTTCAATTAAATTAAATGTTTTTAAGTTTAAAGAAAATTTAGTGATACTTCCTTCCGAAATTCTTTAAAGGCCATGGCTAGGTTTTCAAACGTCTAGACACTTGCTTCGTTACATCCTTTTCAATGATAAATATAAGGTTTTAAGATAATAAAAAAATGTCTTAAGATATCTGGTAAAATTTGTTATAACCTTTTAATTGGAAAAATCAATTTTTCAAGAAAGTTTAAAAAGATTTGTAAATATTTATAAATAGTACGAAAAAATCTGGAAGACTTTTAGGGAATTCTTTAATTTTGAAAGTTTTTTTTAGAATTTTTGGAGAAATTAGAATCATTAAGAAACATATTTATTAGTTTAAAAAAATGTTTATAATGATTCAAAATGTGAGAAATTAAAAAAAAAGTTTAAACAAAGTGTATATGTTTGATGAGGCTACATACAACACTTTATATCCTTCACAGCTCAATGACATAGTTTTTAGATAACATGAAAATCTTTATTAGTAGCATAAAATAATTTTTGATAGTCAAATAAAATCAGTTTCTCTATTTATTTGATAATATTTTTACTATCTGTTTCCACAATTAAAACAGACTGGGACTAAATTCGATTTAGACTTTAATTTCTTTTGTTCATTCTTTCTGCAAAATGAATGGAATATTTCAATAACAAATGTAACATCACTTGACAAACTACTAATGGTTGTTAACTCCGTTTATCATTTTCAATCAGTTGTACTGCAGGCTAATAATACATCATTTTCATGCCTTTTTAATGATTTTTCATCGTTTAAGAAATACCTTAAGAAATACCTGCGCGAATAATTTTGAAAACGTTTCGATAATGTCATCGTTGAAATCATTGATAAGTTAAGCAAACAAATACAATACCTAACAATAATCGAGCCATTTCACTGTATACAAATACACATATACTTATTTAAATAATTACATCATTAAAAGTATACATTTTCTGTATTGCGAAAAAGTTACATATAATTTCTTAGGAAATTTCGGTAATAGGTGGCGACCATTTAGTCACTAGAACCCATACCAGAGCCTTTGTAACATTTCACTTTTATGTGTCTTACAAATACAGAAGCATCGAGTACAAAAAGTTGTAAGCTTATACAATAATTAAGAACGATCGCCTTCAAAGGAAAATGCTATGGATTGTAGAAATCGATTTAAATTTTTAAAAAAGCATTCTGTGATGATAAGCTGATTCAACTTATAATGACTGAATAACGCTGAGGACTGACTAAAATTATATTTTGCAATAACGTCGAATTCAAAGTGACATGTAAAATCAAGATTATGCAATTTGACCCGGAAACAAAGACAACTCTAACATTATATCTACTTCATAGTAACAATATCAGCTCATTGCCAAAAATTTCATTGCCACCAATATCAGTCTTTTATGCTAATATAAACAGAACTTACGAGCATAAGAGTTTATTTGCATGCAGGAATACAAATCAAATACTCGTCAGAAAATAATATTGTGTAGGAATGAATAGAGTTTTTGACTATGAATGGTAACACATCTTTGATTTCATTAAAAACATCGTTGCGTGAAGTTTAAATACGTCCAGTCAATTCAGGTGGTAAAGTCGTAAGTCTCTCAAATCTCTAAAAACCCGTTCACATATAATTTCAGCATGGTCAAATTACTGATGCTATTCACGCCAAACCAGTAACACAAAATCCGAACTTGATTTTTGTTGACACATTTATTGGCGATAGTATTGGAAGATTCAATACTTTTCCAAGCTTGACCACCCATGTAAGAAAAATTTAGCGCCAGCCCTACTGAGCAATGTCTGCTGTCGCTCTTTTCAAATAAGCATCAATCACAGATGTTAATTTTACTACAAGTAGCAATACAATTAAATAAATTACTTTTGAGCGCTATTAATTTTTTCATAATCTGATCTGCAGACTCTTTGCGAGCGGTCATTGCTCAATTGTGTTGCCTTAGTTTTTGGCAACTAACAAATAGAGGATTTCCGAGCAACATGCTATCTGCCTGAACTATCATTTACGATTGTGAATTGAAGCTTTGGGAGGAAGCATTTCATAATCATCTTCATGATCTAAGTTGTTGTTTTCGTTTCGAATTTGTACAGTTGTGTCTGAATTACGAATTTGAATCTCGCCTCATTTTTTAGCGTCCATTCTCATTCCTAACACAGTTATCCAGTGCACTCCATCTGTTTTTGCACAATGAAAAATAATTTTAATATCATTGTTGCCCGGGATTATAAAATGTCGAATAGAACTGTTTGTGCCTCTGAATCTCAAAGTAAATCCTTATCTTTAAATTCATACGAACCGTGTGAGTGACATGTGTACAGAATAGATTTTTACCTTTATCGTTAAAGTTAAAACCTGAAATGTCAGCTAGAAATTTTATTCTTTTCTGCGGCGTAAATTCTCGTAAGAACTATATCAGGGGCCCTATCTCAGTGTTTCACTGTATTTTGCATTAAACTAGAATATTTATTCCTTTTTCAGATTTTCTGAAATAAAAAAAATGTTTATGGCATTTTTTGAATCTTTTAAATTATCTATGAAAATCAGTTCGTAATTTCTTTTTTAACGATAACCGTACTCTGTGTATTTATTCTGTAACTATAACTGTATTCTGTATCCGCGTTGAATTCAGCTAGAAAGGACTATTCCATGCTTAAATTGTATGCACTAAACTATATTCGCATTAAACACTTAAAAAATAGCTTTTTACAAATCTCCTCTATTCAACAAAATTTCATTGAATAACACATTTCATACAATTACTGAATGTAAATAAAAATTTATAATTAAGAATTCGGAGAATAAGAAATGTTACATTTTTTGATAATTTATTGGCTGCGCCCTTTTATTCCAAACACCTGCACTAGTATTTACCTACAATAATTTTGTAGCACACAAGGAAAATCGCAGTAAAACCCGTGTATAGCACAGAAAACTTAAGATTAGACCAGCAAGGTAGCAAATCATAATTGGCTGCATCGAGCTCTCGTCCTGTTAGCATTAAGACTACAGTTCAGAAGAAAGTGTTTATTATTTTGAGAAATATTTCTCATTGGTTTTCCAAATATGCTCACACGATTAAACTCAATTATGATTATAGTCAGTAGTTTCCTAAAGATAATGCTTAAGAGTTAGCAATTAATAGAACTACTTGTGTCTAGATTTATTGTCAGAGTAATTAAAAAATTTGTCTAAGTGAGATTTTACTGTCCTGAATACAATAGTATAAACTAAAATTGTATTTTAAAGCAGATGTATTTATCCTGACGCTGCACAATGTTTCTTTAAATTGATACTAGTCGTATTACCTGCAAGGGACCTGATATTTTTTCTGTTTCTAGATATGATAATTTATTTATATTTACGAAAGAATCGCATGTATTGATGGCTTTTTAACTGCCTTTTCCTGCATATGGGTTTCAGCTTTTGCCTTTGCGAGATAAATACATCTGGAATTCACGATGATATACCGAATTGTATTTGTCCTGAATTGCTTTATAGCTCTGTTGCACGGTTACTTTATTACTGAGTAGATCCTGTGTGAGAGCATCTTCTATGCTGTCGGTTGCAAGGTTTGCTTCTCTACAGGCTACAATGTTTGCTTCATGCTTTCTGACTGGCGCGTACGACGCTAACTTGTGTATAACAGCAGCTTGATCGCGCGCACATACCAATAAAATATTACGCGTTGGGCCCAATTTCTTCAAATCCACTTTAGACACAGTAACCCACTGGTCTTCTTTTGAGTCAAATACGACGAAAACATTTTCTTGGTCAAACAAATTGCAAAGCGGTTTAATATTACCCTCTTTGATGAATCCAACGATGATATGTTGCCTTGATAAGAAAGATACATTGGCAGAAGCCGTATTACGCTCACCTAATCCCCTGAAATTTTGTAATCTTTGAACTCTTGCACTAGAAAATCTTACGAGGGGTGGCAGGACTCCGTTGTATCCAGGAAATAGGTCCTCTAAAGTCTTTAATGAACTTATTAATTCTGTAAGAAGAAATTAAAGCATGTAAGGGATATTTAATATTTACAATGGATGAAAGGAAGAGTACCCTAAAGAAGATAATGATGACCAGAGATATCTATAATTAACAAAAAAACTAACCAATAGTATCTACGAGGATGAATCAAATATTAACCGGAATTTTTTTTTAATATTTATTTATTTATAAAGCAATACAAAAATACTATTGATTATTTTTCTACATAGTCTCCTTCACGCTCTACACATTTTTTCCAGCGGTTTGGAAGCTTGTTAATTGCTTGCTCGTAGAAACTTTGAGGTCGAGTCATCAACCAATTGCGCACGAATTCCTCAACATCTTGATCGTTGTCAAATCGCAATCCTCGAAGTGCATCTTTCATGGTTTTGGCTTTCACAGGACCGGCTTCGTCTTTCCATCGCCATTCTTTACTCGCCATCTTGGACTCGGGAGGGTAATGATGCACCCATGTTTCATCACATGTCACAATATGCTTCAAAAAAGTCTCTCCCTCCCGCTGAAATCGATTCAGATGTCTCTTACTGATTCGCAGTCGGATGTTTTTTTGATCTTCGTTTAATAACTTCGGGACCCATCGGGCACAGATTTTTTTGAAACCAAGATGATTTTTAATGATTGTTTGAGCGCTTCCATAGCTAATGCCCACTTGTAAAGCGATTTCATGAATAGTGAACCGCGTGTCACTTTCAATAAGGTCACGAACTGCACCAATGTTATCGCCAGAGACACTTGATCTTAGACGTCGATTATGACTCACATTTTCCACACATTCTCGTCCCCTCTTAAACTTTTTGGCCCAATCAAACACTTGAGTTTTAGATAGAGTAGCATCCCCATACTGATCCTTCAATCGAGTCAAAATTTCGCACGGTTTAACGCCTTCTTTAGTTAAAAACTTTATTATAACCCGTTGTGCAACGGACGCTGGAACCTGTTGCTCACTCATAGCTGTACTGACGAATTGACTGAGTCAAACAGCTCACCAAGCGTTTTACCCACTCCTAATACACTACATTACAAGAACCTACACTGTGAGAGTGCTTGCGATTGGCTAAGAAAAGTATTTGTAAAATTCCGGTTTATATTTGATCCACCCTCGTATATTTTACATTGGTACTATACTTCCATATGCGGGCGCTACCGTGCGCTTAATATTGTGTTCATTTTCATCTTATACTCAATCTTCGAATAACTATTTATTTGTTTAAATTTTTTACTACTCCAATTTTCGTTTTCTAAAATTTTTCATTAATAATGACCTTTCACACTTATTTAAAAAAAAGTACATATAATTTTGAAAATTGAATCCAGATACTCATCCCACAACATAGCAAGAATTTCAAAAAATCGTATAATTGTAATACAGATAGGTTAAAATTAAATAAATTTATATCATACAGATTATTTCAAATATTCAATGAAATCACCTTATATCACCCATTTTACAACTTCAGAATCATTTGAAATATTATTTATTGAAAGTAGGGATGTTTTACTATAAATAAACTTTTATTATTCAAAAAACTTTAAGAAACTAAATATTAATATTTATTTAACTTCAAACTTTGAAAAAATTATTCAGGTAATAATTTATTTATTATTTCACAATATTAGAATCTTTTAACTAGAATTTTCACTAAAGAATTCAAATAATTTTTACTTAATATATTTGTCAAGTTTGAATTTTAATATTTCTTCAAATTTGATTCATTAAAAACATTCTAAACTGATTTCAGAAATCAAAAGTTTTAATAGAGTCAATTAATAACGGAATTTCTATATATTTAATTTATTGATAACCATTAAAACTAATTTTTTTTAAATTGAACTTATTTACTTATATTTTTGAATATTAAATTTAGATACTCATTTCACTTCACAAACATTAGGAAACTTATATAAATGTAATAGCGATATTCTTAATAAAAAATAAAATTTTATTCTAAAACTGGTAGCAAATAATGAATTACATAATCTGAAAGTAAATAATCAATTTATACTGCTTAATTTCAAACATCTCAAATTGAATCTTTATGTAATTCAATATTATGGTCAAAATTAATCCGCTAAAAATTAATTAAATAGTTCACAACATAAAAAGCATTAAGCAATTATTTTCATTAAAAAAATAAAATTATTATTAATTTTGAGGATATTTTTTTAATTTGAACTTTAAATTCTGAATATTTATATTTTTTTTTGAATAATTTCAAAAATTTTAAGCTTTAACATAATTATTTAATAAATCTTCAATTATCTTAAAACAAAACAAAAATCAAACCATTATTTTCATTTAAAATACAAATAATTTAAAGCTTTAGAAAATTATTTCGATTGAAGCATTCAACAAAATTTCACATTATATATTTTCAAAATTTGAACTTGCCTTTGTTTAAACATCATTAAAAAACATTATAAAAAATGATTGTAATTGAGATATTTTGAACAAAAAATTAATTTTATTATAGAAAGAATAGCCAATATTTAATTACATAAACTTAATAAAGATAATCAATTTATGTAACCTAATTGAAAACATATCATATTCAGTTTAAAAAAATCTATCAGTCAATAGTTGGTTTAACAGTTTGTAATATAAAAACCAGTAATAAATTATTTTCATTGAAACATAAAAATAATTTTTACCCTATATTTTAATGAAATTTTTAAGTATTAACAATCTTCTAAAATAATTCCATAAAAACTTTTAAAATATTGACATATAATTTCAAATATTGAATTCAGATAATTATTTCAAAACATCAAAAACATTTTTTGAATTATGAAATTGGAATAAGGATATTTAAAATATAGATAAACTTTAATTATGCAAATCATAAATCATATTAAATAACATTTTTTAAAAGTAAATAATAAATTTATTTTCTGAGTTAAACAATATTTAACTTAAATCTTTATGAAATTTAATATTGTAAGCAAAATAATTCAGCAGATATTATTATCCACCTAAAAAGCATTAAATGAATTATTTTCATTGAATCATTACAATAATTTTTATTTTACAAAAAATTTTTTTCTCAATCACCACTTTTTCATATGAAAAATATAAAAGATAATTTTTCAAAAATAATAGAGACGAAGAAAAAATGAAAAAAAAATCCTAATCGCACCTGCAGTTACATTTCAAATCTGTAGATTAAAAATTATAAATATTAAAATTTGAACCATTAAAAAAATTGTAAATTGCATAATTTTGTACTATCCACACTAAATATTAAAGAGTCTTCAATTGCAAATATTCAAAATTAGAACTCAAATTCGCAATTCGCTAAAATTGAAGAATTCTTGGTTTTAAAAGTTTAAAATGGAAGAGAGAAATGTTAAAATTTATATAGGTTTAAAATTGCAGTTTTGAAAATGGAGACATTATTTGAATTCTTACAAATTATAGAACTATACATTTTAAAATGTGGGGAGTCTTTATTTATAATTTTTGAATTTTAGATGCTCTAATGGTTACTCATAAAAATTGTAAAAATGCAAACACATTTTCAAATTAAAGTTTTTGTGTTTTTAAGAGATTAAAATAAAAAATTACACACTTTTAAATTTTTGTATTCTAAAATTCTGTAATTTCCTTTGTTTTTATTCATAATTATTTGAATTTGATAGATTTTGAATTAAGAAATTTTCTCTAGATTTACAAGAAGATTTAAATGACAACATTTTAAAATCCTCATTAACGCATCTCTACAATTAAATATTTTGCAATTCAAAATTAACGAAATATTAAAACATTGAATTGCAAATTTTTTATATTGACCATGGTTTTTACTTGGATAAAACTATCTTTCACATTTAAAAGTTTTGGTTATTTTGATGATTTACATTTGACATTATTTTTATTTGAGAGATTTAATATTAAAAAATGGCCTTTTTATCTTCAAAGTCATTCTGATTTTTAAACTTATATATAAAACGATATTTATGCTTAAGTTTGTATAGTCGAAGAATATATTAATAAATATCAAAAAACGGTTTCCAGTTATCATTTGCAGTTACTTCATAGTTAATTTCCAAACATTGTCTCGAAATAGTGGGTCGAAACAAGCAGAACCCCTTAAATAAACGTATATAAGACTTGTTGTAAATTCAATCTCTGTGTATTTTCTTTCATCCGTCCTAAGCGTGAAAGAAGATAAACAATTATATATTATACCTACTAAGTAAATTTTATTTGACAAAAATGAAAATTTTCCATACCATGCGCCTTGAAATATATTCGGTGGCACTTTCGATACTTGTAAATTATATTGAATGAATAGAAAATAAATTCATCATAAAAAGCTGGATTATCCACGAACTTTGTTTAAATCACCGGAGCAGAAATATTCTTCTTAAATAAATAATTTTGATTGTGGGAATTAAAATTGCATTTTAAATATTTATTCATTTATTACATTCTTATCCTACTTACTCTTTATCACTGTTGCCATGTTCGTAAAGCTTTTTTAGTCAATTTTATTATTTCAAAATATTTGTCAACATGTGAGAAATAATTAAAGCAACTTTCATAAAATAAAATTTTTTTAGTTAAACACTTGACGTCTTCGAGTTAAAAAATCAACTGTATCGTTAAAAATTAATCTATTCTGTTTTGTATGAAGCATTTTGTTGAATATTCTTGGTTAAAAAATGTAGTTCAAGATCACGTCACTCGAGCTTTAAAAAAAGATGGATACTATGATTTACAAAATTTTCGTATAATCATAAATAATTTTAATTCAAAAATTTCTTGAAATAAAAAAAAATAATCGTGCTTGCTTTCTCTTGTACCTAAAAGTAAATATTTGATGTTTATTATTATATATTTACCTATAGAATCAAGAAAAATGGCACAAACGAATAATAGAGTACCGGCGGCGATCTTCATTTTTAATAACGTAGATGATAGCTGATGAGAGTATACGATAAAAATTTAGCCAGAAAAGAAATTTTCCACAAGATGATTCCCTATATATACTATTAAGCTTTATAAACACCACGTCACCCATTTTGATTTGTTGACTTCCTCTTTTTTACCTCCTGCCACTCCACGAAAAATATCCACGTATACAGACATTCGCGAATCACTATTTGACTAAATCTACTTAATTGATGGATACAAAAAAATTTATTTATTCAACGATAGGGTTGGATATAGATATTCTGTTGTATGTCCTCATAAATGTGAATATTATCAAACAAAGAGAAGCTTCTGATCAAAAATACTAAAATGCGTTTAAAGTTTAAAACAAGCTTCTAGAAAGACAAATCTTTATTGGTAAAACTGTATCCTTTCCAACTCCTAAATAATTTTACATGTTTTTATGATGGATGCATGTAATAAAAGTTTTCGATTTTTTTACTGAGCTTTCATTAAACTTCCTTTAAAAAATGCTAATGAGATCAAAGTTTCTGAAATAAGTTCAGTATCAAGATCATTTGGGAAAATAAAGTATGCGATCTGTATTTTAATTTTTAGTAAACTAGTTTATTTAATATGCTGGCATATAATTCTTATAGCGTATATAAAAGCCTCGAGTGGAAAAAACTAATTTCACGTAAATATCATCCAGGGATTTTTCCAAAAATTTTAATAGAATCTCAAATTTAAACTATTCCTGTATTTCCAGATCCTGAAAAGACATTTCAATAATGCTTCCAGGAATCGTTTACATTGCTACGTTTGCGACAGTGCTTATGCACCTGTACAGATGGCGATGACGATTCTAATAATTGCAAAAACGCTATTCTGAGAAGAAACGGATACAATAAGCCACCACTTTTTACTTCTAAATGGAATATGCCAGATTATGTCAAATCTAGCAGAAATAATTACAAAAATAATAGGTTTATTCCACAACATTTTTTTCCTAGCCTTTCCTTGCAGATACTTATTCAGCAAATGTAAGTGTTTTCACAAGGTCTTCCTGATTCAGGGTAGAATCAGACGAGGTTCAAGGATGAGAATAATTTTAAGGATAAGAAATTCAAATTTTTGATATATGCTAAGGGAAGCGGAGAAAATAACAGAAAAGGAACTCTCAAGAATAAATGTGTACCCGTGCCTACAATGCCTTGGTAATGGAAGATGAATCGTCCTTCCATGCACGGCATTCCGGGACTTCAGAAAAGGAGAGATCCAGCTGCTTTTCCGGCGATCACCCGAATTCCTTCGCGCAGCTCATTGACCAGCAACTTTTCCGAAAGACAACCAATATCTATCAGCGATGCTCCGAATGGAAAAAATTGAACCGCTTTTCAAGGCTGAAGAAGTCATCCGAACGGTCGAAGTTTCAAACGGCCAAGATGATGTTAACGTGCATGATTTTATCAATACAGTAAAACGCGCTAGGCTAAAATGTTCCCAACCTAGTCTACTATTGGACCAAATTTTAACTGAAAAAATATTCGGAAGTGCTGAAAAAGCCATCCGTCACTATACTATAAATAGCTGCGATGATCTTCACAGCGCATAAAAAAATTAGTTACCACTACTAACCTGGATAATAATGAATTGATTTATACAATTCAATCGGAATATTCGTAAAAAAATAGAGCGAAAATTAGCCCTTCAAATAAAGCAAACATCTGCCAGCAAAAAGTATGTCATTAATTTACGCCGTGACATGAGCCATCAAGTGCGACCCTAAATACCTAAAACTCAGCGACCAGCTTTACATAAGCCCATGAAGCAGAAGTTTGGTGCAGAGAACGTTCTCGAGCGACAGTTTTAACGACCCCCTGACGAGTACAATCAAGTGTTCTCAGACTATCCAGGAGAAACCATTAGAATGCTGCGAAGCGACACAAGTGGAACAGGACGAAATCGACCAATACAAAAAGTCTGTCGAAAATTTTTTAATACATTTAATAAATATCATATAACGGAAGACTTTCTTTATATTAATAACAAAAATTTATTCCTGTATGAGGACGGAACCTTTGCTTAGGAAAACACAGGACAGATAACTCGGATCGAAGTTGTAGAAAAGAATCAAGATGTCTATAGAGAAAACAACCGGAAGATTTTCAGAAGGAAATCAGGCAAACGGATCCAAGATTTATTAAACAGAACTAGATTGGAACAAATGGAAGAAAAAGAACGTCCTTATTTATGGAAAATGCTAGCACAATACAGTGACATTTTTAACTTTGAGGGAGACTCCTTTCTGTGTAACAATTTAGTAGAACATGAAATAAAATTGAAAACCGGCAAAATAGTAAATCTCAAATCTTATTGTCCTTTTCAATTTCACAAAGAAGAAATAAAAACAAACATGCATGACTTAATAGAACAAGGCGCGATACGAGATTCTAACTCACCCTTTAATTTGCCGATTTGGGTGGTTCCGAAAAAGAAAGATGCGTCTGGCAAGAAGAAATGGCGCATAGTAATCGATTTCCAAAATATACATGAGGACACGGAACAAGATGCGTATCCATTACCAATCATCGATCATTATCGAATCTCATCGAATGAAGCATCAGAGTAATAAACGGCTTATTCGACATCCGAAGGTCATTTTGTATTGAATTGATTACCGTATTGTCTCAAAAATGGGTCTGCAACGTTCCAAAGAATGATAGACAATGCCTTGACAGGATTAGTAGGGCAATAATGTTTCGTTTATCTTGATGACATTGTCGTATTCGAGCAAACGTTGGAAGAGCATAATGAGAATTTTATTAGGTTTTTGGGAAGAATAAGAAAAACAGGGTTAAATCCCGAGCCTGAGAAGTGCGAGTATCTGCGTACAGAACTCGAATACTTAGGACATCTCATAACCAAGGACGGTGTGCAACCTGACCCTACAAAAATCCAAGCGGTGTATTTGTATTTATTAAATAAAAGTCCCTAGGGCTGAATAGCCCTCTAAGAAACAAGATAATACAAGATACACTTAATTAGTCCTATAACTAAGTCTAGAAACTAAATGAAATAAATATAGTCTACCTCATAATTTGTAACAGATTAGGTAGGAGAGTAATATTTGTAATGAACATTGAGTGATTAACTAGAAGCTCTTATGTGTATCAGAGTAGAAATTATGGGGGTAAAACTGTGTGCAAATTGAATGCCTTTTATGAGATTAGAGTGTGCTGGAAGGTCTCTGTCTACAAATTGAAAGAGGTTAAATAGATACTCAGGAGCTTTGTTCTGAAAAATAGTGTAGAGCAAATTACCTATAAAGAATTGTCTTCTCTTGGCAACATTAAGCAAATCAGCCTTATGTCGGTATGGATTTATGTGTTCGTGTTTAGACAAATTTTAGATAAAGCGGACACAGAAATTTAACGCACGCTCGAGCTTTAATTTCAAATCGTCGGTCAAATCATCATATACTAAACCATCGCAGTTGATATGAGGCAAGAATAAACTCTTAACCAGAAGTATCCGAGTAGAGGTAGGTAAAGAGTCCTTATTCCTTTATAGTTGATGTAAAATTCTGTATGTTTTCCTCGAGATGCTCTCCACCTGCTCCTTTCGGGACAAAGGAACGATTAAGGAAATATCCCAGATCTTTAACCATTTCCGAAGAAGGGATAATGAGACTCTCAATACAAAATGGCGGAAATGATGCCAGAGTTTCAAACGACAGACATGAAGTAGGTCCAACAACAACTGCCTGAGTTTTGCCCGGGTGCAGACTGAGTCCATTCTTCCAGGCCCAGAGGATAACGTGATCGATATCCTCCTGGACTAGAAAAAGTAATCTACTTAGAGAAGACATCAGTCCCGATAAGTAAATTTTAAAATCGTCGGCACATTTGTGGTAGCCACAATGTTAAATTCACTTCCAA
The DNA here is from genome assembly GCF_010883055.1 of Belonocnema kinseyi. Taxonomy (NCBI): domain Eukaryota; kingdom Metazoa; phylum Arthropoda; class Insecta; order Hymenoptera; family Cynipidae; genus Belonocnema; species Belonocnema kinseyi. The sequence goes on from NC_046658.1 coordinate 147,203,899, forward strand.
GGTCAGAGATGAACAAATTGAAAAGAAGGGGTGCCAGAATAGAACCCTGAGAAACCCCACTCTTGACCTCCAACCAATCAGAAATCCCACCACTACTATTAATAATTCTGTGAGACCTATTATTAAAATAGGATTGGAACCATTTTACGACAGAACTTGACACGTTAAAAGATTTTAATTTTTGTAGAAGTAACTTATGGTTGACCATATCAAAAGCGTTTGAAAAATAAAACAGGGCAATAATCGTGAACTCCCTATTACCCCTTGCTAATTTAAGATCCGTCGTTACTTCGAGGGAAGCAGTAAGAGTGCTATGTTTCACCCAAAAATCCGATTGCATCGGGTCAATGGCCCTAGATGTTTCGAGAAATTTGAAAAGTTGCCGATGGACAATTTTTTAAAGTGGTTTAGATCAGTGGTCGGAGTGTGAGTGAGCTTACTCCAACAAGGGTCTTTTTTCCACAGGCATGTCAAAATAAGGAAATTTTGAAACTTTTAATTTGTAAATTAGCGATTCAAAAATAGCATTATCAGCATCTTCGAATTTTTCCGATTCCAATGATATATTACTTGCCTAGAAAACTTAAAAATTTGAAGGAGTTGATAATCAAGAAACATCAGATTGACAGTCAATTTAATACTGAATGCTTCTCAAATTTCCAACCTTTATAGACAAATTATATGTCTTTGGAATCATAACAATACGTAGATGCCAAATATATTACTTTTAAGCCACTGATCGCAAAATTACGAATTTTTTAATCTCACATTTTTTCCCCATTTTATAACAAAGGACCCCTGAGGAAAGGGATTATCTGGCCAACCCCGCAGGTACTGCCCTGAGAGTAGGTCACAGGGCAGCCAGGGTAGGCCACCCTGCCCAGGGCAAGAGCGTGCCGACCACTGGTTTAGATAGTGCACATAAAATAGACATTAGCCGGAAGTCTTGCGGGGAAGTAGGCTTAGAAATTTTGGAAACTGGGCAAATAACTGCCTTTTTCCAGATATCTGAGAAGATACCGACCGGTAGGGAAGCATTATAAATAAGCAAAATAAAGGAAAGGTAATTGGAAGGGCAAGTTTAATCATTTTGATTGATATACCATCAGATCCTATGGTGTTTGATTTAATTTGAAGTATTTTTTCCAAACGATTTCAGGTGCGATGTCATCGTAAAAGAAGTCAGAATCATTAAATGTTGAATTAATAGGGGTAGTGGAAAATGATGATGATGACAAGTCTGGAACTGGAAACGTAAAAAAAGTCTTTAGCAGGTCATTAGGCGAAAAATTACTATCTATAGATTCGTGTTTGGATGGGATTAGGTGTAAACGTCTAAGAAGATGCCAAATATCCTCTTTTTGTATCTATGTGCAATCTCGTTATAATTGTATCGATTAAACGCATCTCTAATCTTAGTTTGAACTAAGTTCTTGAGTTTACGAAATTCAGCTTGTATTATACTGCTTTTTGTTCTTTTCGCAAGCCGGTGCTTGCAATCACGTTCCCTCATCAGATCTTTAATTTCAGGTGTGATCCAGGGGGCAGCTTTATTGAAATTTTGAGGAACGTGTAGCGGTGTAAATTTGTTGAATGCGGACACTAGATAATTATTAAGAGCGTCAATTTTATTATTTATATCTGTATCTAGTAATATTTTTTCCCAATCATATGTTATTAGGTGTTCATGGAATGCATATTTATCAATATTAGAAAGATTCTGTACCAGACTTTGGGTTGGTATTGAATTTAAATTATAGGAAAATTTAAAGGTAATGTTAATCAAGTCGTTGTTCGAGAGAAAAGGGATGGCATGTTGTTCATGGGAGACAACCTTATCGATATCGTCTACAATCATTAAGTCAATACGAGTACTGGAACGATCAGTATGGTGAGTGAAATCGTGTGGTACAATCGAGAGCCCCGAAGAGTAAACCAAATATGTAAGATATTTAGTATGATTAGAAGTGAGATTTAAGCTAGTGTTAAAATCTCCAGTAAGGATAATGCTGTTAAACTAGGAATAAGTGAACAAATTACTGATTCAAGCTCTGTAACATAGGAGGCATTGGGTGGTTTATAAATGGCTCCCACTAAAGCACTATCAGAAATTGATTTAACTTCAACAAAGGGAAATTCTGTCGTGAGATAAGTTGCCACTGGACTCACTTCAACCACAGTCCCACTCAAACTGTTATGCAGAAAAAAGACAAACTCCATTACCCCTTCTTTCGTCTTTGTCTCTTCGAAGGAGGGAATAGTTGTTAATTGCAACGAGGCTAGAAGATATATTTAGAGTTAACCAGGACTCAGAAACAGCAAATATATAGTAGCAACATGTACCGAAAAAATGTTTAAATTCTAGAAAATGTGCCAAGAGAGACTGGGCGTTAACATGTTAAATGCTTAAGGTATCCATTGATATATAAAGAGATACATTACAATGTGAATACAATACATAAAAATAGTCCATTTTTAGAGTCGGCGCAAGGCTGAATTAGCATAATAATAAATACACATTAGAGCGTCAAATTGAGATCAAATAATCATTCAGAGGCACAGCACATAATATGACCAGCATTCAGTTAATTGCCATATGAGAGAAAATATAACTTAATATATATGAGCAAAATGCCGTATATTTACTGAAACAGAAGCAGCTGAAACAGAAATCTCTCAGAATTAAAGCAAGGGGATTTAAATACTTTTGTATGCAAATAAACAAGATTGACTGAGAATACAGAGTGAAAATTACTGAAATGCATGTAGTTGGGTAGGAGTAGCACTTGAGAAAAATTAGCGCTAAAGTTAGTCGAAGAAAAGTTAAAAAAATGTTGGACTTAGGCTGTGGTTGCTATTGTAGTCCCTCTACAGATAGTAGGTTTGCAAGATGTATTCTCGGCGAACCGTCCTCCTTACGGCAAAAAATTCTTCCGCCAGAAATCCAAAGATATTTAATTTTCCTGTCTCTTTGGAGACCGATAGCAATAGCATAGATTTTCCGGCTGAGTGGAGTTATAGCCTCGCGAAGATAAATAAAGCGTTTCTCATTTTCGATCCATCCCAAACTCGAGGTAGAAAAATCCCTTCTAACTTTACGTGAGTTGGACATAAGGTCCTCGTTTGACTTTATTGGAAGACCATGAATTTCAAGAGTAGTATGTAAAACCGCTGGATCGTTCAGATTCTGCGCGTGTTTAAGTGCAGCCACTTATATCTTAAGGTCTTTTACTTCCTTCTTAACGAGGTGAATTTCCTGAATTTGCACTACGGAGCCGGCTTTGAGAGAATCTATTCAGATGGCATTATTGGTGAGGTCAGTCTTCATTTCCAAAAGGGTGGAATGTACCTTTTTATTAAATTCCTATTGTCGAGTTTCGAATTCACTAAATCTCGCTAAAATCAAACGAGACTGCGCAAAGGATTCACTTTAGGCGTCCGAGACCACTTGGCGTAAAAGTTGAACGAGACCCGGAGGTAGAGAAGGAGGATTAACAGGGGTGGGAGTAAAGGGTACAGAATTTTCACTACCGACTTACCGAGAATCACAGATCTCGTTATTGGCACCAGGGTTGGTATCCACTGCCGCAGAGGTGGCACTAGTAGTTGAAGAATTACATCCCTTGAAAACATAATCCATCTGACCCTTTTTAAGTTTTTCAAAGGTTTTTTTTACGATGCCAACATTAGCACGGGTCAATTGAATGAGACTGCCACACTTCACACATGCTGGAACCACAGGACCACCTCTAGAAATCACTACGATGCACTCTGGACACGCTCCCATGTCAAAGTAAATTATACGTAATAAAAATAACTATAATTGTTGTAAAAAGTTTTAACAGATTAGCAACAATTAAACGAGTTAACGCAAAGTTAAAAGTCACAAACAAACCGGTCACAAACACTTTTACAAGATACTAATTTGAAGCACTGAAAAGAAACAGGATACTATAGGAAGTTCATACAAAATTTCTCACAAATTAGTAAACAACTAACTATTCTAATTATAAGAAGAGGATAATATAATATAAGAAGGGGATTGTAAAAGGAATTCAAAAGCATCGTCTATCCTCCCCATTATTCTACTTCTATAAGCATACAGTATCAATACAGTATCAGAAGACGCAGTTTGTTCTTGCGAAAAATTCTTGCCGGACCTATCATAAATAAAATAGTTTTTTGTAATAAACTGAACATTTTCGCGAATACTTTCGAGAACAGGTCTGACATTTCTTTTAATATTACTGTGGCCAAATCTGCTAAAAGGATTAAAACAACTTTTACTAACAGGCATTTTAGCAGCGATGTATGCGAATACGAATGGACAAAAAAAACAAGTATATTCAATTCTTTTCAATGAACAAAAAAAGATAATTGTAAGCAATCTGTGTCGCTCATGTAATTTTTTCGCTAAGGATGGTTCATGCGAAATATGGGAGTAGTGCTATTTTTTTTTTCTAATACATGTTTAGACAACAATATGAAAACGATTGCGAATCGCAGTGGACGTGGCGCGCTGTGGCATAATGATGGTCTATTCGTCGTGTATAATTTACTTTTTAAGTATTTTTGCATTAACTACTGGCGGTCCTAAGATAAAAGTTTCAGGACTTGTGGAGCACATGTATCTTCTCTAATAAACAAAAAAATCGGAGAACACGTATTTTTATAAACACGATTTTAGTTGTTTGAGTTTTTTTTTAATGTGAAAAATTTTCTTTTTTTCAACTTTCATTTTTTACTTAAAAGTACATGTCCGTGCAAACAATATTAGAGCCTAAAAATTCAAATCGGGTAATTAGAACCGAAGACATGGAATATTCAGAAAAAGTTACACAAATTTTTAAACTCCCATATCTCCGCCATTTTTGCTAATTTTTGGAAATCACTCGAGGTAATTTTTCTTCAAGAAACTAGATTTTTGAAAATTATTTTGCTGTTAATCATAACTTGAGTTTTCGATTTTCAAAAAAAAAATAATTTATGATCATACGCTGATTGGCTTGAAATTTTAATTTTCCTTTTTTAAAAATTTTTTTGATGATGTTACTGGTAATTTAATTTTTTTAGTTCGTTAGGATAAATTGTTTTTCTTTTTTAGTGCTGGGAATGGCTGCACAAAGAATACTTAAATCTTGAAAAATCTGGTCTGAAAAATGTTTAGAAACCTTTTGCTTTTTGAATTGAATTTTTGAAATGGCTGGTCGATATTTCAAAAAATCAAAACTTGATGAGGATATGGAAGAAATATTAAAAAACATATCTGATTCTTATTTTATATTTTGTTTCAAACTAAAAATTGCATTTATAAAGAATTTCATTAATTTTTCCAGTTAACCTTTTAAAATAATTCTATGAAAAACTGAAATGTATGCACAAGTAATTTTGAAAAATGATTTAAGTAGTCACAACTTTTACGTGTATTAAAAGAGTTATCATCACACTAAAAACTATATAAATTTTACTCTGTAATATAGCACTGCGACAGCTCTGCTTGGGAAAAAATTGTCAAAAATAATGAATTACTCCAACAATTAATACTCTGCAGACACATTCCCAAACACAAGCAGTTTTATGGGTCCAGACAAGAAATGGAAACAAACTTTGTTTGTACACACAAAGGACCCTCTGATTACCGATACTTAAAATACATTAATTGTACTTCATAGTACAACACTTAGGTGGCGCCACAAACTTGGAAAATGCAGGGTCTTAGTACCCTCACAACAACGCTCAGAGAAGTAAAACTAGCGAGTGAATCTCCTACCTTTGTAAAAGATCCCTTGTCGAATATCTAGTCGCGTCAGGCCACTCTAGTTCGTATTTTCATGCAAGCACGCGCAATTTCCTTACTTAAATACATTTACGTATTCTGTTACAAAGTATTGTAACCTTTATTACCCTTTTTTATAGTATGCAGTTGTAGGTCGTAATTTCTAATATATGGAGTCATATTCTTAAAAAACGATCAAAAATGTTGACATTAATGGAGAATAGACTACAGTTATAGAAGTAGAAACAATTCAGTCGATTTCTACTATACTCAGAGATGACGTAATATACGTAGAAAATTGTAGAAAACTATATATAATGCGTATCAAAGATGGCGAACGTAATATACTTGGGCGGGACTTCATTTAACAGATTTTAATAATTGACATAACCTCTTAAAAAGCTATTTAATTGATTTAATTTGAATTTGAAGAATAAAGATGTTGAGAACAAGTATAAAAAAATAAAATTTCAGGGGCGTGGGGGTACCGCGGAAAAAAATTAATTTCGAGCGCTTGCAGAAGCTGGTGCTCCTACCGCAAATCTTATTGTTGTTACCTTGAAAATTTATCTCATATTCGAGAAATAATTGTGGATGGTATCCACAATCTTAATGCGGAAACAGCAGGTTTGGTTTGGGACGAAGACTTTAAAGGGGAATTATTAAACTTCATAATTATCTATGACGAAATTGGTAAACTTATAATGAAATGGCTAATCGATTCTTAATGGAAAATTTAAGTGAAACAGGACTAAAGTACTGAGTAACCGCTTATCAAAAAGATGAAAGTATTCTCCTTAAACTGAAGCAGAAAAATGTTAAGTCGCCAAAAACGTTTTAGACTTTAGTTGAAGAAAGACACCCGGAATTATCAAAATTGGCAAAATTGTTCTTAAAAATACCCAGCTCTACTGCGGAGCTTGAACGCCTTTTTTCTCACTGTTCGTTGATTTCTTTGCTATTTTGGGATGTTTATAAATGTAAATTCTCAAAATAAAGCACTAATATAAAGTAAGTGAGGCCTTTTTGGTTATTTAAAAAAAACTTTAATTTGTGAGTATAGTATAAATCTCTACACTACGAGAAATCTATATTGAATTATAATAAGCTGACAGCATTACAATATTAAAATAAACCTCATTATGAACTTAGATTACAGTTAACTTCATACATATCTAGTTTCATAGACTATTTGACATTTATCTCATACTTTATACGTCATGAAAACCTGATGATCAGAGAATTATCACTCACAAGTTATTACTGCCTAAATTTATAAGAATTTCAAATTAAATATTAACCAGAATTTTCTTAAAAGTTAACAAAAATTTTTTAATGTTTTTAATTATGGATGTTCCAGAAAGTTTAACATTACTTAATATTTGAATTAATTTATAAAATTGACAAAAAAGACCCTATGATTACTGAAACAAAATTTGAAATAAAACCGTGGACGTTAATAATAAAAAAATTGTTGAGGTCGTAATTGTTTATAGCTAAAGATTTATACTTGTTTCCAAATAAACATGAATTTAAGGGTATTATTTTTAAAAACAAATCGTAACATAGGAACTTAGTTTTTAAATTAATTCGCAACTTGCTTGAAATTTCTTTAATTGGTGAAAGTTTGAGCAGTTTTGAAAATAATAAAAAATAATTTAAATCTTGTGAAGATTCAGAAATTTTTAAAATGAAATTTACATTTTTGAAGATTTTGAACAAAAAATTAGAAGCTTCTCAGGAATTTTTTAAGCTTTTAATAGAACAATAAAATTGTCTCAAGCTTCCTTGTTAAATTTCTAATGATTTTTTTATTTTTGAAAAATAATTCTAGAAAAAAATTAAATCAGAACTAGGAAATTACAAAAAGTTCTATCATGCTTGATAAATATTTGAAAGTAATCAAAAAATTCAAAGCTAATCTCAAACTTTCGAAATATTCCATGATTTTTTAAAAAGAAGGTTGTTGAAGATTTTGATGAAAGTAGCTGAATTAAAATTACGAGCGGTTACAAGAGAATGAAAAAATGTTCCTTGGATTACCAGATAAATAATTATTGATTTTTTGGTTTAAAAAGCTATCTTTTGGATAATATTCTATAAGATTTCAAAGTATTTCAAAAAATTAAAAAAAAAAGAGTGTGAATAATTTTAGGGAAAATATTTTTGTATTTCAAAAATATTAAGATAAATTTGAGAAAATTTAGAAGACATTTAGAAGGTTTAGAAGTCTTAAAAGAATTCTAGAAAAATTGTTAATTTGAAATGGACAAAAATTTTAAGAAAAATTTAGATTTTTCACAATTTTGTAAAACAGAAGCCTTTTGTTCTTTAATTTTATTCTTTAATTTTATTGATGTACGTCTTTTTCTATTGCTTAAAAGATTCGCTGCAAATCTCATTAGTACATTTTTTAAACATTTATTCAGGGATTATAAAATCGTTATATTTTGTAATTAATAGGTTTTCACCAATAAAATGTTATAAATAAAAGAAACTACTAATGAGATTTGCAGAGAATCTTTAAAGGAATAAAATAAGCTGTACAGCATTAAAATTGAATAAGAATTGCAACTTTTTCATGCAGCGAAAAAGGAAAATATTAAACTAAAATAGTTATTGTCAAACAAACAAAACCTGAAATATGTTTTTCAAAAGTTCACCTCGATTTCTTTTTCAAAATTAGATATAACTAACATTAGTATATTTTCTTTCATTTTATAAATCATTTTTTAACATTGTTTATTTTTTGAACTTGAAATAACCTATGATAATAATAAATAAGGAAGCGCATTGTTTTGTTTGAAACACATAATTTGTTTATTAAAGTATTTGAAAATCCGAAATAAGAAATGAGCGTGGCTCACTTCACTCGCAAGTTTGAGCGCGCTTTGTCCGAGCGACTAGTGGTTCTCGCGCTTCGCGCTCGATAATGTATTCACTTCGCGCTACGCGCTCGATCTTTGGGCATAGTATTTTTAAAACTAAAGGTGAGAGCATTGACCAAAGTCATTTGGCAATTGTAAATTCTCTTTTGTTAAAGTTCCTTCAGTTTAGGAAACTAAAAGAGTGTACCAGAGGCCAACCTGATAGAATGATTTTCTCAAAAGTTATCGTGCTCACAGACAGACAGGCATGCATTCATACAGACTGACCGACAGATAGAAACATTCGTAACAACCTATTTTTCGGATTAAGGGAGTCTAAAAATGTGGACCTTTTGAAAAAAATTATGGGGGCCAAATTTTATACAAATCTAATGCCTTCTCGAATGAGAATGTAAAAATGATTTATTTGTCATGAATTAGCTATACAGCGGATACGAAATAAAAATAAAGTTCTACATAATATTGCTTACAATTAATTTCTTCTTTCCGCAATTATTCTATTTTTGAATCAATATTCATAATTAAGGTTGACTAATTTAAACATTTGCTCAGTTCTTATATGTTTTCAACATTCCTTCAAGCTGTTTGAACTTTCCCGCCAGAGAATTTACTTGTTCAGAGAGTATTTAGTCAAAGGGTCCCTATGCCCTAGATATTTAGTTCCCAAAACGGTTAACACCGTTACACCACCCCTCTTATTCAAAAAGGTGGTTCATGCTTCGTGCTGAGACAGCTTTTCTGGATGAAATTCTTGAGTGCCAACCAGTGCCTGGTTTGATTTGAATTTTATGGTTATGTCCACCCAGTGTTTTTTTATACGGAAGACAGTGCGTTTAGAAAAAAAGGAAAGAGTAACCTCTGTGCACTAGAATAGTGAGGTTAATGGTGACCATTTCGAACCCTGGATTGAAATAAAAGCAGTCTGTGTGCCGTATGGAGCGGGAAGTGTCACGAACGAGAAAGCAATAAAAGAAAAGGTTAGAAATAGTGGAGAAATTTTTTTATGACCATAATACGTTTGCAGGATGTCCCAAGTCAAGAAGTAAGTAAAACGAATACTTAATTTTCCTTATAGCCTTCAGTTCGGGGTTTCTCAAACTTTCTTTATTGCTTCCAATTCGAGGTTCTTCGGAAAATTTGAATGTTTTGTATTTCAGATTTCATAATATAGTATTTTTATATTAGAATATAATTAAAACGATATTAAGTTTATTTCACTATTAAATCATTACAAGTTTTGACATTAGATTTCTTAGTAGGCTTATGTTTGTTCATTAATGATTGATTTAAAGTATTATAAATTGCTTGGTTCCAATCTTAGGACAGATCTTAATTGATAAATTCATCTCGGTTAAGGGATAATGAATACGAATATATTCAATTATTTCCAAAGAGTTATCTTTAAGCAAGATTTGCATACAAGTCTGATTTTTCTCATTTGTTGAATTTGTGGAACGTATAGTTGAAGTCTTTAAATGCTACACAATTTCGGTAAAACGTTATTTGTTTTTGCTTTTGTTAAATAATTTTTTCATTAGATGTCAAAATGGTAAATTCGAAATAATGGCGAATCGGCGCAGAATCTTATTTTGGAGTTTGTATTAGAGTGTACTCCACAAAAAAATTGAAATGTTTCGAACATAACCTCGGATATCGGAAATAATTTTGAATTGAAAGGCCTTAAATTATGCAATCCCGAACAATGGTACTATGTTAATCTTATTTTTTTTGTTCGTCTCCCTTTTTTCGATGTAATATCCTAGAACTGTCAGATTTATTTACAGGTTTAATTAAATCGTTTGAAATTAGAAGTGTTTGTTTTTGAAGAGAAAAAAGAAGAAAATGCCCCTTTTTTATAAAAGATAGTTCTAAAGGATGTAAAAAAAAATATTGTAAAAAAAGGAATTTATGTAATAGTAGATTGAAAACCAATTATTATTATTCCAATAGTATGTTGATCTCACTCGCCAATAGGTCTTTTTGACACCCTTATGCCCTCCTACAACTGATTCGTGATATTCTCTAATTATCTCATCCCTCATATCAACTGGAGCAATTATTATTTCTCCAGAGCAAATTACTATCGAAAGTCCGGAACCAACAAAATGCTGTTCAATCGTTTTTTCTACTGATTCCCAAGAAAGGTCGTCGAGGCTACTTCCTGTACTTGGAATTCTTACACTTTGTACCATCGAGGCTTCCATAGCCTTTCGAAGAGACCACATGGCTCCTGAGACAACATTCAAGGATACCTTGTCTTCCCTTTTGTCTTTCACAATGAGACTGAAGATGTACCTCCCATTACGATTAAACACAACTATCTCTCCGGCCTTCGGGCTTTCCCTTCTAATATTATCGACTTTTAACAAATTTTTACTTTTCAAATCGTCGTTAATTTCCGATGTCATGTACCCATCCGCGGAGACTAGATGAGCAAGATGACCCTTTACCATACAGACTTTATCTTTGCTGTATGTGAAGATACCTTCAACCAGTGCTAAAATCTCTTTTAGGGGAGTGTCGGCACTGGAACATGGATTCACGTGACAGGGCGTCACAGACTCACCAATACAATATGGTACCTTTTCAACGTGACCAGGCGTCACAGATGGACTAATACCACATAGTGTCTTTTCAACGTGACCAGGCGTCACAGATACACCAATAAAACATGGTGTCTTTTCAACTTGACTAGGCGTCACAGATACATCAATAAAACATGGTGTCTTTTCAACGTGACCAGGCGTCACAGATGCACCAACACAACATGGTGTCTTTTCAACGTGACCAGGCGTCACAGATGCACCAATACAACATGGAGTCTTTTCAACGTGACCAGGCGTCACAGATACACCAATACAACATGGTGTCTTTTCAACGTGACCAGGCGTCACAGATGCACCAATAAAACATGATGTCTTTTCAACGTGACCAGGCGTCACAGATACACCAATACAACATGGTGTCTTTTCAACGTGACCAGGCGTCACAGATGCACCAATACAACATGGTGTCTTTTCAACGTGACCAGGCGTCACAGATACATCAATACAACATGGTGTCTTTTTAATGTGATCAGGCGTCACATATACAGCAATACAACATGGTGTCTTTTTCTGGCCGTTGTCAGTCCGTGACCCGATCAGAGGCAAGTGCGAATGCGTCGCCAGCCCTTGAGTCCGACCGGATGCCTGCTCCGAACTTTGATTGATCATAGTTGAACTTAAAAGATCGGTGACAACAGACTGACACTGCCTGTCCCCAGCCAATTGCGCGTCGACTTTCGCAATCCGGGGGCTTTCACAACAATTTGAAAGGACGTGTTGACCTTCCCCTAGGCCTAGGCTTTCAAAGAATCCATGTTCCAATAACTCCTCCAGACTTTTCCTTCCATCGCCCTCTCCCCAGGTTCCAACCACTCTCACAGGTCTACGATCCGCAGATTGTGCTTCTTTCGAGTCAGTTTCCGACCCCTTGGATACATTAACATCAACCGGGTTCCTTGACAATGCGTCCGCATTGCTATTAATTCTTCCCGGTTTATACACAATATTATATTCAAACTCGGTTAGCTTTACACGCCAGCGACCCAACCTTGAAACAGGGTCCTTAAGAACGTGTAACCAAACCAATGATCGATGATCAGTTACAAGGGAAAACTGTCTGTTATAAAGATAAGGTCTAAAATGTTTGACATTGAACACAATGGCCAAAAGTTCCTTTTCTATAGTTGAATAATTTATCTCGGTATTTTGAGGAGTACGTGAAGCAAAGGCAATGGGTAAGTCTTGTCCGATAGGACATTGACTTAACACTCCACCTATTGCATAGTTGGATGCATCCGTGGTGAGCAGAAATGGTTTCTCGAAGTTTGGGTACTGCAACAAGGGTTCAGTACATATTGTATCACGCAGGACTTCAAAAGCTTCCAGTTATAGGGCTCCAAAGGGATTCGGCGTCATCTTTAAGAAGTAAGATGAGAGATTTAGCTGTTTTTGTAAAGTTCGGGATGAACCACCTATAATAACCGACTAATCCTAGAAATTGTTTCAGATTTTTATTTCCTTTCGGAACAGGAAACTTTTTTACAGAGTCCGTCTTCCTGTGATCCGGTTTTACTCCATCCTGAGTTATCACATGTCCCAAATAAGCAATTTCTCGTTTAATGAAATGGCATTTCTCGGGTTGTAGCGCCAGCACAGCAGATTTCAATCGATTAAGGAGAGCTGTTAATTTTCGAGAATGTTCTTCGAGTGAGGGTGCATAGACGACTATGTCGTCCATGTAGACAAACAGTTCTATGCCTTGAAGACCTCTGAATACACAATCAATGACCCTTTGAAAGTTAGCTGGAGCATTCATAAGGCCAAAGGGCATCCGAGTGAACTCAAGGTGCGCATAGGGAGTTGAGGAGGCTGTTTTTGATTGAGAGTGTGGAGCTAGACGAATCTGATCAAATCCGGAAGCTAAATCTAGTATTGAAAAATACTTAGCTCCTCCAAGTTGATCCAATATATCCGTTATGTTTGGAAGGGGGTAAGCATCTCCCACAGTTTTTTCGTTTAGAGAGCGGTAATCGATAACCATCCTTCATCTCTTTTTACCTTTCGGGCCAGCCTTTTTAGGGACTATCCATAAAGGGGAGTTGTATAGAGAAGTAGAAGATTCAACGATACCAGAAGCAATTAATTTGTCAGCTTGTTCACGGATTTCATCTCTGTGAATTGGGGGATAACGATATTGTTTTGTATTAATAGGCCTATCGTCGGTGGTCGTTGAATGTCGGTCGCTGAATCTGAGTAAATGTTGGAATTTACACTCGGGTCCTTCAACTGTTTGCGTAATCTATTCCAGCTATTTACTTGGAGAACTTCCTCGTTCGCGAAAGTGATGGCTTGGTCTAGTGTGCTTATTTCTTTATTTTTAATTTGGCTGTATATTTTATAGTCTAATACGCGTAAGAAATTTCCAATGGCTGTGGTTCTATAAGCTTTACACATGTCTATCCCTTCTTCACCCGGCGTGTTTTCTAACACTTATGATATTAATTTATTAAGTGTGAGGCTAACAAGTGCTCCATACTCGGGTATGATTTCGCCCGGTTTTCTTATTACATTTGCTAGATCTTGCATTAGTTGACAGACGTCCTGTTTCTGAGAATAAATTTTTGTCAAAGTTAGGAGAATTTCATCAAGAGAAGCCCGTAATCTATCTTGAACATGTATTCTAGCTTCACCTGTTATTTTAGTTTTAATCAACAAAGTTAAATATGGAATTTCGGACGGGTAAACTATCGAGATAGCAGCTCGGCAATGCTCATTAAACATTTTCACTGACATGTTTTTACCGTCGAATACTGGTATTAGTTCGCGGACAAGTTTTGAAATTTTATTGATATTTAGCGTTCCTGTCGAGAGGGCTGAGGACCCGGATATCGACAATGGGGCAGAAATGGGAGATTCTTTATGTATGAGAGTTGGTGCGCTTTCCAAGCTCGGAATCTAAAGGTGCAATAACCTAGCCTTCTCGAGGGATTCTTTATCGACAACGCAAGTTGCTCATTTTGCTAGACATATATATATAGATCAGAAAAATTGTTAGAGGCTAAGACTTACTTGTGTTAATCCAATTACGCTTTATACGCATACACTTCTCTCGTAAATACTTAATTTCGCACTATGACACTAGAACTACCAGAGAGAGAGAGAGAGAGTGTCATTACAACTAGGTGAATATTTTTCAGTCCAATTTTCTGTTGATGAATCTTGAGGTTCCTGGTGTCCCGACGAAAACTGCAGAATCTTCAATTTTCACGCATTCAGGAGGTCCCTCGGAGCCGTACGTGTTGATTTTGGTATTTATTATCATTGAGCCTACGATTGTTAGAAGAATAGCTGGTGGCTTTATTGAACCGTTAAAAATCTCGGTACCATCTTTAATACCCTCGGCTACCGAAAGTAAAACCACCCAAAACCCTGGTAAGAGATTGCGGCTTTACACAAGAAATTCTCGGATTCCTTTACAAGACGTTACACGCGCCGATGAGCCAAAAGCTACTTAATCCTCCCTTGGTTATTCATAGGACGTGCTCGGTCGAGTATCTCGAATTTCCTTTTGAGACTTCGCATGTACTCGTGGGTCAATAATTAATGTAAGTCTACTCTTGGTTCTCCACAGAAAATGAAGAAAATCGGGTTTCAAGTTTTCAAAATTTGCATCTAGGACTCAATTATAATCTTTGTTTCAAATTAATTTTAGTTGAAAATTGTTGCAGTTGCTGGAAACTTTCGGATACGAACTCTGATGCGACGCAAAATTTGTAGTATTCTTCTCTAAGGTAGACTTCGATGCAAATCCAACCTTCACCGTCTTCGTAGATGCGGCATAAACCAAGAGGTTCAAACTCGTAATCATTGACGAGTTCGACCAATGTCAACAGAAGCGGATTAGGATCAGCCATGATCACAAAAGTAAAATAAAATTTATTGCACAAGCAAAAATGTTAATATTAAAATTTGTTCATAAAGAGTATTACTTTTTCACTTCACTTTTGTCTTTAGAAAGCAGAGTAAATAAAAAATATTATTATTATTATTATTGTTATTTTTTATTGTTCACTAACGTCTTTGAACTTAAACACGTGACCTACTTTTCACGGCACAGGTATATTCATCACCGCTGTCGTCAATTTTGTTACGTCCAGGCGCTGACCTATTTTCGCACCGCGAGAATAGGTCACGTTTAAAACTGAAATCACTGAACAGACTGTTAAGTTAGATAAATATAAATGTTTTATTTAATTCACAAATCATCAATTGCTAATTCTTGATGAACAATGTATTCTGCGATACCGTCACGGGTATAAACGATAATCATAATATAGTGAAGTTCAAAATAGACTCGGCAAATTTGAAACGGCTCAAATTGATTATCGGAAAACGCTTCAATGAGATCGAATAATTCTGGATCCGGATTAGACATTTTCCCAAATATTTAGTCCGTTGAATTTTTTAGTAAAATTGTATAAATTAATTATGAATTATTTAGATTAATCGCGCACAAGCAGTCTTAGCACTCTGTTTTATCGGCAGAGTCGATCACACACGCGCATTTATTAGTCACAAATTGACGTTAGGTTGCCTCAGTATTGCTTTTAAAGATTTTATAGGTCCAAAAATATTAAAATATTCGAGAGACAAATTTCGCAGGTTTAAAGTTTGAAAGAGCGCGCCGAAATACAAAATTCTGACGTTTTCGTGCTCCGTGGCTATTTTTATAAGCATCATTTTGGGAGGCACTTATCCAACTTTGAACGCTGAACCAATCGCATTTGTAAGGTCACATGATTTTATGGCCGAATAGCCTATAGTGAGCGAGGTCGACTAGCTCCTCCCACCAGAAGTAAGCAATTAAGTTGAGTGACGCGACTAGGTCAAGGGTCCAAAGTCCACATCCGGCCGGATGCACGCCTATTAAGTTTGAGTGACAGTTTCCTGTCCGAAAGTCCAAAGTTAGTCCTTTTGTAGCGTTTGGCTGACGCCAAATCCCATTCATTATGCTGAAAATAGCTCAGTGACTCATACTTATGACTTTGAATTCACCTTGAAATGAGAAAATGGCTTAGCTATACAGCAGATTTTTATTATTATTATTATTTATCAGCATTTGGAACTCGAAAGTTCATTGCCTCATCTACCCGAGACCGCCACGCGTCTCTATCCTGTGCATCATCCATCCA
>NC_046658.1:147220400-147224828 GCF_010883055.1 Belonocnema kinseyi
ACCGGGCTATTGTGTACATATTTATACCAATGTGGGCTCACCACACCCACGACTGGTTCCTATCGGCTGTCCGCGACTGCTTATTCTTGTATTCGCAGTTAATCTCAGGGGTGTTTAACCTCAGGGGCCTTTCCTCTATCCGCAACCTGAGGACGCGCTACGTAGTGGTGATAGGTACCCACCAAGTAGAGCTATACAGCAGATACGAAATGAAAATAAAATTCTACATATTGCTTACAATTAATTTCTTATTTCCGCCATAATTCTATTTTTGAATTAATATTCATAATTAAGGTTGACTAATTTAAACATTTGCTTAGTTCTTATATGTTTTCAACATTCCTTCCAGCTGTTTGAACTTTAGCGCCAGAGAATTTACTTGTTCAGAGAGTATTTAGTCAAAGGGTCCCTGTGCCCTAGATATTTAGTTCCCAAAACGGTTCATGTGTTAATGTGGGCCTTTCCTTGATTTGTTTGGATAAATGGCTCTAGGTTGTCGAAAATAATTTCTAGTTTAGTTTATAGATATTTAGTAAAACTATTATTTTAAAGTCAATTAGGATTCAGCTCATAAAACCATGGTCTTAACAGTATTTTTATCGGTATGTCAAACCCAACGAGAATGTCCCGGAAATCAAGCATGCTTTTATTAAATGATTAATTTTTAGTTCTAACATCTTGTCGTTAGTGGTGCTGTTACTCGGGTTTTGTCAGTTTCTATGTTCAGCGAAACATACATTCTTGAAATAAGTCAAAGATTCCTCAGTAAGCGTTAAAGTACCTAATTTAGTCTTTTTTTACTTATTAATAATTTTTAATAAACCTTATCTAGTGATATACATGTAAAATTCATATTAATCCTTTTGTAATTTCAAATTTCCCCGCCTATTGCTAAAACTCAGGAACTTTGACATATTTCAAGAATGACATTTCCTCCGGGCCGTTTTGTTTTGGAAACTGGAGAAACTCACTTACTACTAATAGTTATTGTGGATTGTACTGTTATTTAACAATTTATTTAGAAAATAATTGTGGGATTGACTCTTAGATGGTAAGGATCAGTAGTTCCGAGCTTCTCCGACAGTGTGTTGCGGCTTGAGGTTCTGTGAACGCGTGGATTTCTTTTGGGAGAATTTGACGCTTGTTATGACAAAAGAAAGAGGAGAATATTACGAATAATAATAATGCTACGAAATAAAATTAATCATTAATTCTGGGACGAAATCATATCGCACAAGAGGATGTATAAGGTAAATCTCTTACTTTTACCGGCGAGCGACGTAATGGCCGTTTTCAGCCATGGTTCTACTTATGAACCCATTGCCTCGCTTGGCCTCTTTATTACTTCTTATTTTTAATATTCTTTTGTGGTTGGTTTTTTCCAATCAATATTAAAGAAATGTAGAGTCAGTGCGAAATTTTCTTTAGGCCGCGTGTTTTTTTTTTGTCTGTGTTCGCGATTCAGTGCCATCGACCACGAGGTCCCAATTTATCCTCACTTCTTCGTTGTAACTAGAGTGTGATAGTTAATCGAGTTTCTTTGTAAATTCCGGTAAAGTAAAATGTTGGCTCAGTGGGAGTTTTGTAAATAAATTCCAGATTGTCCTCGCATGTAAAGATTGGCTGTTCTGATTCTTAAGACCCCACTCCCTCCCTGAGATTGTCCTGACCCTCTCCTGATAATTTCCTGGATCCCTGTTCTCTTACCTTATCTTCCTATTTGCCATTTCAGGATCCTCTCAATGTTTATTTATTTTATTTAATATTTGCCGGGCTGAGTGTTTTTCTTTTCTTATATTTAAGACGTTTTAAGGGGCTTGGCTCGCCTCAAAAATATAAACGAATTTTATACGTTTTTGTACATGCGCTAGCATATACATATACGTATATCCGCATTTACCTGCCTTGACATTCTCGAGGTGCAATAAACCACCTTCGCAACGTTTATGTACCGTGGTGTATGCTTCAATGATCATTTTAGAAGGCGTTCGCAAGCCCTTTCGGTGACCCAATCGTCTCTTGGCTATACTTTTTTCAAAAATATATGCTTCCTGTTTTGGAACTAGCAGGCGCACCGCGCGCCTTAACAAGATCATATAAACGGTCTACACCCAATTCTTCCAAGTCCGCTTCGAAAATGGTTAGCCAGTCGTTTGCTTCTATGTCATATATGATAGGTTCTCTTTTTCTGTTAAACATGGCTTCCATCGACCTAATGTAAGCCGCCTCTATGAAAACTAACCAAGAATGTTTACTGTTTTCTTTAGTATAATATTTTAAATAATGATAGGTACAATGAAAAAAGAGGTAAAAAGAAAGACATACATTTTCTGCTGTTCTCACGCAATTTTTTAATAAAAATGCAAAATTATATTTAATTACAGATATTCATATTGTCTAGAGTAAGCCTCTCATGTTTCTGCTCCCTTGTCGAGAAGAAAAGTTTCCTAATGTTCAATCAAAAAAAAAAATATTTTTTTTCTGACTTTACACAATGGCGGAATGACCAGCATAAGAAATGATAAAAAGTCACATAAAATAAAAGAAAAACAGTTATGATAATGATTCAATTCAAAATATTCACTAACAAACAAAATGGTTCTATCCATAAATAATTAAAGGCTAACCTAGGGATATGCTCTTTTGTACAGTATTCCGCAATTGTTCCTTTTTGAATAACGTGAACAAAAAAAATGATGGTCGTAATAATGCATAGGGAAATAAAGTAAATTAATTAACAACAGCAAAAAATTGTAGGTTCTTCCCAACAACGACTTTGTTTAACTTTTGTTTTGATTTCTTTTGTTCTAAACTGATTGATTTTTCTGCTAACTTCCGACTTGTCCAAAATTCAAATCTTTTTCGAAACTCCGCAGGGCTGTCACTGGGATGCGTTCCAATGCTACGAAACGGAAATAAACTTCGGAGCTAGCAACTCGCAGTTAATCCACTTTAATCCAAAAGATGGTAAATTATTATTATTCTCATCCGGATAAATATATACTGATAGCTTGCTATTAAAATTAAACGACGAATTAATTTGACACACAGAAATGTATAGATGACTTTTCGGGCACCAGCTAAGGAGTTTCTTCTAGCTTTCTAAAAGTACACAATAAAGTCTTCTAAGGAGATGGCAAAATCTTGAGTCCCAAAAATAAAGAAATAACTATTTAAATTCAGAAACGCAGCAGTCACATTAAAACACCACAAGAAATTATCCAAAGTCCTCAGGTACGATCAAAAGTATTTGCTCAAAGTATGAAATTAGCAGAAAAGGGTGGCATTAATTTATAGATTAGTCTAAAATATCTTAGTTTTTGATAAGTCTTTTAGTTAGACATCCTAAAGTTTCTTCAATATTTAACGTTGTCAGGATGTCAGGAAAATATTCATAATTAAATAAAAATATGAACAGAATAAATACTTAAATTAAGAGGTTATAAAAATAAAAGAGCGGAAAAGGATGGAAAAGAATGGAAAAGGAGATATTTATTGGTTCAAGATTACCCCCGCCGAGACTTGAATGATTTTGACATATTTCTATTTTGGATTAATGTAATAACGCTTTTTGCTTTTTTTTTTAAATGACAAAAAAATAATAATAAGCTATCCCGTATCTCGTGATTTTAGTTGAGAATCTCGAGAAACAAGAATGATCAAATCATATTCCCGACCACGATCACAATTTCATGTTTTCCGTAAACATGAAAAATAACACAGGAACACCAAATGAAATCGAAAAGTCTTCCGACCAAACCAAGTAGACTATATGTTTTCGGGTACGCTTATCACGAATCCGTTGCCGCTAGGGCCCCTACACGTCAGGAGCAAGGTTATTTGAAGCTCAACTTCGTTGATTTGAGAGATATCATCGAGGTCATGATTTTTACAAAATACGTTTTCTGGTGTGCTGATCACGAATCCGTAGTCCCTATCACCCATTTACGTCAGCATCATACGTGCTACGGATTTGTTATCAGTACACACGAAAACTAATCTGGTAAGGATCACTACCTCGATATCAGAAAACTATGAGGAGTTCAGAAGTTCTAAAGAATGCTTTTGATCTTCATGTTACTTCTAGAGGTCACCGAGACCCGTGGTTAAAGATATATGCGAAGATATATCCTGACGTGTATGGGTCATAAAAGTGGAATCACATGAAAACAAACAAAAAGGCCAATAAAAAGAACACGAGGGCTTCGTAGTCACCAAAATAATAGTTTTATTATTAACTCCAATAAAATAATTAATAAAAAACTAACCCTTTTATATATAAAACCATTAGGTTAGAAAATTGTCTACAAAGTTGAAATCATCACACTTTTACGAGGGTAGTTCAATAAGTCCTTAGAATGACCAACAGATGGCGCGCGAATCGCTCCAAATCATCTGTTTTCAGTCAGCACCACTCCCGACTAGATA
>NC_046658.1:147224928-147228517 GCF_010883055.1 Belonocnema kinseyi
CTCCAAGGAGATTATGTTGAAAAATAAAAAAAAATTTACCCAAAAAAAATTGTTTTTATACTTCATTCTAAGGACTTATTGAACTACCCTCGTATTTTGAAAAATACGATTTTTTTAAGTGGTCACCAGAAGTGTGCTGTATCTTACAGTCGTTCAAAATACTCTCCACCAAAGTAAACGCAGACAGACATAATCGCGCGAACAGATTGTGAACTAGCCGAAACTTGCACAATTCAGTTCGTCGCTATCTTGTACCAACTGCAGCTTCCAGTGGTTTTTAGAAACAGCAGTGGACAAAACAATGCAAGTGCCCTATATTTCCTCAGATCTAGTTTCCAACCACAGGGGAACAAATGTGAAAATATTGTAATGTATATATAAGAGCAAACCATCTACAGGTAGCGCGGAAGCTATTACACAGCTTAGAAATAAAAATATGACAAACAAAGCAAAAATGGAACTTGATACCGTCGTCCATAGAAAAAAGAAGTGATAGCGACAACATTATTTAGGTCCACTTTTCCATTCTCATGTGTAATAAAATAATCCTAGACAAGAATCGCCCGCCAATCCCTTGTACCTAACCGAAAGTATAATTTGGTGCCTTAACCTCCTGTTTTGCATTCGTATCTCAACGAAATCTGGACTTGCCAAGAAAAGTATAGGGATAATTAAGAACTAATCATTTAAGATTCCTGAAGAAGGTGAGCTGGAATACGATAACGAAAGAAAGAAGTAACGCA
Source organism: Belonocnema kinseyi (assembly GCF_010883055.1). Classification (NCBI taxonomy): domain Eukaryota; kingdom Metazoa; phylum Arthropoda; class Insecta; order Hymenoptera; family Cynipidae; genus Belonocnema; species Belonocnema kinseyi. Next base: position 147,225,672 of record NC_046658.1, read on the forward strand.
GGAATTATGAAAGAATGTGGTGTAGAGAAAATACTCATTCATATACGTAAAAGAAATTTGTTGAGATGATTTGATGAAGGAAACTAGAGCGAAAAATATTAAGAACTAAACGGTTAGAAGAGCTAAGAAAGACTCAAGAAGACTCGAAAGACTCAAAAAACTCAAAAGACTCAAGCATAATGATGGAGCAAAAGATCTAACTATCTCTGGATAGAAAGACGGGTGAGCAAAAAATGATTGTAAGAACAAAATGTGGGTCATAGATGCCAGGAACAAATAACTTTAAAAATTCACAAGCCCAAGTTGAAATGTTGCAGAGTTATCAAGATTAGAGGTAAATTAGTTCTTCTGCGTCTCGTCGGTAAGATATATTAATATCATCAATATATAACTTTGGTCGTCTTATATACACAATCAGTTTGAAAAACATATCTCGAGCTTTAAAACAGTGATGATTCCATAACTGTAAAAGAGGACTCCTAAATAAAAAGAAAGACACACCGAATATACGCATAATTTCGTCGCTGATAATTATTTCGAAGTTTTAGGAGTTTTTATAATTCTGCGCTGCAATTATTACTATCTATGAATTAGAGCAGTATTAATAGTCGATATAGAAATTGCAGAATTATAAAATATCAAATATCGTAATTTTATAGATTTTTGTGTGCAAAATTTAATATCATTATATTTCAATTGACCAGAATTGTATTTGAATTAGTTTCAGTTGCTATAATTCTATTTGACTTACCTTTAGATGAAAGAATTTTATTTAAATTAGCTTCCTTACTAGAATCGCTATTGGATTAGCTTCAGTTCTTAGAATTCTATTTGAATCAATATACGTTTATTTAAATGAAGTATAATTAAATCGAAAAAAGCTAGAATTTAGTGAGCGATACATGACTCATCGCAGATGATCGAAAGAGAGAAAAAAAGAATAGTCGTCGTTCAGCTTAAAGCGAACGATCCAGAGAAACAATACAATAAATCGAAAACATTTATGACCAAGAAATCACAGCAGGTTGTGCAGTTTTCGCTCACTCGAAAAAAAACGAAAAACAATACAATAAATCCACAAGAATTTATAACTAAGAAATTGTAAGATAATGAATTTTTAACCTCGCGAAGGCTTATTGGGTTGCGTTCGTTTTTGAAAATATTTGCACTAGCATTCACATACAATAATTTTGTAGTACACAAGGAAATCGCAGTACAACCCGTGTATAGTACAGGGGGCTTAAGCTCGACTTAGCACAGGAGCAAATCGTAGGAGGAGGTGCTATTGTCGGTCACTCAATTTTGAAAATCGAGTTTTCGTCCGCCTATCGCTAAAAACTACAGGCTAGTTCAACAGGTGGTAATACTTGTTTCTTTTATGTACAAATAGACAGAGCTACTTAGTAATTTGAATTTTTACAACATTGATTATCCATGTATTTCAAAATTTCAATTGATGTTACTCGTATTTTATACGAGTTGCTTAACTAGAAAAATTCGTTTAATGGGCAGTTCTTCTATTGGTTTTATTTTGAGGTTTGCTTTGCCGGTTGCCGAAACGTGTGCTTGTCGATTTATTAGTGGTTCGTTATGTGCTAATTCGTGGTCATCCGCAAGTTGATCATACAAACGCACAATTACAAAATTAGGATATACGCCCATTTCTATCATTGATTTTCTGTCAATTTTCTGTCACACTTTCTTTAATGTGTCAAATACGACACATATGTTTTTCTGGCCAAATAACTTACCTATGGGATAAATTATATTAGATTGATGATCCGCTAAATACCTGTATCCAAAGACGAAAGGACCTCTTTTCATAAGATTAACTCTTTCCGAGGACATAAATTTATTATTTATTTTATTGAATTCGGGTGTGTTGTAAGCAGCGTTGAAAGCATATGGTTCCATACAAGGCAAGACACCGTTGTTGTCAGAAAATAATTCTTCTAAATTCTTCTTTAAAATTATTGACTCTGTAAGAAAAAATAGAACTATGTAATAGTAGTAGATAACCTTAATTATCCACAAAGAAAAAGAACCAATTATCTTGATTGTTTTCTATTTCATGAAATTTCGTCAAAGATAGACACAAACGCAAAACAAAGGAAAGGACGAAAATAATGTTTCGTCTTACGCAATTTTTAAAGGAAAATATCTAATTATTCTCAAATTCGCTCATTTACTTTGTCAGCATTAAAACTACGATTCTACTGTTTCCTTTTTCCGTGCTTTTGTCTCTAGATTTATTTATTTATTAACTAGTTTAAAAGTTTATATTCATGTTGCAACAAAATGAACATTATTACATTCTTATCAGAGAAGTTAAACTTTTTTAGTATCTTATAATGAAGGACAAATTTGTTAGCAAGCCGTTTTGAATAAAAATTCAAAAAGTGAGCACATTTTGAATATTTTTAAGACCACTTTTTTCAAAATAAAAAAAAAGCGGCTATATGGATATTCATAGTATTCAAAAAGGCAAACAATTGATCTAATTACTTTTTTGATGAAAGAAAAGTTTACTAGAGTTATAGCATTTACAAAATTAAAAAAAAACAGGAAAATGAACATTTTGAGCCACATAACGCAAGATATAAAAAACACCTAAAATAAGAAAAAATTGTAATTCATTATGCCCTACGAGATTATTATAACAACTTATTGATTTTCCTTGCATGATCGAAAATTCAAATTTTGAAAGCAGAAAAAAAAATTTATTTTTTAAATTACAATTTATATACATTTATACGAGGGTGGATTGATAAGTTTCCGGCCTGACCAAGAGATGGCGCCACTAGGCCTACCTTGAGGTGGCGTTCTATAGTACCATCCTTAGATAG
>NC_046658.1:147228617-147238472 GCF_010883055.1 Belonocnema kinseyi
TACATCCCACAAATATTTACCGATTTGGACAAAAATGTTTAAGCTAATAAGATTTCTAAGAGAGTTATTGCGCCTGATTTTTAAATTAGGTTTTCAATTTTTTAAATAAATAAACAAATATAACGAAAACAATGGCCATTTTTTCTATTTGACGTTCCCGGTGCTCGTCAATAATAGAAAAATGGTTGAAATCGCCTTAGTTGCATAGAGTAACATTAGTTGGGGATATTTTAATATTAAACAATTTACAAAAAAAATTTATAAACAAATTATTTGCTAAAAAAATGTTTTCTACGATTTTTCATAACTATGCGTTTATTCAAGTTATATTGCAAGAAATTGAATGGAAAAAATATTCTACACAAAAATGTTTTCTTAAGATTATAATTTCTTATATTATAAACAAATTTAATGAACAAATACAATAATCAGGCAATTTTCGACAGAAAATTCATTTTTTCTTCGATGTAAAAAATCTGTCGATTAAAAAACTTTTTTTCGATATCCTAATTAAAAAAGTTGACATACAAAAAAAACGAATTTTTCTGCAGACAAATGCCTGATTAATGCATTTATTGATAAAATTTGTTTAAAGTAATCATAAAATTTATTATTTAAATATGAGTGTTGCTGAAATTCTAATAAAGTTCCGAACTAAAAAGAATGTATACATCGAAAAAAAAACTAATTTTCTGTCGAAAAACGCTTGATTACTGTATTTTTTCATTAAAATTGTTTATAATATAAGAAAGTTCTTTTTTTTATATAATATTATTTTTATTCAAATTTCTTGCAATATAACTTGAAAAAACGTATAATTGTGCAAAATTGTATTTAACCTTTTTTCAACAAATAATTTGTTTATTAAAAATATTGTTCTTTAATATATAATATTAGAACATCTTTAGCTACTTTTACTTTATACAACTTAGGCGATTTCAACAATATTCTTGTTATTGACGAGCACCAGGAACGTCAAATGGTTAAAATAGCCAATTTTGGTCTTATCTGTTTATTTATAAAAAATTGAAAACCTAATTAAAAAGCAGGCTTGGCAATTCTCTTAGAATTCTTAAGAGCTTTTTTTCAAATTTTTTTCTATTCAAATCGCTCAATATTTGTGGGCGGTACGTGATTTCGAACCAAAAATTTTATTTTTTTTGCCCACTGTGGGTCGGGAATGAGAAAATAAGATCATATGATTTAGATTTATTAAAAAAATTTAAAAAGTTTAAAACGGTAAATAATTTAATTGTGAAATAATGAAATAAATTATTTAAATTGAAGAGGTTTTAATTTAATCTAACACGGTTTTTCAATTAAAAACTTAGTTCTTTTCATGATTTAGCTTTGAAATTTATTTAATTTGGAAGTTTTGGACTTAGAAAGTTGTCTTTTCATTTTTACAGTCATCCAAGTTAGGGAGTAATTATTTTATATAGAATTAATATTAATAAAAAGTTATAAATTTAAAATTATTTACACTTATTATAAATTAAATTAATTAATTAAATAAATTATTAAATAACCTTATTATTAATTAACTTATTATTTAATTAAACATTTTAATATTATCTCGTGATTTTACACAATCACCAATTTTTTTTCATATAATTATATTTTAGATATTTAATAGTTATAAAAAATGCAATGAATTAAAAAATTTAAAAAGATTTCATAAAGTTCAAAACAAAGTTTAGATATTTAAAGGTTTCAAAATAAAATGTTGTCATTTTTTGAGAATTTGTATAGGACATTTGAAAATACTTTAAATAGTTTAAAAAAGATTTTTGTTTCATTCATAAAAAGCAGCATTAAGTAAAAGCAAATAATATTTTGGGAAAAATGACAGTTTTGTCTATTCATTTATTATAGTCTCTTTATTTTCAGTCATATTTTTTAAGACTGAAAGAAAATCTACTCATCCCTAATGAAAATGACGAATAACAAATATGTAGATCCTTTTTGAAGTAAAAAATTTCGTTCATTAATTTTTTCGTACCTTGCGTCGTTTGTTCAAACATATTATTTTAATTTTTTTATTCTTTTTTACGAATAAAACAAAAATTACACGTACTATAAAAAAGTGATTCATAACAAATTATAGATCTTTTTTCGATGCATAATTTTTCTTTCATCGACTTTTGTAATATCTTGCATTGTTAAATGGCTTGAAATTTTTATTTTTATATATTTTTTATTTATTTTTTGAATGGCATAGATTTAGTAATTTTTTTTGGGTCAAAAAATTTAGTTATGATGAATTGTTTTTTTTCAGTACTATGAATAGCCGCATAAAAAATATTTAAACCTTACAAAAGTGGTCTAAACAAATTTTTAGAACACTTTAGCCTTTCGAATTTGTTGTCCAAAATGGCTGGCCAATCAACTTGTCCTTCAGTTTATGACACAAAAAGTGTATTTCTAAGGCCAATAAAATCCGACAATTTTTTATGAAAGTTATTGTACTGATAGGCTCTAGAAACCGTCAGCCAGACAGAAAGACACATTCACGAAAACCCTTTTTTGGGTTTAGAAAGTCCCAAAAGGTGGATATTTGACCAAATCGAGATAGGGAGAAGGGAGGTCAAATACTGCAAAAATCGAATACCTTCTATGATGAAAATCTAAAAATCATTTGAATAATATTTTTCTTTTGAAACACATTTTTCTTAGACTTAAACCTAAAGTACGCTATCTTTGGCTATTGTAATAGGGAAGTCCTCAAGTAAAAGATATGTTTTTCTCTATTTTCTGGTATATGTGAGTGTCGTAGAACAAACAGTTACATTTTGAAAATTGTATTAAATCGTCATGCTTACAGTTCAAATCAATGTTCCAGGAAAACAGATTTTTATTTCTGCCAGTTTATTGCCAGCAAGGCTTCAATGATTACAAATATTTCTATAGTGGATTCATGTGGTAATGTTTACTGATTTTGTTTCTAATGATAAGCAATAATCATTTGTTTTTCAAGTAGTACAATTATTAGAGACGCATTCCGGCAGGATGAGACAAGAGAACATCAATTTCAGGAACTATCCCGACTGACCTGCTGTGATTTGGAAGAACACCCTTAACTGCGAAATGAACGAAGTCGAGAAAATCAACTGTTCAAATCTTTATTCGCATGTATCGCGTATTCTAATTTATTTTCGAAAATTTTTTTTCCTCTATTAACTAATTTGAATATGATCTTCTCATTTCAGCAAAAAGATTCTTTAAAAATGGTAACTGATTATTAAAAAATACTGTTATTCATGTTGATTGGGATGCTGAAATGCGAAAATGTCCGTAACCGGCAATTTCTCTCAGTCAATTTTTAGCATCTTTTAATAACATTTCCAGGGAGTGTAGTTTGAAATATCCTTACACTGATAGATCAAAAGTAATTCAAAGATTTATTTGAAAAAATTGTCGGAACTTCTCTAACTCCCGGCATTTCGTTTATCGGGAGAATCTTGAGCAACAAAAAACTCAGCCAGAAAATTGTTAACAGCGGTAAAAAGAAGTTTTCCGGGAAACTTTAGCCCAATGAAATTGATATTCAGAAAAACTCTTTGTACCGTTGTTAACAACTTTCTCGCTAGAAGTTTTTTGTCACTCAAAATTCGCTAGATAAACGAAACGCTGGAAGTTAGAGAAGTACGATAATCTCCACGTATAAAAAAAAAACTTTAACAATTTTTTAAATACATTTTCGAATTCCTTTAAAGCTACCAGTCAAAGGACATTTCGAGCTACATACTCTAAAAATTTTATTGAAAAATCGGATGAACTGATTGACTGAGCGCGAGTTGCAGGTAAAAACGAATTAAAATTCATTTTTAAAAAGCCGCTTTTTTCGCTTTGACTAGATAAGGACAACCGCAGGATTTTGCCGGGAGCGGGTGCTGATCTAAAAAAGTGAATCCGGTCCCATCGAAACCGCTGTAAAATTTCGGCCACAACCACGCCTCACGACCGTGAGATAGGTGGTTACAGTCTTTAACGGAATCAATCCGACGATCCAGCAAAAGTCTCGTGCACCCTGAGGACATGGAGTGACCTAAGGAGAACCGCCTTCTGCATTTTCCCGCAAGTATTTCAGCATATTATTCAAACACAGGGATGATTTTTAGGCTACTAACCAATGAAAGTTTGGCACCCTCAAGAGCGCCGATGATGAGGACGATTAGTTTAAAAGAATATTTCGGGTACAATCGTCGAAACTCCCTTATAAGTTCTCTATACCTCTCTTTCTTTTCATTCTCCTTGGCTATGTTATTTCTGTCAGCTGGAGCCGAAAATTCGATAACGAACATAGTTCGCTTTTCGAAGTCAAGAATAACCATGTAAGGCCTCGAGTGTGCAACAGAAACAATTATCGAGAATATAAAGTTCCAGTGTATGCGGCACTTTTCATTCTCGACAATTGCCTTGATTTCTCTTGGAGCATTCAGAGGAGCGATATCAAGGTTAATGCCGTAAGAGTGACAGAGATAGTAGTAAAGCACTCTTAGTGCCGCATTGTGCCTCTGGCTATAAGTTGTTTTCGCATGAGTTGGACAACTAGATACTCTGTGTACTAAATGATCCGGGTGGGCATGGCACGTCCTGCAGCTACCATCGGGAATGTCTTGGCTCAAAATGTGGCGACGGTATGTCAAGGTGTAAATGAGACCCTCTTGACATACCAAAATGAGAGCTCAGGGTCTTCGGGGACGCCATTAAATTTTCCTCGCTTCAAATGAAACTTGGCGCATTTGTCTAACCCAAATTCCATTCCTATTTCCTTATTATATCGTTCAACAATCCCTAGAGCTAGATGTTGTTGCTCTTTCTTTTTAGCATAGATGTTAAGATGGTCCATGTAAAATAAATGAGTACCTTGTACTTTCGATCTGCTGGTTTTCCGCAAAAGTATCCGTCGGAATGGCGAAGTGCTAGAGATAGTGGCAATAATGAGAGGCAAAAGAGGAGTGGGCTCATGGTGTCGCCCTGAAAGACACCTCTCTGAAAGGTGACCTTGTTAGTTGTCACACGATTTTTTCCAGATGAGATAGTAAATCTTGTTTTCCCAAGCTGCATCAATCTCTCTATGCACCTCACGATCTGCGGAAGAACCTTTAAGCTTTCCAAAACACAGATGATAATTCTATGGGATGTCGAATCGAAAGCTTTCCGTTAATCAATTCAGGGCATCGGTAGGTCACTCTGGTAAAATGCTTCATCTTTGCAGACACATCCATCGATTAGCAGGTTCTCCTGACATCCCGCTACGCCTTTCTTTGAGCCTCGTTGCTCATACACTTCTTGCCATACAGGTTCAATTTCCCGAACAATCCTATCAGTTAGGATAGCTGTGAATATCTTATACAATGTGTTCCGACAAGTGATTGGCCTGCAATTCTACGGGTCAGCTAAGTTGCCTATTTTCGGCACCAGTATTGTGCGCCCTTCCACCAACCACTTCGGAATTGGCTCTTCCGACTCTAAATATGAGGTGAACATACGGTCTAAACGCTTATGGGTGGAAGGAAATTTCTTCTACCAGAAGGTCTTGATACCATTTGGTCCGGGAGCGGAATAGTTCTTTATCCCACTAAATACTTTATATATACAAAGTCTTTGAAAATTTAAATTCGATCGGACAGCTCAATTACGGCTCTTTTCAAATGATGGACTTTGGAAATAGGGCTGCCAAGATTTGAGAGAACTCCCTTCACGAAAAATAAAGTATAATGGAGTTAAATTATTAATAAATATTATTAAAATATAGAATTATAATTATTGTGAAAAATGCATATAATTAACAGTATTATTATTATTTTTGGAATTTTTAATTGTGAATTTTTTAAATTAAATACTTTTCACATTTGAAAGAATTTTAATTCAAAGTTTTGCAATTTGTTACATTTCGTGCATACTTTACGATTCCTTCTTTCAAATACCGATTTCAGTTAAGAGACCCCCAAAATAACCGAAAATTTTTATTATTTGTCACTTTGCATCAATACTTCATAATTTTTGTCTCAAACTATATATATCCATTCAAAAAAGCCAAGCCTCGTTATCTATTCTTCAATAATAATTAATGATTTTCAGTTTCAAGTTTTCAATTCAGCTACAATACCTCCAACATTACCTTCAATTCTTAAAATTTGTTGTAGTCTGTGCAACGGAGAATTCGAGAATTCGATCGCGAATACAGTTCGTTTCTCGAAGTCTTGGAGAACGATGACAGGCCTCGAGAGAAAGATCAAATCTGCCAGAAAGATACTTGTTTCTGCTTTGGAGAGACTCGTTTAGTGATGTTACATCATGAATTTAGTTTTGAGGCACCTCTAGGTATGTATAGGTCTCTTCAGTGTACTTGAGAACGCCAATAATCTTTCCCAAGTTGGCTTTTACTAGAGGCATATATCTTCAGGCCATTCATATAAAGTAACTGAGCGACCTTATGCTCACGATAATTAGTATCGCCATAGAGGTATCCAGAAGAAATTCGTAGTGTGAAAGACAGGGGCAGAAGTGTAATACAGAAAGTACAGGGCCCAGTAGGATCCAACATCAAATAGGGAAAGGTGGACAAATTTCTGCACATCTAGTTTCTACCGACAAAGAGACAAGTTATAAAATATTGTGATGTATAAATGTGGGCAAACCGCCTACAGGTAGCGCGGTGGCTATTATACAGCTTAGAAGTAAAAATACGACCCTAGCCTTGCCAAGAAAAGTATTCGGAAAATTTAAAACGAATTGCGTAATATTCCTAAAGAACGTTTGCGTGAAAAGGAAAATGAAAAAAGAAAGTTACGAATAAATTCTTAAAGAATGTGGTGTAGAGGAAATATTCATATACGTGATAGAAATTTGTTAAGATGATTCGGTAAAGGTTTTGCCAACAGGAGGTTGATAGAGTGATAAAGTAGTAACCCCTGTCAGAGCGGGTTTTCGGGGCAAGCTTAAGATTGTTGTTTGAACAACTGAACACAGATCGCCGGTAAAATATATTAATATCCTCAATATATGACTCTGTTCATCTTATATACACAATTTGTTTGAAAAACATTTCTCTAGCTTGAAAATAGTGGTGATTCGGCAATTGTAAAAGAGGCCTCCAAGTAAAAAAAAAACACACGCACAACGAACATACACATAATTTCGTCGCTGATTATTATTTAGAAGTTTAAGGAGTATAGAAATAGCAGAATTATAAAAAAACAATTATATATCGTTAATATTAAAGATTTTCTGTGTACCAAATTTAATATCATAATATTTCAATTGACTGGAATTCTTTTTTAATTGGTTTCAGTTTCTATAATTCTATTTAACTTACCCTTATCTGAGAAAATTTTATTTGAAATAGCTTTGTTTCTAGAATCGCCATTGGATTCGCTTCGGTTTTTAGATTTCTATTCAAATCACCATGTATTCCTTAAATATAGCATGATTAAATCAAAAATAGTTAAAATTTAGTTGAAATAGCTATACTTAAACTTGAGTGGCCAAAATTCAACGAGAATTAGCCGGTTTATATTGAATTTAATTTAAATTAAATTGTATTTCTTTAAATATGCTAAAAAATTGTGTGACGTCACATGAGTCGTCTAAATATCTAGACCATAATTTGGATCGCTGTTGAATCTTGCTTTAAGGACCGTATTCCATTTATAGATCTTATGCACTGAACTGGGTTAGGATCAAATAATTGAAAAAAAAACTTTTCAAACGTTTTTTTTTTATTCAGACAAATTTCATTTGAAATCAGTAAACATTTCAGACAGATTTATCTAATAGATTTCCCTTTTTACCTGTGCAATGTATGACTCATCGCAGATGATCGAGAGAGAAAAACAAAAAATAGTCCTTGTTCAGCTCAAAGCTACGTTCCAAAAAATAAATACAACAAATCAAAAAGTAATAATGACTAAGAAATCGTAGGATAATAAATTTTGAATCGTGCAACGATTCATTGGCTGCGCCCTTCTTTCAAAATATCTGCCCTAGCATTTACCTACAATAATTTTGTACTACAAACGGAAATCGAACTAAAACCCGTTTATTGTACAGGAGACTTTATTTTAACTTAATAGAGGTGCAAATCATAGCAGGCTGTGTAATTTTTGGTCACTCAATGTTGCAAAAATCGATATCCTTAAACAAAACGTTGATGTTTTTGTGAAAAAAGAGATATTGAGACAATTTATTTTCTTATCAATAGTTTAGCAGCTTCTTATTTTCAGAATATTGTTTCATTAAATATATATAATTTTTTTTAATCAACTGTAGAATTTGATAATCCTATCGTCAAAAAAATAATTGGTTGATGTAAAAGAATTTTTTGTCAAGTCAAATTTGATTAATTGATTGCTTCTGCTTCTGTATCAATTATTTTGATGACGATTAACGAAATGCAAAAGAAGCATGACTCCAGTAAAATACTTTCTTGAATTATCTCATATACCAACCAAAAAATGAGTTTGAATTAATGAAATATTTTTCAACCTGATTGAAACGATTCAACAGAAATTTCCGGAGGATTGCAGCAAACGGGTTTATTCAAAGGAAAACAAAATTTTTTCACTTAACTAAAACTTTGTTTATATTCAACCAAATTAAAAAAAAATTTCAATACATGCATGAAAAGTGCGATTTTTCAAGTCTTTAGGGTGAACGCAAAGTGAGTGATTTCTAAGCACTGGGAAAAAAGACAGCTGACGCATGCGCAGTTGGTAATTTAACCATTTTGCTCCCTAGGGAAGAAATAAGAATGACGTCAAAGAGATTTCATAACGTAACCTCAATGAAAATAATATAACATAAGATAGATTGCTTTCTAAGAATTTATTCTTGCAGGTATATTAAATTCACACTTTTCATATAAAGGCGTTGAAAAAAGTATCGTGTCTTTCCTCTCGCTTTTCGCACAATATACTTTTATTAAAGGAACAAATTTTTTCCGGTATAGCATAATCGGCACAGATGTTAATCCCAACTCATATTTCGCCTCTTCATTTAAACGTACCTACATGGAAGAATAGTCACATATAAAAGTGGTAATATATAGTGTAATGATTCTGTTCTTCAACATAATTGTTTAATTTCTGATAGCAAAATCGATATACCGTTTTTAACACGTGACTCCCTAGGGTAATATAAATTTTCATAACATTGATGACCCATGTTTTTCAACATTTCGTTCGACGTTTCTTGAATTTTATACGAATTGCTAAACGGGAAAATTTTCTTAAATGGCCAATGACTGTACCGATTACCCGACTTGTTTAAGAAGCTGCTTATTATTCTTGGAGATAGTCTTTCCTTAGTTGTCAAATGAACACGCTAAATTACATTTACTTTTGATTGTATAGTCAGTAAATTACTAAATATTATGTTTCATATTTAAGAAATCATTGATATTCTTGCGTATAGATTTAATTTTATCGTAACCAATTTTTTTCATTGCAGTTGTTGCTTTATAAAATTTCTGAAGATACATTTTGACCAATATTTTCCGATGAGAGCATTTGAAGAGCGACATTGCTTGACACATATTCTGTAAATATGTTCCATTTCTCTCTTCTCATAATTTTAATAACTGATCATATTGAAAAATGAATTATATTTAATTATATGTACTTTTATTCGAATATCTATCTGGATTGTTTGCTGCATAACGTATAAAATGGTTAAATTCTTGTCGAAATATCAAATTGTATTTATCCTTGATTATTTGAAGGCTCTTCTCCTTGCGTGTTGCACCAGTCCATAATAAACGTGCTTGTCGTTCTTCTATTGGTTTGATTTTGAGGTTTGCTTTGCCGGTTGCCGAAACGTGTGCTTGTCGATTTATTAGTGGTTCGTTAT
>NC_046658.1:147238572-147240357 GCF_010883055.1 Belonocnema kinseyi
TCTAATCTCCTGTATCCAAACATGAAAGGACCTCTTTTTATAAGAATTACTCTTTCCGAGGACATGAATTCATTATTTAGTTTTCTGAATTCTGGTGTGTTGTAAGCAGTGTTGAAAGAATATGGTTCCATACATGGCAAGACACCGTTGTTGTCAGGAAATAGTTCTTCTAAATTCTTTTCTAAAATTCTTGATTCTGTAAGAAAAAATAGAACTATATAGGAAATAATCCTAATTAAACAAAATTAACCGCAAATCTTTATTGTTTTCTTTTGTATACAATTTCGCCAAACATAAAACGAAGGGCAAAATAGGAAAGGATGGAAACATTTTTTGGTTTCATGTAACTTTCAAATAAAAATGTGAAATTATTCTTAAATTCGTTTATTAAAATAAATCTTGATCGTCATTTTCTCTCTTAAAAATTCCAAGATTCAACATTGCATACACAGTAAACCCCAGGAATAAATTTTATCATTCAAAAAGATAAAAACGTTGCATCACATTTATCTAAATGAAGATGTCTGAGTAGATTTCAAAACTTGTAAACAAACACTATTTGGTATAAACTAACCAAAGTGCAGACTGTATATTCAGTAGGTGTTGGTGAGCGATTTTTAGATTTAAAATTAGTGAAATAAGGTAAGAATATTTAAAATTGAATACCGCGGGGATTTTGAAATTTGCGAAGGACATTTTTCCTGTGAAAATTGACGCAGCCGTCTGACATATAACCTATGTCGAAAAAACATTTACGTCAGATAAACTTTATCTTTTTCTTAGATAAATTTTATCTTTTTTTCAGATTAATTTTATCTTTCGTTAGATAAACGTGATGCAACGTGTTTATCTTTTTGAAAGATGAAATTTATTCCTGGGGTTTACTGTGTATATATTATAAAAAAATAAGTAACTTTGAATTTTGAATCTTAAAACCTTCAGATGCGAATATTTCAAATTGAAAAAAGAAAAACCGATTTAAATTAAATTCCTGTAAACTGAAGTCCCGAAAATGTCAGAAATGGTTTTAAAAAAACGGTTAAAATAGTTTTTTCTTTAATTTGAAGGACTTAAAAAAAGTTGGTAAAAATTTAGAAAAAATACAAGATAATATTTAGATTTTTAACAAAGTTTTAAAACATGTTTGAACAAGTTTGTATCGATAATTATTGTATATACAATAATTATTTTTAAAGTTAGATGAATAAAAATGAAGAAAAATTTTTAAAAATATATAATAAAAGTCAAAAACATTTGAATAACGTCAGAAAAAGGGTTATAAAATAATTAAAAAATTTAGAACCCTGGGAATACTTCAAATTGATTTTTATTTGGGAAAAAGAATACTTCAAAAAATGCGAAAAGATTTCTGAATATTTTTAAAGATTTCCAATAATAAAAAAAATATTTGAAAGCCGTTGTGGCGATTTTTTACATTATCATCAAGAGAAGGTATTAGATTTGTCTCAAATTTGACCTCCCCCCCGTTTTTGTCAAATGTCCATGTTTTCAGACGCCTTGAATCGACAAAACAGGTTTTTACGAATATGCCTGTCTGTCTGTGTGTCCATTTTGGATGAAAATTTAAAAAGTGAGTGTTTTAAAAAATTTTTAAGACTACTATTTTCGAAATTAAAAAGTTTTGTCCACGGATATTTATTGTAATCATACAGACAAACAATTAAAAAATTATAATTCTGACTGCATGGAAAACTCATGGAACATCAAAAATTACATTTTTTCATTTTTTTATTTTACAGTATTTCGAAGATTCTCAATTATGTT
>NC_046658.1:147240457-147242394 GCF_010883055.1 Belonocnema kinseyi
CATACCTAAAGGAGGACATAAGAATTTGAAAAGAAGCTAATAAGATTTAAAAATGTAAGAAATTTAAATTAGACCAAAATCCAAATCAAAAATCCTATCCAACGTCCAATAATCAAACTGATGCAAAAAAAATGTGCAAAAATCATTTTTCTTTCCTCTTTTTTATTTTTGTCCGAATTTTTTTTTTCAGATTGCAATAGAATGTTTTGTTTTTGTTTATTCTTTGTGATTTAAATTTGGTCGTTGAATTCTTGTTTTTAACCAGAGTTTGCATCTAATAAAATTTCTAAGAAAATTATTGAGCTTCTATTTGACGTTCCCGGTGCTCACCAATAAAAAAAATAGTTAAAATAGCTTTAGTTGCATAGACTTACATTGGTTAAGGATATTCCAATATTAGGCAATTTACAAAAAATTTTGTATAAACAAATTTTGTCTACGATTTTTCATAAATATACGTTTTTCCAAGTAATATTGCAAGACATTTAAGTGAAAACAATATTATATAATAAAATTTTAGGGCAAACGACATTTATTTGTTATCTTCTCTTTATTTTTAGTCCTATTTATTACGATTAAAAGAAAATATATTTGTTCCTAATAAACGTGATGAATAAAAAGTGTGTAGATTCTTTTTGGACCAACAAATTTTGTCCATTAATTTATTCGTAACTTGCATCATTTCTCCGAAAATTTACTTTCTTTCATTGTATAATTTTTTTACGAATAAAACAAAAACTATACGTACTACCAAAAGTGATTGATAACAAATTATATATATTTTTGGGGTGCACAATTTCTGTTACATCATATTTTGTAATATATTGCATTGTTTGGCCGAAAAGTAGACTTTTTAAAATTATTTTGCGAGGGATCCTATTTTGAGTTTTCGATAATCCATAAAAATAAAAAAATTATGATAATCTTTTAGGGTGTTCAAAGAAGCAACTTTTTTCTTTCCTAACATTTTTTCATTTCTAAAGCCAATATACTCGGACAATTTTTGTGAAAGTTTCTGTCTGAAGTTACTTAAAAATTTTTTAGTAACTTCGTTACTTTTGAAAAAAGTAACTTCCACGTAACTTAGTTACTATTTTCTCGGCAACTGATAACTTTCTTTTAAGTTACTTTTTCGTTACTTTATATTTCTTCGGAATATCTTTCTTTTGATTGCTTTTACACAAACTAAAGTGCAAGTTATATGTGATTCCGAAAATTCTAAGTGGTTATGTTTTAAAGTATAATGCGGTTGTTATAGATATTAGGTGAGATAATTAATTATAAAAATTTTAGTTTGCTAAATTTTACTAATCCGTGTATATTTTGAGGTTACATTTGTTTTACAATTTTCTCGGATGAAAAAGTAGGTAAGGGGGGATATGAAAAGTAACTTTTTAAGTAACTTAAGTAACTTATGCAAGTAAATGTTACTATAACGAGTTACATTTTTGAAAAAGTAACCGTGATGGTAACAAGTTACTTTCTTCGCAAAGTAACGTAACTGTAACGAGTTGCTTTTTATAGAGGAACTTACCCAACACTGACTGACAGGCTAAAAATGGACAGACAGACAGAAAGACAGACTGACGAATACCAGTTTTTATGGGTTTAGAAAGTCGAAAACGGTGGATATTTGACAAAATCAAGGCGGGGGGGGGGGGTATTGCATAAATATAATGTGTTCTATGATGAAAATCTAAAAATGTTTAGTATATTATTTTTCTTTTCAAACATATGTTTTTTTTTTAAGTTTCCACTTAAAGTATGTTATGTTTGGCAATTTTAATAGCTTGTTCCTCAAGTCAAAAATTAAAAAAATAGAAATATAAAGATTATGTATTATTATTATTATTATTATTATTATTATTACACCATTAAGCCATTTCCCTTTCGGGGTAGGCGTGACTCACTCGGCAGGGGAAAGGAGTAGTGTGTGG
>NC_046658.1:147242494-147249229 GCF_010883055.1 Belonocnema kinseyi
TGTCCTGGCATACTTCTCTAGCTTCTTTTATGTCCATGCATTTTTTCATGCAGGCTCTCGTGTTTCTGTGACTTCTTATGTCTCTTCTAAGTAGGGTCTCAGAGAAAAGTAAAATTACTGTTATCTAAATTATATTGAAAATTAAACAAATCCCTTCGGCGAACCGAGACATGAGGCGACAAGAACGCAAGGTCAAATAGATAAGGTGTGGAAATAATAATTCTAGTTCCACAGTTTTGAAAAAAATAACTTGTACATGCATTACCTTGGTGGAGATGACTCAGCATATTGACAAGTAACGGTAATAACTTCTAAATGTTTAAATAAAATTAGACATGTCACGAAATAATATTTTCTTGAAAATTCGTTTTTTGATCAATGAAACTGTTCAGAATTTCGTGCCAAAAATATCTTTGAGTTAAAATAACAACAATTATGTTACATTTTTGGTTGAGAATTATTCTCTTTTGTTTGAGTATGTAACCATTTGGCTGAAGTCAACTTTTTGGTTTAATATGAGTTTTCTTGTTGATTATTTATATTTCTTGGTTACAAAATGTATGCAAAATCAAGTGGCCTCAACATTTGAAAAAAAGATATAAATACTATGATGCAAAAAAGTTTTGTATTAGCATTAGTTTTATTTTTAAATTCTCGTCTATACTGAGAATGTATTAGTTTTATGCGAAAAATCACTTTCGCGGATTTCATCAAATGTCGACGTTTTGAGGCCCCTGAGTCAGAACAAATTTTTTCACGTTCAAATTATTCAAATTATTAATTGCAATGATATAAATTTCTTGAAATGATACATGTTTAAGCATAGCTAAAAAGAAAATTTAATGTGAAATAAAAAACCAATTTTAAAGTCATCATGATAAATAAAATTGGTGCTTTATTTTTCAATATCTATCTGAACAATGCTAGGAAGAGTTACTTAAAAAATCTATTATATTTGATATCAATGTGTTTAGCATAATGTAAAATTTTTGAAATTTTGGACAACATCGAGTGCGAAGCACGAGATACGTGATAAGAATGTGTTCGTTAAAACCGAAAGAGCTTCAACAAAAGAGAGTTCACAATCTCAAAATTTCAATTGTCGATCCGTTGACCTTTAATTTTAAAAGGTCTGTGCACGAGCGTGGGTTCTTAATATCCCGAGAATTTAAGTTCAGGTTATATAACCGAGAATATGACAGAATTTGGGAGAATTTAAAAGAATTTAAGAGAATTTAAGAATTTATGATTTTTGACAATATTTTTAGATTTCTTTTATTTTAATTTTTTAATCTTATAACGTTATAATTTTAATTATATAATATTTTCACCATAGAATTATTTATAAGCGGAATAAAACAGTGTTTCATACACAAATTTAAAATTTTCAAATGTATTAATTTATTTCAAACAAAACAAAAAGTGTTTTTTACTTTCCAAGAAAACTCTTCAACAAAATACTGGAATTTTCAACAAAATAGTTATATTTTTCACATAATAGTTGAGCATTCAACCTAAAAAGACAAATTACCAACGAAAAAGTGTCATAGTTTATATTTTAATCAAAAAGGAATAAAATTTATACAACACAAGAAAGGAATTTTAAAATAAAAAAAAAAAGAATTTCCAACAAATAATGATTTTTCACTCAATAAATGAATAAAAGTTTATCTAAATTATTGAACGAATTTTTAACTAAAAAATATTCCGCTTATAAAAATGGAAAAATTACATTTTCTGTTAAAAAATGAATTCCCAACCAAAACAAAAAATATTTTCCACTAGACAGTTAAATTTTCAACCAGACATAAGCCTTCCATGAAGAAAACTTCACAATGTAGTTTAAATTTGATCCAAGTAGTTTAATTTTCAATTGAAAAAGATTAATTTTCAACAAGATAAGTAAACCTTTAACCAACGAGATAACTTTTGAACTTAAAATGTAAATCTTTAAAAAAAAGTGCTTTCTTAACAAAGCGATTCAAACAAATGTTTAAAACAAATTAGTTGAATTATCGAGCAAAAAAGAACGATCTTTAACCAAAAAGTTGATATTTCATTTAAAAAATGACATTTTTTCTTAAAAAGATGAAGTTTTAAATCAAAAATATAAATTCTATCCAAAAAGGATGACTTTTGAACAAAATTGTTAAATTCTCTAGCAAATAGTTACATTGTTATCAAAAATATGAAATTTATACTATACTATTTGTTGAGAATTCAATTATATTAAATATCTCTAATTTTCAACTTTTGGAAATTCATTTCAAATTCATTCAACATTTCCTTCGGGTTTAAGAAGTTAAAAATTAAAATGTCAATTTTCGTAAATTTTAAACGGTTGGAAAATATGTTGCTTTATTTTGTAAAAAATTAAATTTGTGTTCAAATTTGTTGGAAAAAATTAAAAAATAATGTAGGTTGAAAATAAATTTTTTAAACTGGAAATGTAACTTTTCCATTGTTTGTAGAAAATTTATTTCGCTTCTTTTAAAATGCAACTATTTGGTTAGAAATTAATTTTTTTCGATTGAAAATTTGTCGATTTTGTAGAATTATACATTTTTATATTTTAAATAAAAATTATTTTTTGTTGAAAAGTTATCTTTTTGTATTAAAATTGAACTATTTTGTTGACAAATCGCTTTTTTTATAAAATTCAACTGTTTTTAGTTAGAAACAAAAATCTTTATAAGTTAAAATATCAAATATATTATTTCCATTGAGAATTCAAATTTTGTTTTGTATTTTTTTTTAACTCATCTACTAGGTTCAAAGTAGAAGTACTTTGTTACATTTTTTTATGACTAATTTTCAACAAAATAGTTAAACTTGCAATCAAAGAGATGAATTTTATACTAAAAATATAAATCATCAACACTTCAACCAAATCTTTGAAAGAAAACAGTTGAATATTCAACCAAAGAAGAATAATTTGTAACCAAAGTTGCATTTTCAAAAACCAAAACAAAAATTACTAAACCAGATGAATTTTCCAATAAAAAACATAAATACAAAAATGGTTCAATTTTCAGTTGAAAAAGATTCCAGTTTACTTTTCACGCTCAAAATTTTAATTTTTAAACAAGAAATAAGTTTCATTTGAAAAAAAAAAGATTTAATTTCTGCTGAAACAGGTAACATTTAAAATAAAAAAGACAAACTTTCAAAAAAAGAGTTGAATTTTCAACCGAAAAGCTAACAAAAAAATTCTATTTTCTATTAATAAAAATAAATTCTGAGATTTTCATAAATTCCCTGGCGAACCGAAGGAGCCGAATGGAGCATCTACAAAGTAACCGTGAAGACACCATTGTGTCCCTATTCGGTTCCTTTTTAAAAAAACTCGAAAAAACAGCAAAAGCAACTTTTATATTGTGACCTTCTATAGTTTTTTCGAGTTATTTAAAAAGGAACCGAATGGGGACCCAATGGGGTCTTTACGGGTACTTTGTAGAGGCTCCATTCGGTTCCTTCGGTCCGCCAGGGTTGTCAGAGAATTTATTTCTTGGTTATATTCTCGGTAATATTCTAATTTTCGTTACCATTCTCAAAGTAATATAACCAAGTCAGAACTCTACCTACAGGCGCTCAAACTTGCGCGCCGCGCACACGGCGACTCGAGAACGAGTGAAGGTATTTCCAGGTTGTGACGTCAGGTATCAAAAGTGAAATTCGAAATTAAAAAAAAAATATATATACTTAGATAGCTCTCGAAAAATAAACCTGAGTCTCTATTTACAGTTTTTCTCTCGGGCTGCAAATTTTCCAGTAAATAAATAAAAACTGACTTTTTTTAAATTAAAAAAACCATGTTTTTTTCACATTCAACTCGCCGTAAGTAATTCGTTTATTAACTAATTAACAAATTTCTTTTTGAGTTTTATTCATAACACTCTAGCGGAGGCTACAGTGTCCAAACATGGTCGAAAGTTAATTTCTAATGTTTTTTTTTTTAATCCTAATGAAAAACCACGTTTTTAGACTTTCACATTGAAAAAGTGAGCGAGGAAGTTTGAGCCACACAAACTTCAAGCGAACGAATTTTTCGCCAATGTATTGATCAACTTTTTGGAAAATCTCAATTGGATTTGATTTTTAGTTCAATAATTACAGCGAGTTTATTACGAGCTCGTGACGCGACACCACAGGATTTTTCAGGGACGCCGCCGGAACGCTGACTAGTGCGATCGAGTGCACAAAACAAAGGATAGACAAGGACAATGTTTCAAGCTTCAGGCGGCGTCCCCTGAAAAATCATGTGGTGTCGGGTCGCGACCTCGTAATAAGCTCGCTGTAATTATGGAACTAAAAATCAAATCGAATTGAAATTTTCCAAAAAGTTGGCCAATACATTGGCAGAAAGTTCGTTCGCTTGAATTTTGTCGTAGCTCAAACTTCCTCGCTTACTTTTTAAATGTGAAAGTCTAAAAACGTGGTTTTTCATTCGGATTAAAAAAGAAAACATTAGAAATTAACTTTTGACCCTTTTTGGGCACTGTAGCCTCCGTTAGTGTCATGAATTAAACTTGAAAAGAAATTTTTTAATTAGTTTATAAATGAATTAATTACGGCGAGTTGAATGTGAAAAAACATGGTTTTTTAATTTTAAAAAAGTCAGTTTTTATTTATTTACTGGAAAATTTGCAGCCCGAGAGAAAAACTTTAAATGGAGACTCAGGTTCATTTCTCAAGAGCTATCTAACTATATTTTTGGTTTTTTTTTCAAATTTCGAATTTCACTTTTGATACCTGACGTCACAGCCTGGTCAATACTTTTACTTGTTCTGGAGCGCCTGTCGCCTTCTTGTCCAGAACTCCTCAATTTCAAAATTGCCTAATAAAAAAAAACGGTCACGTTTGTTCTCTACTGTACTCAAAATTATAAATATCAAGTTATATTGTTATATAGATATTCACCAATAAAGTCGAAGAATATGGCACAAGCGAGAAATAGTATCCTGATGCTGAATCTCATTTTCTATTATTGGAGTAGATAACAGTGAATGACGATATGTTACACTAATTTTTCGGGAAAAGAAATTTCTAGAAGATTTTTTTGTGCATATACTATATAACTCTTCATATAACACGTAGCCAATTTCTATTTGTTGACTCCACCTGTTACACTTCCTACAACTAAACAAAACAAAAATCCCACAAATATTATTTTTCTTTTATTTCCAGGTATGACTTTAATGCCATCGAAGAAACAGTAGCACTTGAAAAATTGTGTCAACTCATTATGCTCACAGTTTAAATCAATGTTCCCAAAAACAGATCTTTATTTTGCAAGTTTATTGCCACCAAGGCTTTAATGATTGCACATATTTATATAATGGATTCATGTAAAAATGCATGCTGATTTCTTTTAATGATGAGCAATAATTTTTTTTACCTAGCGCAATTATTAGATATGCACGATATCATTTCTATATCAAGAAATCAATTCCCAAATATATCTTTTACAATGATTGAAATTTTTCCTAGACTCTTCTTCATTTTTCTAAAGCTAAAACAACTGGCTTATAATCTTTCAGATTTTGTTTGCTAATTTCGAAAGTCTTTTGAAATATTCTAATGAAGCGATACTGAAAATGAAAACAAAAAATTATTGAGAATTCTCTTGGGGATGTTGAAAAAACTTTTGTATTGCCCTAAAACTATTGAACAATTTTTAAAACAGTTTTAGCTTTTTGCTCAATATGTGTAAAAATATACATAAAAATAATTTTTAATATATGTTATTACATTAATAATAATTACATTAAAAAGGTCGAAATTTGAAATCTTTTCTAGTTTTATTTCTACTAAGATATTACAACTAAACGTTCAGAAAAAGTTCGATTTTTTCCATTATAAATATTTACAAATATTTACAAATATGCAACATTTTTTAATTATTATTAAAAGTTATCTTTTATAACAGTCAGAATGACCCCTTTTGCCAGGGCAGGTTTGAGTTCAAAAAAAAGTTTCTGATGTGCACTATTTAATTCATTATTAGCGAATTTTATTATTATTTATTATTTTATTATTATTTATTTATTTATTATTAGCGAATTCATTATTAGCGAAAACTTTTCAGGATTTAAATAAAATGTACGTAAACTTAATTTTGCTGTATCTCGAGAGAATGATAAACATATTCTTAAAATTCATGGGAAAATTTGTAATTATTTTTTTTTACTAGTGATTATTAACTCTTAGATTATGTAATTAAATATTAACTAATACTTAATATGTAGAATACATCAATTTTAATTATATAATTTGCGTGTATTTTTGTTTTTTGAAATTAGTATCAGAATTCTGATTTCGAAATAATATCAACATAAATTTTTATTTTCTCTGAAATACTTTAAAAGGTTATTGATGATGTAAATTTTCAGAAAAATACAAAGAAAAATTATTTGGATGCTTCAATATGAAAATAATTCTTTCTTGCTTTTTATGTTATGAACAAATTAATTACACTTATTATTAGCTACTTAATTTTTTAACAATATTGAATTACATAAAGATTTATTTATATTGGTTCTAAGTCCTCTGATAAAATCTTATTTATATTAAACCCATTTCTATTACAATTATATAACTTTTCGAAATGATGCTGATGTTTTTAAATGAGTACTTAAATTAAATTTTTAAAATCATCTCTAAATGTGTTTTATTTTTGTCAAAAATAAATATTTAAGGTTACTAATAACTACAATTTGTATGGAGAACGTAAGG
>NC_046658.1:147249329-147256707 GCF_010883055.1 Belonocnema kinseyi
CACCCCGCCCCCGGTTCAAAATCTCGGCGTTGTTTTTGGTTTGTAGGTTTAAATTTCCTTTGTCTTCTTTCTTTTATCGTGAAATTATAATGAATTGCTATGAATTACTGCTATAATTAACTGCATATCGAAGCACAATTTTAAGGAAGTGTATTTATACCAAATGAAAATTTTCTATTTTGCTTCTTCTCCAAGGGAGTATGTAAGAGACCGCTCTCTTTCAAATTTGCTACGGAACTGTTAAGTAAAATACAAGATAATGAAGGGGTCGACTTACGACTGCGTCATATCCGAGAGTCGTTAAAAATCGTCCTGTTTATTAGCTAATAATAGTTTATTAATGTTAAATTGCTTTTTTTTTTAATTATATCATTTTTGAAAATGTTGTGTTATGTAATCAAATGAGTATCTGAATTCTGATTTTTTGAAACGATCGTAACAAATATTTAAATTTTTCTAGAATAGCCTAAAACATTATTATAATAATAAAATTTTCCAAAAAATTACAAAGTAAAATTCATTTGAATTATTCAATCAAAATAATTCTTTATTACTTTTTATATTATCAACAGAATATTTAATTACTATGTGTTATATTACATGAAGATTAAATGTAATTTTCCAATAATAAGCAGCATAAATTAATTAATTGTTTTCAATTGCCTACAAAAATTTGATGTCGAAAACGTGATTGGTTAAGACACTGCTTAAATTAAACTGTCAGCGACTTTTTTAAACTTATTTACATATTTCATTAATTTTAAAAGAATAATTTCAGGTTTTAAAGACTTAAAAATGTTTTTATAATATGGAAGACTTTCAAACAATTATTTTAACTTTTCAGGATTTAAATAAAATGTGCGTAAACTTAATTTTGCTGTATCTCGAGAGAATGATAAACATATTCTTAAAATTCATGGGAAAATTTGTAATTATTTTTTTTTACGAGTGAGTTTTAAGAGAATGTTAAACATTTTGAAGCGAAATTTTTCCATACTACATAATTTTAGATCAAATTTGAGTTAGTTTCAGAGATAGTTATAAGTTTTGAAACGATTTAAAAGCTTTAAAGATATTTCTCGAGTTTTGGAAAAATTCAGGACAAAATCTTTTCTTAAATTTCTAAAAAGAGTAGAAATTTTCGCAACAAAATGTTTCAATTCGATAACATTAAAAAACAATAAAACAATTGAATTTAATAAGTATTGAGGAGATTTGAAAATAATGAAGATTTGGAAACTGTAGAAGATTTAAAAAAATGCAGGCTTATGTTAAAGTTTATGAACAAAAAAACTAGTAATAAAAAAAGCAAACCCCTGGACACTAACATTTTTCTGAAAATTTCAAAATTTGTGGGTAAAAAGTGTAATAATAAAATAAATAAATAATTTCTGCCAGACTTATAGAAGTCTTAAATATATTTTAAAAGGCCTCGAATTTTTCCTAACATTTTGTAAATTCCCGTAAAATATATTTTTTTAAATATTCTACATTTTTTTACACATCTCCAATATTTAAAAATCTTTTCTAATTTTCTTCAAATTCCTAGGAAATTTTGAAAGATTTTAAGGTGATTTCTTCACGTTTCGAGAGATTTTTTTAAAATTTGAAGAAAAATTTGAGTGACCTAAAAACATTTTTACAAATTTAGGAAGTTTTGCACAGATTAAAAATATTTCGAACTATGGATGAATTCATTTCGGAGAATTGATCAAATGTTTATTACTTCTTATAAACTTCTAAAGGTCCTGAGTATTTTTTGAAAGGGCTTGAATCTTAACTAACATTGTGTAAAATACTGGTAAATAAAGTTTTTTTTTTAAATCTCCTAGATTACTTTTTCTCACATTTAAAATATTCAACAATCTTTTCAAATAGTCTCACGAAAATGATAAAATTTATATTTATATAATTCTAAAAAAACTGCTAATACTTATTTTTTTGTAAGTATTCCAATATTTTTTTGAATACAAAATAATAAAGAAGCATTATTGTGTTATATAAGAATATTTTTTTATTAATTTCTATATCGAACTCACACCTTAAAAAACCTTATTTTATTTAGAAGGCATCTTTTAAATTTTTTAAAGTGATACAAAAATGTGACGTAACTGCAGTTAGGGGATGGGCAGATGTAAAAGAGTAAAAAAATATCGCTACGTAATATGTGAACACTCCCTAATAATAGTACTCGTAAATTTTACGTTACATAGATTTATGAACTCATTACTTTAGAATTTAATTTCAGAAAGAATACAAGGGCTCAGAAAATTGTAGGAAAAACAGAGTAATTAGAAAATTAGATAAATGATAAAAATTAGTCCAAAAGTTAGCGCGCGCATATAATAGTCTAGTAAAATAAAAAATCTCTGTGAGATTTGATTGTTAAATAAGGAACTGTTGTTTTTCAAGACGTCAATTTACGAGGTCGAGTGAGATAATAACTTGCGACCAACCAAATACAATGTCGAAATTTTTGTTATGGAGTGGCAGGAGATGTAATAGATAAAATCAACAAATAAAAATTGACTATGTGGTATACACTGAGCCAAATTGTATATATACAGCAAAATTTTGTAAAAAATTCCTTTTCCCGCTAAATTAGTTCCATCTACTGTCATCTACTCTACTAATTGAAAATGAGGTTTAGGGCCAGGAATCTATTGCTGGCTTGTGCCGTATTTCTTGACTTTATTGGTGAATATAGAACTATATAACAAATTATCTATAGTTTTAAATACACTAGAAAAAAACGCGACTATTTTTTTATCACTCAATCTTTAAATTAAAAAATTGAACTTATACTAATACGAAACTTAAGTATATCATGGTATCCATCTTTTTCTTCAAAACTTGTCACTGAATTTTGCATTTTAAGCTAAATGGTTAAATACTCAACCAAAAAAGAATAATTCTTCACCAATAATTCAATAGTTGTTATTTCAACTCAAAGATACTAAATTTTGAACAAAAAAGATAATTCTTTCAAAATCTCTTAGGCTGATATATTTATATATAAATATTGGCTTTTAATAAAAATCGGAATAGTGATAAATATAAAGGTTTCATCTAAGAAGACGTTTTCACCACATTTTAAACTTTATTTAATCAATTTGAAGGTATTAGTGCTACACGTTATTTTTCTTCAAAACTGTGGAACTAGAATTATTTGCACACCTTATCTATTTAACCTTGCCTTACTGTCGCCTCGTGTCTCGGTTGGGCGAAAAGATTTGTGTAATTTTCAATTAAACGTAAATATGTGTAATATTTGATCCCTTATCCCACCTCTATTTTGTGAAAAATCCACCGTTTGGGACTTTATAAAGAAAAAAACAGGTTCTTGTTTATGTTCATTTCAGTTTGTAGATTTTTGGCCTGTTAAAACAATGAGTTTTGAAAAAATTTTCCGATTGGATTGGAAAAAATATTTTAGAGCACTTTTTTAAGGATTTGAGAATTCTTTGTGCGGCCGTTCACAATACTAAAAAAGATGAACCATTTCTCCTAACGAATGTTTTCAACAACAAAAATTACTAGATATACACCAGTAAAAGAAGATGAAATTTAAAATTTTAAGCCAATCCGCGCATAATATGAAAAATGCTGGAAAAGAAAAATGTTGCTCCTTAAACTCCCTACTAAAATATCATAACTTTTTGATTTAGATTACGTGCAGTTTTGGTTTTATTATTTTAAAAAAATGAAATAAGAAATAAACAATACATTTTTTTGAAAAAGGGACGCTAGGTACGAACAAAAATTAATGTACAAAATTTCTTTACCCAATAAGGATTTACAAATTTGTCATTAACCATTTTTATTTAGGAGGAGCAGATTTTCCTTTATCCATAAAAAATAAGACTAAAAATAAAGAAATTAAATATTTTGAAAGACAAAACAAGGAACGATAATAAATAAATACACGAAATTGTCACTTGTTCGAAAATATTATTTGTTTATATAGGGGATAATAAAAATTTAGTGCCATCCCCAGAAATTCAAATTTCTCAAATTTTCTATTTGCATACGTTTGCACTTCGTTTGTAGGGTTTGTACGTTCCATATTTTCGTTTGTACCCTCTTGGTTGCCCCGGTAGAGAGAAATCAAAATTTCTGGCCATACCCCAGAAATTCAGATTTTTTAAGTTTTCTTTGAAAACGGAATTATTGAATGTACAAACAGTAAAAATAACGCACAAACGTATGCAAAAAGAAAATTTGAGAAATTTGAAATTTAGGCGGATAGCACGAAATTTGGATTTTCCTATAGCCGGGCAACTAAGTGGGTATAAACGAAAACATTAAAAGAACAAAGATTACAAACGACGCACAAACGTATGCAAAAAGAAAATTGGAGAAATTTGAATTTCAGGGTAAAATATCTTGATATTATCTTGTATTTTTAAATTTCCACCAAACTTTTTTAATTCTTCAAATTTAAAAAAAAACCTACTTTTACGTTCTTTTTTTAAAATGTTTTAAATTTTCAGGAATTAAGTTGAAAGGTATATAATTCAAAACCTTTTTTTTATTCAACTCTTAATATACGCATCTGAAGATTTTAAGATTCAAAACTTCAATTTACTGAATTTTGTAGATTTAAATTAACAATATTTCTATTCCAAAGACTGAAAATGATGACCATGATTTATTTTTCAGCAATTATTATAATTTTTGACGCGTGCGATACATGAAAATGTATATAAAAAAGAAACTTTGCTGAAACTGCCATTGTAGAAAATTTTTTTGTTACGTTTTCTGAATTTTTGTTAGGTTTTTTGAAGAATTATTTTATAAATTCCTAAAAAAGGAATAATAATATAAAAATAATATTTTTGAACCAAACACGCAAGGAACAGACAAATTAATGGACGAAATTTGTTTACTTAAAAAGGATCTTCATATTTGTTATACATCATTTTTATTGAGGACGAGTTCATAAGATTTTAAGATTTCGAAATAATTAAAAAAATGAACGGGTAGTTTGACGAGCTTTTTTTTAATTAGCAGGATTTAAAAAAAATTGTTAAAAATTTAAAAATACAAGATGATATTCAAATTTTCTAGAAGGCTTAAAAAAATATATTTATAACTTTGTATTAATACTAATTTTATATAAAATAATCATTCCCAAACTAGGGTGACTTTAGAAATAAAAGGTCAACTTTTGAATTCCAAATCTTCCAAATTAAAAAAATCTTGAACCTACATCATGCAAAGCACTAAGTTTTTAATTCAAAAACAATGTTAAGATTAAATTAAAACATCTTCAATTTAAATAATTAATTCCATTATTTCACAGTTAAATAATTCGCTATTTTAAACCTTTTAAGATTGTATAACTTTTTATTCCATGTCTTTAAAATTCAATTTTTTATTTTTGTCAAGTTACAGTTAATATAATTAACACAATTCTGTAATTTTTACGAGGATCATTCCTAACTTTTTTAATTTGGAAGATTTAGAATTAAGAATTTCACTCTAGATTTTCAAAAATATATCAAAATCTTTAGAATTTTTCCGCATTCTTAGTCATTCAAGTCTCCATTCTTAAAGTCATCTACCTTTATATAATTTAAATCGGTTTTTCTTTGTGCAATTTTAAATATTCGCATCTGAAGATTTTGAGATTCAAAAGAAACAGAGCAGGAACTGCAATTGTAAAATGTTTTTTTCTTTTATTATTCTTAACGAATTAACTGCATCTTTAATTAGGCCTTTATTTAGGAAAACAGATATGGGAAATAGGAAAAAGAAGGTTCAAAAAAATTGGAGAAGGAGAATGTGGTTATTTGATACGCTGGTATGGCCGGTATTAGGTTACGGAGCAGAGATATGGGGATGGAAAGAAAGGAAGGATATTGAGAGTTTACAACAAAGGTATATAAGGTGAAAACTAGGGGCAGACTGGAGGAAACCAGGATATATGGTGAGAGAAGAAGCGCAAAGGGATAAGTAAAGTATTAGAGCGCGAAAAAGGGCATGAAAAATTGAGACGAAGCGGCGGGAGGGAAAGGGAGGGGAGTTGACGAGAAAGTGTTTGAATGAGGTAGAAGAGAGGTGAGGGAGGGCGATCGAATTAACGAGATGGGAAGAAGAAAGGAGGGAGTTCTTTAATGATAGAGAAATAGAAGACGGGACTGGACTAAATTATGAAGAATTGGAAAAAAGAGAGAGGGAAAGACAATTAATAGAAAGATGGGGGGCAATTGAGGAATCAAAATAAAATAAATGGTATAAGATGATAAAGAAGGAAGGGGTGCCAAGTATTTAGAAAAGGGATGGGGAGAGAGAAGGTGGACCAGAATAGCAAGATTTAGACTGGAAAACGAGGTAAGGGAGGAGATGTACTGGGAAAAAGAAGAGAACAGAAAGTGTAGAATGTGTGAATGGGAGGAGGAATCATGGGAGCATGTATGGGAAGGATGTAGGAGAGGAATGGAAGATAAAGAAAGATGGAATGAAAATGCGGTTAAGATTCTAGGGGAAGATGGATTAGGAGAAGAATGGATGAAGGAGTTGGACAGTGCTAGAGGAGCGAATGAGGGAGAATGAAAGAATGCATGTGAAAAAGGTAAATGGAGGTATCAAAAAGTGAAAGAAAAAGGAAACGTAAGTCGCTTAGATTAGAAGCGTGAAAATCGTAAGTAATAGTAAAGTAAAAGTTAAGTAGACTAAGATGCGTTTGTGTTCTCATGCTCTCTCTCTCTCGCTTGCACTCTAGCTTTCGTTCGCTCGCTCACTCACTTGCTAATAACTCCTAAATTGCGCTATCGCGGGAAATAGAAATAAGGAACTAGATATAAGACTTTATGGAGATAGTTGTAAAAAATTGTATATATAGAAAGGATAATATTGTAAAAATATATAGATATAAACGGAAAGATTGTAAGGAATTGAAGTCATGTAAAACCTTAGGGGACACATTATGAATAAAGAAGAAGCAAGAAGTTATATAAAAATAATTCTCATTTTGTTGTGACATGATGATAATTTTATATTACAATCAAAAATAAAGAATTTTCATTCAATTATATCAAATTCTAGCTCAAAAAGGAATATTATAATATCTTCAACTAATGTATAATAATAAACTTTTAAGCTACTTAAAAAATAAAGAAATCTGGAGACAAAAGCATGTAATAAGGAAACAGAAGAATCGGAGTTTTAATGCTGACAAACTGAATGAACGAATTTCAGAATAATTTGATATTTTAATTTGAAAATTTTGCGTCACACTAAAATAGTTCCTTCCTTTACATATGATTGATTTTGTGTTAATCTTTGTCAGAATGTCGTACAAGAGAAAAAAATCAAGAATATTGGTATTTTTTTATAATTAGGGTTATCTACTACTATTAATCATTGTCTAATG
>NC_046658.1:147256807-147267124 GCF_010883055.1 Belonocnema kinseyi
ATAACGAACCACTAATAAATCGACAAGCACACGTTTCGGCAACCGGCAAAGCAAACCTCAAAATCAAACCAATAGAAGAACGACAAGCACGTTTATTATGGATTGGTGCAACACGCAAGGAGAAGAGCCTCCAAATAATCAAGGATGAATACAATTTGATATTTCGACAAGAATTTGACCATTTTATACGTTATGCAGCAAACAATCCAGATAGGGTTTGGAAATAAAATTACATATTAGGAAATATATTTAATTTCGCAATGTTATCAGTTATTGCGAATGTGAGAAGAGAGAAATGAAATTAATATGTGTCAAGCAATGCCGCTCTTCAAATGCTCTAATCGGAAAATATGGTGAAAATGTATCTTCAGCAACTTCATAAGGCAATAACTGTGATAAAATAAATCTCTTGGGATGAAATTAAATCTATGCACAAGAATATAAATAATTTCCTAAATCAGAAACATAATATTTTGCAATATACTGACTATAATACTGACTATAATCAGTTACGCGTAAAAGCAGTAGATCATTTTTGTTTTTAGCAATTATTAATAATGTCAAAAACACAATCATTTCACTATATATTAGTAGTTTTATCTGCAAGTATTCTTCCACGTATCCACATTTAAATGAAGAGGCCAATTATGAGGTAGGGTTAAAATTTGCACCAAATACTCTACACCGAAAAAAATGTTTTTCCTCCATAAAATATTTTTTTTTCAATTTGTTTGAATTTAAAAAACGTTTTAGTTGAGTAAACAAACGTTGTGTTTATTTCAATCGGCGCGTTTGCTGCAATCAACTAAAACTTTATGTTCCTTCGTATTGAGCATGTTCACAAATATTTTATTAATTCAAATATATTTGAGCTTAATGAGGACTCTTCTTTGTTTTTCTCTACCGACACTTTGCGATGGGTCATTTAGTGCACATTTAAAATTCGAAATCTATCAAGGCAATCTGTCCAAAATGTTGACTCATGTCGCATTTAATTTGTCTATTAAAAAAAAATGCGTGAAAAGTGATGTTTTTCATATTTGATCCTAAACCTATTTAGTGAAATAGTATAGCAGTTCATACTATGTTCTAGCCGTTTTCGATTTAATTATACCTTATTCAAACTAAAATATAGTGATTCGAATTCAATTCTAAAAACTAAAGCTAATCTAATTACGATTCCAGCAAGGAAGCTAATTAAAATAAGATTCTCTGGTCAAATGTAAGTCAAATAGAATTACAGCAATTGAAGCTAATTCAAATGGAATTCTAGTCAAATGACATGTTATGATATTAAATGTTGCACCGAAAATCTATAAAATTAACAATATTTTCTTTTTTATATTTCCGCGATTTCTATACCGACTATCTTCTCGTTTAGTTTGAAGCAGCGTTGAATTATAAAAACTGATAACCGGATTAGTACCTAGATCACAGATTCTTTGGGATCCCATTCACGCGAGAACGACGTATCTAGAGACAAAATGCGGCCCTAATAGTTTTTTATTACCTGACATCGTTCTCCAAGACTTCGAGAAACGAACTATATCCTTGATCGAATTCTCGGCTCTGGTCGAGTACATCATCACTGCGGGGCCCGTTCATTTTTCGGAACTGATAAAATTTAAGAAAGGTAAAATTTTAGAATGGGTTATAATACATAATGGTAAAACTTAGGAATACCAAAAATTCGGAAAAAGGAATAAATCAGAAATCCAAATCTCTGAATAGTATTTATTCGGAAACCAAAGAAGCGGAATGGGTAAAAATTCGGAAACGTTAAAATTAGGAGGGTGAAAAATTAGGAATAAGTAAAAATACGGAGAGGAAAAATTCGGAAAGTAGAAAGATTCGGAATAGTAAATAAATGTTGCTATTAGCAGATGAATAGTTTTTTTTATTTATGGTAGAATACAAATATATATCACAGTAAATTTAAATAGCATATCATAATAAATTTAGGATATCCATCATTTTAAATTTTTCACGAAAAAATAATTATTTTCTATCATTATATCATTTAAAAACAATTTTCAACGTACAACATAAATTTATTATATCATATTTAAATTCACTGCGATAAGCATTTGTTTGCTACCATAAATAAACAATTATACACCTGCTAATAGGTATATTTAGTAATAATTCCGAATTTTTCTACTTTCCGAATTTTTCCTCTCTGTATATTTACATATTCCTAATTTTTCACCCTCCTGATTTTAACGCTTTTGAATTTTCACCCATTCCGCTTCTTTGGTTACCGAAGAAATACCTTTCAGAGTTTTGGATTTCCTACTTATTGCTCTTTCCTACTTTTTGCTATTCCTAAGTTTTACCATTATGTATTATAACCCATTCTGAAATTTTACCTTTCTTAATTTTTACCGTTCCGAAAAATGAACGGCCCCTATCACTGCCAAGGGCAAGGAAAAGAAGGAGAGGTATCAAGAACTGAGAAGGATCAACACCTCA
Organism: Belonocnema kinseyi; assembly: GCF_010883055.1. Classification (NCBI taxonomy): domain Eukaryota; kingdom Metazoa; phylum Arthropoda; class Insecta; order Hymenoptera; family Cynipidae; genus Belonocnema; species Belonocnema kinseyi. The sequence continues at coordinate 147,259,280 of NC_046658.1, forward strand.
GGGTTTCACCAGTTTTTCTTTGTGATTTCATCGCGCCCCATGACCCCAAATCTCATGGTCGTGAGACGTGATCATACACAGTTATGTAACGCGGACCTGCTAAGACTGATGACAGTTTTAGATTGCAGTTGCTTGCAGTGAGACCTTAGACTGGTTGTTCAACCATTTTTTAAAAAGTATGTTTCATAATATATATATATTTGACGCAAAATCTTTATAAGTATGATAATACTGACCAATAGAGAAGCCTAATTAAAGACGGCGGATGTGAGATATTTTTCACGTTATTGAAATGATGGAGATTTCTGCGCCTCGCGTCTCGGTTTGCCAAAAACATTAAACAAATTTTAATAAATTTCAAATAACAGTAACTGTTTTCCTCCATGTACTTTTGATGCTCTAATTATTAATACGGTCAATAAAGTACTCGTACATTTTATTTTCAAAGCTAAAATGTGAAATTATTACGATTGTGTTTCAAATGGTAAGAATAGTAAGTAGATTTGAAAAGAATCGAATCAATTTTTTATTCGATCGCTAATGTAAATAAGAGTAAGATTTGTTTATGAAGGTCTTACGGTCTTCAATACTTAAAAGAATAAAACGAAATGATTGGAATGTTCGTTTATTAAAATTCTGTCTTTCTGACGTTTCGGCTGCCACTGCATGCCTTTTTAAAGAAGCTAAATAAATTATATGTAAATAAAAATCCTTTCTGACATATAATTAAAAAAAATTGATGTTTTTCAAAGTATAAGAAATAAAGATTATCTACGCTTTTTATCTGGTAAAAAACCAAAAATATTAATTTTGTAGCCAACCATCTGTCAATAGTTCATGTCAATTTAAAGAAATAATAATGACGTGTGACAGCAAATTAAATTAGAATCTAACGAAAAAAAATATAATAGAGAAGCCTCATAAAAATTGTAGAGGCTTTTTTAATGAAAAAACTACATCTTAGTTGACGGAAATCTTTACGATGTTTTTGGACAACGACTAACATATAGCTTAGTAGACAAGAGACATACATGAAGGTGGTAAATTCCAGAATACAGAATAAAGGTGTAATTCTAAAGAAACCGCGAATGAGAAAACCGCGCCAAAGTAACTGAAATTTTAACTTGGTTTTGTTTATTTTATAATACGTTGATATTTTTTGTTGGCATTTATGATTTGTGTCTGTAAGTTAATCTAAATATTGTGATATTTAATAATAGACTTAATGCTTTCACGAGGATTCATTTTGAATAACAAGAGAAATTTCGGGTTTCAATCATGTAAAAAACTACGAAATTTTGCTGACGTTTCGTGAACATTGCAGTTCACATCTTCAGGGCTGACCTGAAGATGAGGTATCAGACTATGTTGTTCTTAGGTGTATTCTCTATGATGCATGTGTTTGGCCAGATCGTCCCACCATGTTGTTGAAAACAGTTCTAGTAGCGACTAAAAATTCATTTTTTGTTATTTTAGTTAAATTTTTATATTTTCTTAGTTTTTCTTCGATACAGTCTAATGCTAAAACTAAAGGAATGTTATCAAACATTGAAACAACGTATAATAAAACTAAGGAATGTGTTAAACGAACTTCAATGTTATTAAAAGTGTCCTTTAGATCCCAGCTGTTTTTAACAAATGATTCTGTGTTACTTGATACTGGTTTTGAAAACATAAACAATGTTTTAAAAATATAAATTACCAAAGAGAGTGACGCATTAAAAGCCCATTTAAATAAGGAGGTCAGATATGGCGCAAAAGTGACTTTTGCACCGACTACTCTATACCGAAAAAAATGTCTTCCTTCAACAAAGTAATTTTTTTTTTTGGTTGAATTTAGAAAACGTTTTAGTTGAGAAACAAACTTTGTGTTCGTTTGAATAAATGCGTTTGCTGCAATCAACAAAAACTTTCTGTTAAATCCGTTTGAGCATGTTGAAAAATAGTTGATTAATTTAAACATATTTTTGGTTTGGTATACGAAATAATTTTGGACAGCATTTTACTAGAGTCAAGCAAAATATTTGGTTGATGAAGCGAAAATGATTTTAAATACATATTAATATCCACACAACTGTATGAACTTTGTACGATCGCTTAATTTAATCGAAGGTGATATTTAGTAGTCAAATTAACTACTCGCCTAACAATATCTGGTGAAAGTTAAAGAAAGGTACACCATTGAGGGATTCCTAAAGTCAAGCGAGTTTTATCATCACTGCGATCAGTTCCAATAGAATTCTGTAATTCGCACCTTCATATGATTGTCTATTTGTGCATATAAGAAATAAGTGTAACCAGCAGTTGAACTGGCATTGTAGTTTTCAGCAATAGCCGGGCGAAAACTCGATTTTCAACATTGAATTACCGAAAATTTAATAGCCTGCTATAATTTTCTCCTGTACTAAGTCGAAATTAAGTCCCCTGTACTACACGCGGGTTTTAATGCGATTTTCCTGGTGTCCTAGAAAATTATTGTAGGTGAATACTAGTGCGGATGTTTTGAAAAATGGGCGCAGCCGATGAATCGTCCCACGATTTTACATTTATTATTCTACAAATTCTTAATTATAAATGCTTTTCGTTTATTGCATTTTGTTCTTAGTGATCGAAAATGACATTGCCTGCTATGATTTGCTTATCTGCTAAGAGAAAATTAGGTCCCCTGTACTATATACGGATTTTACTGCGATTTTCCTTGTGCGCTATAAAATTATTGTAGGTAAATACTATAACAGATATTTGAAAAAAACGGGCGCAGCCAATAAATCGTCGAACGATTCAACATTAATTATACTAGGATTTCTTAATTATAAATGTTTTTTTATTCATTGTGTTCTTTTTCTAGAATCCTTGCCTTGCGCTTAACGAGGACTCTCTTTTTGTTTTTGTTTATCGAAACTTTGCGATGTCTCAACGACTAGAACTATGTTAGAGCCTTTTTCGATTTAATTATGCTTTTTTTAAATGAAGATATAGTGATTCGAATAGAATTCTAAAAACTGAAGCTAATCCAATAGCGATTCTAGCAGGAAAGCTAATTAAAATAAAATTCTCTCATCTAAAGGTAAGTCGAATAGAATTATAGCGATTACAACTAATTTAAATCAAAGTCTTTTTATTGCAGTGGCTTCCAGTGGAACCTAAGACTGGTTGTTTAACCATTTTTAAAAATTATATATCATTTCATATATGTTAACGCAAAATCTTTATGAGTATCAAAATACTGACAATTCATTTTTGATGCTAAATTGTGAAATTATTACGATTTTTTTTCAGAATACCCGATTCAAAACTATTTTTTGCTTACTTAATTATTATTTTGAAAATAATTATAGATACTCTTTGAGTTGGGATTATAATTTATTTTTGGTGAATTAAAATAAAGAACTTGATATAATAACCACCGTTTGTTTTCGAACAAATAAAAAAATAGTAATCAAATTAATTGTGAGATTGAAGCATTAACAAAATTTATAATACGATAAATAAAGTAATCATAGTAGGAAGTCAGGTGCTTTATTTTTGATGACGAAAAATATATTTTTATACGTCCGCGATAAGTGGAACTATTTGTCAAATTAAACTCTAACGATTGAAATGCTTAAAAAATATTCTCTCCTGATTTCTAGATTGATTTTATTCATGTTTCCATGCTCTTCGCACTCCTTGCAGCTGCATAGCAGACGACGCTTTTTCACTAAAAACTAATTCCGAGACAGTTAAAAAACACGAAATTATCTCAGTTTCTTGTAAATTTTTGTCGATAAAGTTAATTTATGTTGCAGCGAATCTTTCAATTGAAGTCGACGTAAGCTTTTTTTTCTCCTGTGGACCCTTGGCCATCCTTCGTTGGGGATGAAGAGCATCAATGTGATCGACCAATTAAGTAATATTTGTCATACACCTATCTCTTCCCAATATCTCGTGTAGGGCGGGGCAGCGCCCTTATAAAAGATTAGAGATATAATTTTGGTTCAAATTTGCGCCAAATATTTTATTTTTAAGGATAAATAAAAATGTTCGTAAAGGAACAAATATTTAAAGACAATTACTAGAGATTCACGCCAAGACGAGAATTTCTTGAATCCCACTTTATATTGCGCGTGTTCGGGATGATTTTTTTTGTTCTCCAAAACTTTTGGTTTTTAATTTTTTAACCCGTAACCCGGTAAGTATTGGTGGAAAGTTTCTATTGGGGGGGGGGGGTATTTTTTAGAAGTAAGTTCATAATATTATAGGAATAATTTGGACTAACATACGCCAAAGGCCAATTTAGAAAAAATTACGAATGCTATAGACTACGAGAAGAAGCTAAAAAATTTGCGGTAACTTTGTACGATTTTTTTGTTATAAAATTGGTTTTGGAACACCACCGTTTCTTGTGCAATGTACTCATATGCAAGGTGACAACATATATTTTTTAAGATAAGATGATACGATTACATAATTAATAGAACAAAAAAATTTAAAAAGGTCCCTAAACTATATGTAATTTAATTAGAATAGGGAGCCAACATGATTTTCAGGGAATACAAATTTTTTTAAGTGGTTGGAGAGTTTCATTTTCCATGTTTGAAAATTTTAAAAAGCCAAAAAAGACTTTTTTATGCTCCGAATTTCGGGTAAGATCGTTTGGAACTGTTTAAGCAAAAAAAAAAAATTGTTTTTTATCATTCTCGGTGTACATGTAATGAGGGTAGTGTTTTGGTGTTTATCTAAAAGGTCTAACCATATCTATCTCATTTGCAACAATACACAAGAAACTAGTCAATGCTATTGGATTGGTAATTTTTGAAAATTAAATCTTTTTTGTGCATGTCTCGATAACAGCTTAAATGCTGTTTTTCTGTTACTTTAACGAAAGCGTCTTTCATCCTATTAACAATAAGCTTTATTTTACTTTATTTCTACAAATAAGAGTGCGTATAACTTCATTTAGTAAGAAATTTAGTAAAAACGTTGAAGTGTTAAAAGAAACAAAAATCTTTAAAAATCTCTTGTTTTGAAAATTATAAGAGCCTAAATTACATTAGAAATTGAAATATAAAATACAAGAATTTTGATTTTGTAGGAAATGTTCCGATAAATAATAGGCTATTTATTCCTCGTAAAATATCCTCCTAGCTTATTTGTAATATGATGATAGACGCCTTCTTTATAACTAAACTTATATTTTTACATTTAGGTGAAAAAGGAAGAGTGTTCTATTTGAAACTCACAGAGTAATCGCAATACTTTTTTTGCAGCGGTAAAAAGTTAAAAAAATATATAAGATCTATATCGCCTGTTGGCCGGGATCTGACTGAGATCCCACCGGGACCCGGTCGGTCCAAATCGGGCCACATCTCATTTAGCCCCATTTAGTCAGGATCTAGTCTGGACAAATCGGACAAAAATAATTCAGTTCTGTCTACTGTTTTTAATTTACCTACTAAAAGAAACGATTTTTACGAAAGAAAAGTTTCCAACTTAATCTCCGAAAACAGAACGTATTAATTATACTCTGCTTCATTAAAATTTCATATCGCTATATATCAGGGAATGGAGGTAAAACATTCTAATGAATTAGAATAGAATTAATATATTTAGTTTTCGTAGATTTGAGTTAATACTATTTTTGTCGGACAGTCGAAAAATTATTCTGATTAAAAACATTAAACATTAATACAAAATTTCTTTAATGCGAATATTTGATCATTGTGTTTTTAATAAATAATTAATATTTATTTTTAAAAAACAACAATTTTTTAATTTGTATAATTCAGGAATTTCATAATTTGGAAATTTTTGACGGGGATTTTATTATTCGGGAATTTTACAGTGTCGGAAATTTGTTTTTTCAGAATTTTTCAATGGTCTCATTTGGTAGTATAAATTAAAATATTTAAAGTATATACAAACACTAAACATCTGAAGGAAATGTGCCAAAATTTTCATTAGCATTGCTAAATAATTAAATTTTGAAACAATGTATTTTTAAAGTTCTAGCTTCGACAAACAAATGGAGTATTAAAACAAAATAAAAAAGCACACTTTTTCATAAATAAAATATAATAATTATGCTAGTATTATTTATCGTTATTGAACTAAATATTAACATAAATCAATAGGCGTAATTTAAAAAATACTAATAATTATGTAAGAGTTAATTAAAAAAAATATCATTCATTTTATACACGTAATTATTAAATCACTAATCCAAGTAATTATTTAAGTAAAAATTTGCAAAACAAACCAATAAAATAAATGGAGTATATTATACTATTTAGCTTGAAACGATGCAAAATATAAATTTTGCAAATGTTTTTTTTTCAATTATCTAACATTGTCTATTTTTAAGCAGTAATTACTTTTTGCGATTCTTAATTAAGTTACAATTCTTAATGTAGAATATTGGTATGGAAAAATAAAATTACATGTTTTAATTTACTATTTAACTCTCATTCCCAGGAATGATTCTTTATATCTATAAGTTTTTACTATAATTGAATTCTTTTTGAAGTGCACATTAAACTTATTATACCTTCTTATACTTCTATTTAATAACAAAGTTGGAAGAATCACAGAGATGCAAGCTTTTAAATTTTTCATTTCATGGTATAAAATGTATAACACAAAACACGTTAAAAATTTGCAAAATATTTTTTTTATATTAATTAAATTTTAAGTCATCTAAGTACGCATGATGCTACCAATTTGCACGACACATCGTTGGCTTTAAATTTTACTGCAGTTAACTTCATAATATTTTACTATTAGGCCCAGGATATCTTCAGCTGATTCTAATGAATTTTTTATAATTTGATAATATTTTATTTGAATCAAGGAAACAAGAAACAATAGCGTATGCTTTGAATTGATTATATATGCATTTGACCGAGTCCGAAAGCACCGTTTGATGCTTTAAACCAACATTTCATTGATTCAGAAGTATTTTTTTCTCAGTGTTGCACAAAAGGTTTGAATTCACTGTATAAAGCTTTATTATAAGCTTAATTTTAATCTGATTATTACTGAATTTCGATACGATCATCGGAGGACCTTTGGTTTCCCTCGTGTAGAAATCAGTAATGATATGATTTTTTGTGATACAAAAAATGCGTTTAAGTATAGACGTGAAATGTTAGGGAGAGAAAAAAGGAGATACAAGAATGGTCATCTTATTTTATCCCCCTTGAGGCAATTCACTGTAAATCAGTAAAGATATTATTTTTTTCTGATACAAAAAAAGGCGTTTAATAGACATGAAATTCAGAAGAAGATTTAAAGTGTCATTATATAACTATTTTTTTTTTTTAATAAAAACAGCTATTTCCAAGGAAAATCCAAAAACATGATTTGAGCCGCCATATTGGAAGATGGCGGTTCGAGCGCCCCCCCTCCCCCACCCAAATGCACTGCATTTTGGGAAGCGTTTCAAGACCCCCAAGGAAGCTTTCTGACGACTAAGTTTATTGTTGTAAATTATTTCTATTTAAGCCTCCTCATTCAGCCTTGTTGACTGGCCTATAGACGTCATTCGAGCTACCTCTAATTTTCACACGAATTTCCTTGATGTCCTTCTTAGTCCTAAGTCGTCTTCTCTGCACGTAAATATGCTGCTTTGTATTCATTTCTGATATCTGTAATTATATCCGGAGGAGTTCTATGATTAGAGGGCATATTACGAGGGTAGTTCAATAAGTCCTTAGAATGACCAACAGATGGCGCGCGAATCGCTCCAAAACATCTGTTTTCAGACAGCACCACTCCCGAATAGATATATGGTGCAGTCACAGTCCACATCTTCTGAGTTTACGTGTTTTTATAACCAATTGAAAAAAAAAATTGTTCGTTAAGAAA
>NC_046658.1:147267224-147268369 GCF_010883055.1 Belonocnema kinseyi
AGCTATCTAAGGATGGTACTATAGAACGCCACCTCAAGGTAGGCCTAGTGGCGCCATCTCTTGGTCAGGCCGGAAACTTATCAATCCACCCTCGTATATTCGTTTTCTCCAACGCCAACAATGAAATCACCCCTTACAAAGAACTGATCATTCTTCAAGTGTCCCATTTCGCAACCATTCAGCTTGCGGAAATTTTTTAGGATTTGAATAATTGCTATTGAACGTATTTCGATAGGAGGCAAGACACAGTTGTTTTCAGGAAAGAACTTATCTATAGTCTTGTGTTGCAGACATAGTATTAATTCTGTAAGAAGAAATATATCTATTTAGGCGAGATTTAAATTTATAATATAGGTGAGACATACTACCCTACATAAGGAAATGATAAAAAATGTTGATTTTTCTCTTTAGTATTAATAGATTATTTTCTTTTGGTCGTATGCAATTTTCAATTTATAATAAAAAATAATCTTCGAATTCACTTATACACTTTGTCGGCATTTGAGCTCTCAAGTTTCTGTTTCCTTGTCGCTTACTTTTTAACATTTTTTTTAATACCCAGCTTAAAACTTTATTAGCATGTGTAAGCATGTGCTCTTTTAGCATTAATTTTTTGCTTTATTTTAATGAAAATGAATTGAAATTATTTACTTTGTTACTTCATCAGAAAACATTAAAATATTACCTAGCTACATTCCGAGTCATTGATATAAGTAGCTTAAAGTTTCTGCAGTGTTTTTTTATGAGTCGACGCGCATTATGCAGTAGTAAAAAATTATAGAAATTAAGAAAATGAATCATTTACTAATATGAAGAGGAAATATTATTTATTGAAAATTTACAGCTCTAGAACTATATAATTAAACAATAAAAAAACGCTCGACATTATACACCAAAATATATAACTCTCTTGAAAATTGAAAAATGTGCAATTCTTTATTTATAAAATTGAAGATCTTAAAATTTTTAGTCTTAAAAATTGTAGCATTTTGAATTTCTAATCATCCAAATTAAAGAGATGTTTATTTTAACATGTCGATATTAAGCGATATTAAGGTGAATGCCGTAGGAGTGACAGAGATGGTAATAAAGTACTCTTAGTGCCGCATTGTGCCTTTGAATGTAGGTCGTTCCCGCGTGTGTTG
>NC_046658.1:147268469-147283541 GCF_010883055.1 Belonocnema kinseyi
GATGTTCGTTGCAGATACTTTGTTCCTCGCCGACAGTTCGGAAGACCAAATCTGTCGGATGAGACGTTTGTATCTGCTTCGGAGAGTATCGTTTATAGATGTTACATCCTGAATGCGGCTCTGTGGCACGCCCAGGTATGTATAAGTTTCTCCAGCGCAAAGTTGTCGTATGGCGCTTCTATCAACGAGCTCAAGATCTTCAGGGATGCCATTAAGTTTTCCTCGCTTCAAATAAACCTTGGCGCATTTGTCTAACCCAAATTCCAAGTTATTGGCCTGTAGTTCTTCGGATCAGCTAAGTTGCCTATTTTCGGCAGGAGTATTGTGCGCCCTTACACCAACCACTCTGGAATCGGCTCTTCCGACTTCAAATATGAGGTGAAAATACGGGCCAAATGCTGATGGGTTGAAAAAAACTTCTTCCACCAGATGGTTTTGATACAATCTGGTCCCGGTGCGGAATAGTTCTTCATCCCTCTTAATACATTTTCACCTCCTCGGTAGTGATGGGTGGGCATTCTTTATCAGGTGTTATGAGGGCAACACATAACTCCTTGAAGCTATTTATATTTTCTGAGTCTTCGTCCAGTCTATGCTGAACTTCGTAGACTTCTCTCCAGCTACTGTCTTGCCCAGCCTATCTTTATGGCAAGTTGATGCATTCGTCTTTTGGTCTTATGATCAGCCGTTGGTTTTATTTTACGGTTCGCATCGGCCAAAGCTCTCGCTGCATTATACACACAATAATTGATAGCACAGTGGTCGGCTTCACCGGAAAAATGTCCACGAAGCTCGTCATCCATTTCAGCCAGATCTTTAGGCTTGAGAGAAACCTTGGTGTTGATGTTTCTCTGGGTCGTAAAGCATCGCTCTTCACCTGTTGGATGCCTGCCCGCGGTTGGTCTTAGTGTCGCCTCTCTTTCTTTGTTGCCGGCCTGTTCTAGCTGTGGTAGAGTAGGCGTTCCGCTTACATAACCCCTTTTACGGAGTAGTTCAACATGGTTTCGCAGACGTTGCTGCGAAAAGTGCGAGAGCTCCGGGTGTTTCTCGCACCACAGAGCATGCAGCCGTGCCATGTAACCCCGTTCACGGGCTACACTCGCATTGTAGCAGTCTAGCAAGTCGTGATTCAGTCGCTCCGTCCACCCAAAGGTCACGAGATCCCGCCGATCGATCGCATTGAATCCATTTTCATTGGCTCCCGCAGCTCTAGATTGCTCGGCATTGTTGGCCGACCCATTGTCTGGAGCCCTGCGCGTTCTGTTGTTTTGAACCGCACTTACTACAAGTATGTTTGGTGTTGTCATTGTTCTTCCCACGAGAAGCTAGGGAAAGGGGTTCGTCCATCCTTGTAGAGCCCTGCATGCAAGGATAAGGCTGCGTACTCTGAGAGGTCGCCCGGTATCCCGGAGTCACCGTTGTCACATTGTTGAAACTTTAAGCCAGGAAACGAATTTTTTCTATAGAAATTGAATTTTCAACAATGAAAAAGTGAATTTGGAGCTAAAAAATTAATTTTCAGCCAAATACTTAAATTCTCTATCAAAGAGATAAACCTTCACAAATTTTTCAGTTTTCAACTGAATTATTTTGTATTTCAAGAAATACAAAATAATTAATTATAATTAGAGGAAGCGAAACTATATGAGATACAAAAAAAAACCAATCAATAAAAATTGTACATAAAAAAGTATTTACAATTTTTTTTTCGTATCATGCATAGTTTAAACGCAGAATGATAATTATTGCAGAAAACATTTTTTTTCTTCAAAATTAAACATTTTGTTGAATAAAAAAAACCTTATTTTATCAAATGAAAATTCAAACATTCTATGCTTGGTTAACACTTCGTTTTTTTCTCGTTAAAAATTAATTCTTTTACTTTTTTAGATTGAAAACATTTATTTGTATAAACTTTGCTTTTTGGGTTTAAAAATTCCCATTGCTTTAAATGAAATTTCATCTCTTTTGATAGCTTAACTTTAAGTTAAAGAAATAAGAAAATACATGAATTTTCAACGAAAAAGGTGAATCAGTCATCACTAAAGACAAAGTTTCAACAAAATATAAAAATGTAAAAACAAATATCAGAATTTTCCACTTAAGAATATTGACGTTCGAACAAACATTATATTATTAAATTTTTACCAATTAATTTTAAATAGAAAGCTAACCAAATAATTGAATCCTAAACTATAAAAGATAAATATTTAGCGTTTTTATAACTAATTTTACTTAAGAAAAAGAAAATTCCTCGATATAATCAATTTATGTTAAAAACAGAAAATTTGAAAATTTTGACAAAAAAACAATTCTTTTTCATATTTTTCACTGAAGAAGTTTCTAGAATTCACAATTTTCTATATTCTTTTATTTATGATAGGCTATTTTCATAACAATTTGATAGAAATTAGTTTTTTTCTATAAAAAAGAGACGACAATTTTTTTATTTGTTGAAATTCATTATTTATAAAGAAATATATACTTTGAGTTAAAAAAATTTTTTAAGCTGATGTCTAAAAAGCATATAACCAGCATTTTCTTATAAAAAACTGTAATTATGCTTTAAATTCATGTTGTTCCATCGAGAAAATATATAAAAGTAAATACGATTCATTTGATTTGTATCTGCCTGATATAATAATTTATTAATTTGTTCAACTACTTTTGAAATTCTTGATGTACTCTTGTTATTGAAAAATTGGTTATTAGCGATTTTTAAATTTATTACGCCTTTAATATTGTGGAATAAAAAAAAGCAAGACGAATGTGCGTTTTACCTATCTTACATTCATAGAATAAAATCAATTTGTATTTTTAGCCTACTTTTAAGTTTCAAGAAATTACAACCTCATTGTTTTGATCAAAGCTAAATCTGGTCAGCAATCTGGTTCTTTTTTTAACATACTAATTTCTTACATCGTTTATTCCTAAAACCTTTTCAAAAAATAATATTTTCAGCCTTAAAAAATTCACACATTTTAAAAATATTAATAGCTGTTCAATAGGATGTTTCTAAACCATAATATTTAATCAAATAAATGAAATAAATAAATAAAAATATTTTTATTGAAAAACTCAAAAGTTTTCTTAATCATTTGCACTGTTTCTCTTGGTTTTTTATAATTATTTTTTATGTTTTCTTATTGTTTTATAACGATTTTTCAACAATCTTTTCTGTTTTAAACAACTCATATTTTTCCCTCTGTTTTAAAGAAACTTATTTTTATTCTTGTTTTCTTGCTGAAGTTTGTGCTGAATTAATAGAACCCAATAAAAAAAATTGAAATATTTTTTCTTAGAAGTTCATTCTTTTTGATTCAAAATTTTACAATCATATTTTTGGTACGAAATTTAGCTCTTACAAAATCTCTTAATGGGTTGAAAATTCATGTTTATATTTTGTTCAAAATTTCTCTTTCTTGGCAGAAAATTAATCTTCTGGGTAAAAAGTTCTTTTTTCTTTGTTGAAACTTCAACCTTTGGTTGAATGTTGAACACTGATTATAAAAATTTATTTTCTGTCAAAAATCTATTTGTCTTGTTGAAATTTGAACTATTTTGTTAAAAGATCGTTTCTTGCCCTTCTAAATTAATTTTTGTAGCTGAAAAATTAATTACACAAATATTAGTTTAAAATTCACGCATTTTGTTCGAAAATTCTTTGTTTTTTAGGTGAATTTAACTGTTTTCTATTGAAGTTAAAATTATTTTTGGCTAAAATATGAAGTATCAAGTTCATATTTGATTTGATTGAGCTTTGTTGAAAAAAATTTTTTCAAGAAGTAATTTCACCGTTGCTTATTCAGTTGCATTTTAAATTTAAAAATATTAGTTTCCAACAAAATAGTCAAACTTCAACCTAACAGAAGAATTTTCAACTAAATAAGAATCAAAGACAAAAAGTGTTTCAACAAAAAATTTCAAACAATATTTTGATGTTATAATAAATTAAGTTATAATAAATTAAACTTTGCAAGTAACTCATAACTGGCCAAAAATGAGTTTTTTCTTCTTTAAAATTAATTTTTTAACTAAACATGTAACTGTTTCATTTTTTTAAATTATTTTTTTTTATAGAAATTTAATCTTCTTAGCTTTAAAATTATATAATTTCGTTAAAAAATTTACTTTAAGTTCTTTAAAAATTCAGTTTTTTTACTGACAATTTAATTATTCTACGTTTAGCTTCAAATTTACCCGCTTGAGGTGAAAATTCAACTATTTGTTGAAAGCCCGTCTTTTTGGTAGAAGAGTGCTCTCATTAGTTAAAACCTAATATTTTTAATAAAAAATTAATTTCTGTGGTTCAAAATTAAACTATTTGATGGAAAATTATGTTGTTCTTTGTTTGAAAATTTATTTAACTAAATGAAAATTTAAGTATTTTATTTTTAGACAAAATTTATTCTTTCGTTTAAAAATGCATGCATTTGGTCAAAAATTCAATTTCGTTTTAGTTGAATATTAATTATTTTAGTTTAAAATTCACTTGAACCATTCCATTTTTTGCAGAAAATTCATTTATCGATAGAAATGTAACATTTTTCGTTAAAATGTGTTCTGTTTTGTAGAAAATGTAAGTATTCTAAATTTTGTTAGGAAAACATTTCTGTGGTTAAAAATTTATTTATTTAAAAATTAAATTTTTAATAGAAAATTCATATTTTTAGGTAAAAAGTACATTATTTCAGTTAAGAATTATTTTTGAACTTAAGATGTAACCGTTCCATTTTTTCTTGAAAATGTATATTTTTAGTTAAGAATTAAGAAATTCATTTAAAACCTAGTTTTTTGCTTGAATGTGTACTTACTTTCCTAACTGCAAATTAAACTATTATTGGTTTGATTTGTAAATTTTTCTTTTAGTTGAAAATGTATATAATTTATTCTATCTGTATCTTTTTTAGTTTAAAAATCATTTATTTGGACGAAAAAAAACTATCTTGTTGAAAATTGTTTTTTTTTCTTGGTTGAACATTTATGTTTCTAAAACGCTAACTCTACTAATTTTAGTTAAATATTGATCTTTTGCAATGAAAATACATGTACTTCATTAAAAACTGAGTCTTTTTTGGGCAAACATTAATCTTGAGGGTTGAAAGTTCATCTGATTAGTTGAATTGATTAAAATTGATTCAATTGATTTAAATGAAAATGAAAATTCAATTGATTAAAATCATGCAACTGATTTTAATTAATATTCAACTGAATATTATTAATCTTCTAGTTGTATGGCTGGTTTTATATCTAGAAGAATTTATACATTTTGCTATTGTAGCAAGCCTCAATAAGGCACTGTTTAATGCAAACCATGAAGGAGGTGACATAGGCTATTCGCCTTTTTATTATTTTAATAAACTCAGTATATCACGCAATCGCCCTCTGTGATACAATTTTTATATTCCATCTTATTTCGTGCTTTAACTAGAAATATCAGTGACCAATCACTCATCTATGACTAGTCACTGAAAAGTACTTTTAAACGGGGGGCCTGAAAAAGGGGCCTAAACAGGATCAGCCACTAAAAGGTACTTTTTAAAGGGGATTCGGAAGAGGGGTCCGAGTTGTGACCAATCACTCTTCTGTGACCAGCCTCTAAAAGTAGTTTTTAATGGAGGGGCTGAAAAATGGGTCCAAGATGTGACCAATCACACGCCTGTGACCAGCCACTAAAAAGTATTTTTAAGGAGGCCTGGGGAAGGGGTCCGAGATTTGATCAATCACTCTTCTGTGACCAGCCACTAAAAAGTACTTTTTATGGGGGACCTGGAAAATGGGTCCGAGATTTATCCAATCACTCTTCTGTGACCAGCCTGTAAAAGTACTTTTTAATGGAGGGGCTGGAAAATGGGTCCAAGATGTGACCAATCACTCGCCTGTGACCAGCCACTAAAAAGTATTTTTTAAAGGGGGCCTGGAGAAGGGTTCCGAGATTTTACCAATCACTCGCTTGTGACCAGCCACTAAAAAGTACTCTTTATGGGGGACCTGGAAAATGGGTCTGAGACATTTCCAGTTGAAACAAAAAATAAGATGAAATTAAAAAATCTTCAGGTTGTTACAAATGAACTTGGTTACTTAGTGTTTTTACTAATTAAAACTAGTTTTGACATAGTGGGACAATGGTCGTGGGGGCTAAAGCGTAGGATTTGGGCCCACTCCGTCGGCTTTCGGGTAAGTTTCCCGCCTCGTACTCTGGGAGATTCTCCGCGGCCCATGCGGTGAAAACTAGCCTAGCAAGGGAGTTGTTCATCTCAGGAGAGTCTTGAGACCGGTACCTCTAGAGAAAAAGATTTTCTCTAAGTACTTAAAGCTGTTGCTCTTGGTGGTTCGGAACCCATCTTAAACTGTAAGTCCCCCTTCCACTACCAAGTAAGTGTGTGGCGGGTGTGTAAAGAAATAGAGAAGAAGGTGCAAGAAAAATGTAAACCCGTAAGGGACACATTAGAAGGTTCCATTCCATTCCAACTAGTTTTGACAAATCATAGTACCAATTTCGCGTTTTAATTGATTTCGGGTATAAACGGTAACATTACCACATACATTCTCAACATGATGAAAAGATATTAGTTCTATCTGAAAACTGTCTTTCGCGGATTTCTTTTATTCCCAACGTTTCCAAAGCCCCCCTTTAGCACAGAAGAAAACAAAATTCTTCGTCAATTTCAATTGAAATTTTAAATTTATTTTAATTTAAATTTTAATTTATTTAAAAAATTTAAAAAATTTTAAAAATTTTAAATATTTTAATTTAAAATTTTAATTTTATTTCAATTTATTTCTTAACTGTTCAGTTAAAGAACTTATTTTTTACGGGACGACTTTTATATTTTGGGTCTAAAAATCATTTTATTTGATAATGAATGCGGGACAAAATCCATTTTTTTGTCAACAATGAATAATTTGAAATGAGAATTCATTTTTTTGCTTGAAAACCTCACAAGTTACATTAAAAAATCTTATTTTTTAGTAGAAAATTAATATTTTTGGAAAAATTTGATATGATCGTGTTTCTTTTCTAGTGTTTGCGTGAAGTTATAGATATGTTGCTATATTATTATATATTGACCAATAGAATCAAGGAGAACGGCACAGACAAGAAGTAGGGAACCAGTAGTGATTCTCATTTTAATTAGAGTAGATGACAATATATGCTACCGAAAAAAATATTCAGGTCGTATATGGACTGTCGCTAGTGACTGATTCCCACTACTTCCTAAAATAAAGCCTCGAAAAAAAAACACTTAGTCATTCAATAATAACGCTTTCGTTGTGAAACTGTATGTCATGGATCAACTGTATCAGAAAAATTATATCAACACACACTTACAGCTTAGACAAAGATTTAAGAAAAAAAGACCCTTATTGGTTCAACCTTATCGCTCCTAAGCCTTCAGCTATTTCACATATTTGATTGATAACACAGACACGCAAAAATAATTTCTACAACCTGAGCGATGCCACCATATCCATATGTTTTTAACGGTCGCTGAAGCCGAATTTGGGGCCAGATTTAACCCTTCAGCTCACAGTATCAAAGTGAAGTGAAGGTCAAAATGTAGAAATCATAGTATCCGAGAAAACCAATGAATCGAAGAAATCCTCTACTCGCAGACGTTCCTGAGCTTGCTAAAGCTGAATCCGGGGTCGAATTTACCCCATCAGGTCACGATGAAAGTGAAGTGAAGATCAACATGAGAAAAACCCATTGAATCGGCGTGGACGACTACGACGTCAGATCTGGCTGAAGGGCATCTCAAGTTTAAAATTGAGAAAACCATGGAATTGAAGAACGCCTTTCCTGTTAGCCATTTGTGCGGTTAATAAATCAGAATACTGGATTAGGTCAACATCATTAGTTAAATTCCACGGTTTTCATAATTTTGAGCTTGGACTGACCTGAATTACGAGCTGATTCGTTATTTATTATTATTAATATCCTGGGTTAAGACCGTCGCAGCCCCTGACGCTTTGGTGACCCCATTGTGTCCCCTTATAAGCCTCAAGCATGACCCCAAAGCCCTCTCCATATGGAGAGGATCGCATCCACGCCTGAGCAGATGCGAATGTTTCTTTTATAGCTATACTGCATTCCCTTATAGGCGCACTGGAGCAAGGCCATAATCTAAGATTGTAAGCATGTTGCGTAGGAACCCATCGTAATTGTGAAGCCCATTCCGTTTCTTCTACTATATACACCTGCTTCAGCGTTCTCCTTGATCCTGGAGCTATCTGTAGGCGAGTTGTCACCATCACAGGCCAGGCGACTGCCGCATAGGTTAGTGTGGGTCGCAGGACCGCTGTGTAGATCCGTCTTACTCGGATTAACTGATAGTCCAGTCCTCTTACACCATGAATCTACTATGTTTAGTGCTTGCTGAATTAATCAGAAGAGCGCATCCTGATGCTGACCGCACACGTTAACCAGCATATAGTCCGCATAGTCTACAACGTGGTAGCCCTGACTCGTTAATAGATAAAGCAGTTCATGCAATATCAGGCACCACAGCAAGAGTGATAAAACACCTCCATGCGGACATCCCAAGTCAACGGTTTCACATAAAGTGGTATCACCCTCAGTCGTGGTTAGATTCCTATTAGCCAACATATGGCAGGCCCATTCCACGACTGCAGTAGGCACACCGTGTGCCATCATGGCCGTCCTGATCAACTCTCCAGAGGTGTAGTCAAAGGCTCCTTCGATTTCCATTAAGATTCCAATCGCGAGGCCTTTCTGCTCCAGTTGTTTTTAATAAGCTTAACTGCTGTGTTTAGGGCCGTCTCAGTCGAGTGACCAGCTTTAAATGGTTTGCGAATAGCCCACACGTCTTTAAATGGTAAGTTCACTATCAGGGTGCACCGGGTCACGGACCATGTAGTTTAATACGTATTCTACTAGAACTTTTTGAAAATTTAAATTTGGTGAATAGTGAAAACAATTCCAAATGGTCAGTCGGCGACCCGGGTGCACCAGGTCGCCCCCCGGGTAGCTCAGTACGTATACTGCGAGAACTTTTTTAAAATGGAGCACCATGTAATTTAATACGTATTCTGCGAGAACTTTTAAAAAATTTGAATTTTGTGAACATTGAAAACAATTGTAAATAGTGAATCGACAATCCGGGAGCACCAGACGGCGCTCCAGTAGTTCTAGTAGAATACGTATTAAACTACCTAGTGCACGACCGAGTTCACCCGGAGTGTCGACTCACTAAAGCTAATTATTTTAGCAATTAGCACTATTTCAATTCCTAAAAAAAATTCTTATAGTATACGTATTAAACTAGCTGATGCGCGACCCGTCGCACCCTGGTAGTGAACTTACCATTTAAGGACGTGTCGGCTATTGGAAAACCTAAGATTTTCATTGTTAACGCAGGCTAATTTTTTTCTTTTTATATAATATAAATTAAATTACATTTTGAATCAAAAGAAAAAATTTAAAACCAAAATTTTTTCAGAAACAAATAAAGATATTATTCTAATCATAACTGATAAAAGTAATGAAAGAATTATAATAAATGAAAAAGATTATATTATTTAAGCCTCAAAACTTTTAAATGATAAAAGATCATATAAAAATTAAATTTTGAACCCACTAAAAGAATTAAAGCTACACTCACACATTAAAGAATTTACACACCCTTTTACATAAAAGACTTTAATGCAGTTCTTGATTTATGCCTAGAATCTTCTTATTGTAAATTCAATTATATTTTTTTATTAATAAATCTTTGAAATTCCTATGGAATCTCATGTTTCTGCAGCAGCTGCAAATATAGTATTGAAAAGTTTTGAAAAAGAAATTTTTAATAATTTGAGGCCATGTGATGAGTATAACAGAGATCAAGTCAGCCCTAAGATCAATATTTTTTCACCCATATTTAAAAATAAAAGTTTAAATAACGCGAAAATTTTTTTTGGGAAATGTTAATAAATATTAAAGGATCGTTTGTGGCCTTGCAAAGAGTTGGAGGAAGAAAAAAGTTTATTTATGCAAATAAAGATTATCGACGGACACATTTAGGTTTTACAGCAGAAGTTTGACTTTTAACTTTCTTTGACGGTAATCATGCAATCTGTTTTACCCACAGACCCCTAGAAGTTCGAAGTTGTCTACTAGCTGCGCTAGTGCTGCTTTGACACAGCTGATACCAGACTGTTACGTATGTCAGACCAAATATGTTTATTTGCATTTCAAGTACAAACATTAGTTTCTGCATTATTTGTGTATAATATTCGTGAGCGATTTTTGTCGTTTTGCTCCACTTTGATAAATATAAACCTCAAAACTAGCCCATTGACAACATTGCAAATTGCTTGCAGGCATGGACATAGGAAACACGGGACTAGGCATGCCACGGGAGGGGGGAGAATTCGATGAGTGGGGAGAGCCACCATCTTACGATGTGCCATTTGATTATGTGCACGAGCATTTTTGCCGACAAACTGTGCATGAAAATATAAACATGTTGGCGTTGCCATCTTTGTCGCGGGACATCAAAAGGTGGCGGACCGCGCCCCTCATTGCATCACCACCGCAATGGCATGCATAGTGTAGACATAAGTTGGGAAAGAAAACTTCCACTGGTTTTTTCTTCAAAAAAAAAAATTTTTCTCAAAATTTTCACCGGAACAAGGCAGAGACATGGACTTTATTACCTCCTCTTTTATTTCCCAAACTTTCAGAGCGATACCTAATTTCGTTTAGATTTAAGTTGGGAAAGAAAAATTGAAGACCAGGTTTGCTCATGTGACCATGTCGTCACATGGCCTTAAACTATACAATTGTTTTCTACTACCGATATATCGATGATACATTAATTAGCCTTCCAAAAAATAAAGTCGAAGATATTCTCAAAAAATTTAACTCCGTAAACGAAAATTTAAATTTCACAATTAAATTAGCAAAATAAAATAAAATACATTTTTTAGATTTAACACCGGAAATAGTGATCAATAGAATTATAACTAACTAGCATAAAAAACCTGAATAGTCAGAACGTTTTCTTAAATTTGCTTCACATTATCCAATGTGTAATCAAATTTGTGTCATTTTTGGTTTGGTCGACTGAGCAATAAAATTGTCAGATAGTAGATTTCACAATGGTTTTGATGAAATTCTTTTCAGAATTTTCACTAAAAAAAGTAATATTCGAATTGCTTTTTCTGTTGAAAATACTTTTAATAACATTATTTTTTCTGAAATCAAAGATCTAAAAGATAAATTGCATAAAGTAAACACTATCTATAGAGTACCATGTTTTAATTGTAAAACTATATACATTGGACAATCTTTAAAACACTTAGGCATTAAAATTTAGAGAACATGAAAGATCCATAGTAAAAATAAAGATACCACCGCTTTTGAAAAACATGCTACCTTAAACTCTCGCAACTTTAATTTTAGTATCGTAGGCCTTACGAATTTTAATATTGAACCAAATGAAGAAAAAAGATTAACTCTTGAGACTATTTATATTAAAAACGAAACAAACGCTATAAATTAGAGAACTGACATCCAAAACTGAAGTATTAGATATCACAATGTTATTTCTCGAATTGAAAATTTTAAAATTGTACATTTTCCCGGGCAAACAGTATCACATGACTTATTGCATAACTGAAAATACTGTTATATAATTATAACCCCTAACTGTGACTTGTCTGTCTCTAATTACCTTCTAAAAATGTTACTGAACAACTAAAAACAATCTAGGATTTACTCATGACTGTATAAACAATATCTTTTCATAATGGAATGCAATTATCTTTAACACAAATACAAGCATAGTCTACAAAAATGCCGTCAATTTAAAAACTTTTAAAATATTTTAGAGTTTATAGAGTAAATCCAATCCAATATATAAACTCTTCTCAAAACTATATATTATTTTAATACGAATACAAACAAATTTCTTTTCACATTATAATCAACACTGTTATTTATAAAATACTTTTAACTATCTTCAATTTCTAAAATGAGATAAATATATTGATTCTTTTATTCTTTGAATCTACACATGTCTATTTTTTATTATTTTGAGCATATTACTTCTAAACTTCATTGCTATATAATTTTTGTTTCTTTCTATAAAGTTAGATGCATTAAAATTTATGTAAGCTCTAAGAACGATTAAAATTTTTCTTGTATATTTCTTCTAAAGCATTCTAGAATGAAAGCTAAAAATAATATAGGACCTCTCTTGTCGCCCCCATTTCAATTTTTTGTTTTGTTGTGTTGATACACTCGTCACGATCATATGTTTTCAGTTTCGACTATATAGCTCGTGTTGTTTTTCTGGCAGAGGCGTAAAAGGTTAGAAGGGTTTGGTGTGCTCGGCGATTTTCTTCTTTCGAAAAAAATGGAGCAAAGAGTTTGCATTAAATTTTGTGTGAAAAATGGAATCCAGTGCTCTAAAATTCTTGAAATGTTGACAGTTGCATACGGTGAGTCTACTCTGAGTAAGAAAAATGTGTATAAGTGGTACAAGCTGTTCCAAGAAGGCCGAGAGGATCTCGAAGACGAACCTGGCCTTGGAAGTCGCAGCACGTCATCAACAGATGAAAACGTTCAAGCAGTGGAAGAAATGGTGTTGAAAAATCGCCGAATTACCATCAGAGAAGTTGCTGAAGATGTTCGCATATCGGTTGGCTAATGCCATGCTATCTTTTCGGATGTTTTGGGCATTAGACGTGTGTCAGCCAAATTTGTTTAAAAACTGCTCAATTTTGATCAAAAGATCCGTCGCATGACCGTCGCTCAGGAGATGTTGAATGAAGTCAACAATGATCCTGATTTTCTTAAAAGGGTTATAACTGGGGATGAACCGTGGAGTAGTGCATCAGGAATTCTTACCACAAGGTCGTACGGTCAATAAGGAGTATTACCTTTAAGTTATGCGCCGTTTGCGAGAGGCGATACGCAAAAAACGTCCGGAACTTTGGAAAAACAATTCGTGGCTTTTGCATCACGATAATGCACCTGCTCATTCATCGTTTCTTGTGAAAGATTTTCTGACCACAAACAGCACCACATCATGCCTCAGCCTCCATATTCACCGGATTTGGCCCCAGTGACTTTTTTCTTTTCCCAAAACTGAAGAGACCCATGAAAGGACATCGATTTTTAACGATTGAGGAGATAAAAACTGCATCGCTGAAAGAACTCAAGGCTATACCACAAAATGATTTTCGGAAGTGCTTCGATGATTGGAAAAAGCGTTGGCACAAGTGTATTTTATCTGAGGGGGTTTACTTTGAAGGGGAAAATATAAATATTGAGGAATAAATGAACATTTTTTGAGAAAATCATAAAGTCACCTTATTTTTTGAACACACCTCGTATGTATATATATATATATGATAAATATTTAATTAATCTGGAAGATCTGCGATTTTTGACTCAGCAGTATTAGCTTCTCACAAGTAGTGATACGTTTCTCTCGCTTAATATACAAGAACCGAAAGAATCATGAGTCTCAGCGTAATGCGTAGCGTTCAAGTATCGGGCGCCACTCGAGAAGCAGAATTTTGCGACGTTGTCAATATCAGTGTGTTTACGGAGAGAATGTAGTGTTTGTCATTGTCAAAAAAAGCCAGTATTGAAAGCTATTTTAGAAATTAATATTTATGTTATTTATGTTATGTAAGTGTATTTCGGTGATAACAGAATTTAAATAAATAAATTCAGTGCCAGCTCGCACTAAAGCAGCGCAACAGATCGACACGTGTTTTATTGGACGAACATCTTAAACACACCTCGTTACACCCATTTTTCGTATAGTGGTTCAGAATGATATCAAGGCGTTCGTAATGAAATGTATAATTATGGTTACGCGATAAAAGAAATATTAATACCAAAAGTCACTTCGTGCAGGTGCTACTTCGTGTATCAAAATCAGATGTGCGAAGGGTATACCTTTGCAGAATCTTCAAAAATGTCGATCACCTTGGCATTAATGTTTTTACAAGTTTCTCTTTTAAAATGCGAACCCCTAATATTTTCCTTTTCTTCCGACTTGGTTAATGATGCTGGTTTGGATTGTTCTGAAGTCTATGAAAATAAGCTTTTTCTGCACGCTCATACGCTGCCATATATGCATTTCTGATATCTGTTAACGTGTCTGGAGGGGTTCGACCATTAGAGGGCATATGACATGATCGTGATCTTTCTATCACGTCAGCTGCTCTGTTCGCTGCGACGCATGCTTCAAGGTGTCCTCTTTTTAATATTGTATTATCCGTCTTTTTTTCCATTTGAACATCAAGTCTATCGCGCAAACGAACAAATGCATAAACACGCATTGCGCCGATTCTATAATATTCCGTATGGGACATAGTAACCCACTCGTCGGCCTGCATATCAAAAACGATACGGTGCGTATACATTTCATCTTCAAACAAATCACATATCGGATAAATCTTATTATTCTCTTCTATTCCGACGATGACATTACCTCTTATGAATAATTCTGCATTTACCTCTTCTCGCATATCGCTTTCACCTAATTTGCGGAAATTGCGTAAGTTTTGTGTAATTTCCATTGTAGTTTTTTGGATGGGAGGCAAGACGCAGTTGTTGTTAGGAAATAATTGATCTAGAGTCTTCTCTCTTAGACATAGTATTATTTCTGTAAAAAGAAATATAAATATTTAGGTTAAATTTAAATGTATAATACGAAGGTAGTTCAATAAGTCCTTAGAATGAAGTATAAAAACAATTTTTTTTGGGTAAATTTTTTTTTATTTTTCAACATAATCTCCTTGGAGCTCTATACACTTGGTCAATCGCTTTTCAAGTTTTTTTAATCCTTCAGAAAAGTGCGTTTTCGGAAGTTCCTCAAAATAAGCACTTACAGAGGCAATGACGTCTTCGTTGTTTGGAAATATCTGTCAACCGAGCCATTTTTTCAAGTTTGGAAATAAGAAAAAGTCACTGGGGGCTAAATCTGGTGATTACGGTGTGTGTTCGACCAATTCGAATTTTATTTCTTCAATTTTAGCCATTGAAACGAAGCATGTGTGAACTCGGGCGTTGTCATGATGAAAGAGAATTTTTTTTCTCGC
>NC_046658.1:147283641-147317882 GCF_010883055.1 Belonocnema kinseyi
TATTGATGTACGACCACGCTTAAATTCATTTACCCAGTTATAAACCGTTGCTAAGGCAGGGGCAGTTGTGCCATGAACTGAGTCCAATTCATTTTTTATCTCCTATGGAGTTAAACCCTTTAAATGAAAATGTTTGATTAACGCTCTGAACTCGTTTTTTTTTTCCATTTTTCTTAACGAACAATTTTTTTTTCAATTGGTTATAAAAACACGTAAACTCAGAAGATGTGGACTGTGACTGCACCATATATCTAGTCGGGAGTGGTGCTGACTGAAAACAGATGATTTGGAGCGATTCGCGCGCCATCTGTTGGTCA
This sequence comes from Belonocnema kinseyi, assembly GCF_010883055.1. Lineage (NCBI taxonomy): Eukaryota > Metazoa > Arthropoda > Insecta > Hymenoptera > Cynipidae > Belonocnema > Belonocnema kinseyi. Next base: position 147,283,959 of record NC_046658.1, read on the forward strand.
TTCTAAGGACTTATTGAACTACCCTCGTAGATGTAGGATGAATGATCCTACATCAAATAATAATCAACAGTATAGATAGTCTTAATTGACAAGAAAACTATACAAGAATCTTTACTATTATCTCAAGGATAAGATTTTAGCAATGATAGACCCAAAGAAAGAAAGGAAAAAAGAAAAGACATTGTTTCTTTTTCGTCTCACGCAATTTTCAATATGTAATATAAAATAATACTCTATTTTATTTGCTTTTTTCGCACTAAATTATTAAATATTAATAAAAATCCAATAAAAAAAAGTCTAGAGGTTGCACCCAAACAAAATTATAAATTGAAAAAAATCATAGCAAAAACAAAATGGCCGAATAAAAATAAAGCGGCTCAAAATAAAAGAAATTCATCCTTTAAATTATTTAAACAATAATCCTATCACTAAATGAGAAAGATGGTTCTAAGCGTTGACAAAAATAAAGACTGCTAACAAAAGAGGAAGGATTTAAAAATTTTCTCAGCTTTATAAGTTTTACCTGAAAGAATGTTAACCAAAAAGATGAATTAGCAATTAGTAAAAAAATTTCAAACGCGAAAGAAAAAAATTATTTATTAAATGAATTTCAGTTTAACTTTTCAAAATGAAAATATGAGTTTCAAACAATAAGTAAACTTTCTACGAAATAGTTCAACTTTCAACGAAAAAGTGTAATTCAACAAAATTGTTGAATTTTCAACCAAAAACTTGTATTTTTATCCGAAAAAGTTGCGATTTATACTAGAATAGATACATTTTTAAACTAAAAACATTTTTTTCATAAGAGTAGTTGAATTTTAATCAAAAAGAAAGTTTTCTAAAAATCTCCAGCAAAAACGGAGTAGCTACATTTTTGCAAAAAAACTCATTTTCAAGAAAGCACAGAATTTTAAACAAAATTGGTTCAAGTTTTAATCAAATAAATTAAGTTTTCACTAAAATCATGCAATGGGTAAACTTTTAACCAAACAGGTGAGTTTTCAACCAAAAAATTAAATGCCTATAAACAAATTTGACAAAAAGTGAAATATTTAAATCTGCAGTTCATAAAATTAATTTTTTGAAAAACTAATTTTCTAGATAAGAATTAAATTTCAACCAAAAAAATCAATTTTGTACAGAAAACAATTATTTTTCATATTATCCTCGGAAGAACTTTCTAAAATTCTAAAAGATATTTTTATGAATTTGATTAACTTTATTTATATCTGTAAGATATCATGATTTATTCATTTATTTAATTATTTTAAGATATTTATATACGCTTGTTATCAAAAAATAGACCCATTTCAAAATTTGAATTTTTAACGCTTCTAAGATTAGGAAATAAGAAAGAAAAGGTGTATGCGCGTTTTACCCGTCTTATACACTTACATGTTTCAAGAAATTGCAATCTCATTGTTTTTAAAAAAGCCAAATCTGCAATTGCTAACTAATAATATTTATTAAAATAAATGAATTAGAATACTTTCTTCAAAAAACAAAAAACTTTTATAATAAGTTGTCCCGTTTTTCTTGGTTTTCATGTTTATTTTTTGTGTTTTTAAAAATTGTTTTATAATAATTTTTTAAAATTGCTTTCCTCTTCCAATGATATCATCTTTTTTACCTTGTTTTGAATTATATTTACCTTCTTTTAGTTTCCTTGTTTTCTCGCTCATATATAAATTAAATTAACAGGACACAATAGAAAAATCTAAATACTTTGTTTAAAAAGTTAATTATTTTTATTTGAAAATGTTACTATCATATTTTCATTACGGAATTCTTGTCGTAAAAAACTCTACTATTTGTTTCAAAATTCACGTATATCTTTTTTGTTTAAAATTTGTCTTTTTTGGCAGAAAATTAATATTCTTGGTTAAAAATGCATCTTTTTAGTTGAAAATTCAACTAATTGTTTAAATGTTGAACACTTGTTAAAAATATTTTTTTGGCTAAAAATTGAGTTCTTTTGTTGAAACTTGAACTAGTTTGTTAAAAATCGTTTTTTCCTTGTAAATTAAGTTTTGTAGCTAAAGAATTAATTTCAAAATTATTAGTTGAAAATTTTTTATTTTGTGGTTCACATCAGAGCTGCCAGATCGTGGATGAAATTTACCCCCACCATACCTACCGTTTAGGAGCCGCAAAACGGAAGGTGAGTTCGTGTGTAAGCCGAAAATGCACGATTTGACTTCGGTTTTCTGCTGTACGATGATTGTCGATCTGATAGCTTCGGAAGAATTCGGTGGTCTTCTATTTATACCTCAATCCTCATTTGAAAGAAATGGAAGAAACTGGCGAATTTAATGCTTCGCGTGATTCTTCAATTCATGCATGAGTCAATTTTGAGGTTATGTTTTTCAGGCGTATATATTATGAGTATTATTACTATTGTACATATTATTAATGTTAATATTATAATGATAAATTATAACATTAATTTATCATTTGTATAAGAAAAAAAGGCATTTTTAATCAAATACATGAACTTTGCACACAAGAAGTTTATTTTACACGAAGTATAATTTTCTTGTAGTTTAAAGAAATTAATTTTTAAACAAAACCAAAAAAAAAAAATTCTACAAAATAATTAAATTTTCAGAAAAAAATTTTGTCAACTAAATTGATAAATCATCAACCAAAAGAAAACTAAATTTTTAACAAAGCAGTTTCACTTTCAACCCGAAAAATTGAAAAAAAATAGTTAAAATTCTTTGAAATTGCTTTAAATTATTGAAAATATGTGAAAATTTCTTGAAATGTTTTAAAAGAGCCTAAAATATTTTAAATCCTTTAAAAACTCTTGAACATTTCTTGCAATTTTAAAAATACCCTAAAATATTTCAAATCTTTTACAATATCATACTACATTATTGAAATCAATTAAAAATTCCTTGCAATCTATTAAAATATCATAAAATATATTGAATCTTTCAAAATCTCATATTAAATCACCGTAATCAATTGAAAATTCCTTGGAGCATTTTAAAATAGTCTCAAATATTGCAATACCTTAAAAATATTTTGAGATACCTTGACCTTTTTTTTAAAAGATTTTTAAACTACTTCTTTAAAATTCTTTGAAATTCCGTAAAATTAGAAAAATAGGATGAAAATTCCTTGATATCTTTTAAAACATCTCATATTAAATTGCTGTAATCAATTAAAAATTCTTTGGAACCTTTTTAAATACTCTCAAGTATTTCGAAACCTCCATAATGTTTTCAAACACCTAGACACCTTTTAAAGATTTCTAAAGTACTTTGAAATTTTTTTAAATAACTCTGTTAAAATTCTTTGAAATTCCTTGAAATTATAAAAATAAATTGAAGATTACTCGATGTCTTTTAAAACATTCACAAATATTTAAAATCCTTACAAATCTTTAGAAATTTCTTGAAAATATTTAAAGCTCATAAAACTCCTTGAAAATTTGAAAATTCCCTGAAATATTTCAAATCCTTCAAAATATCATATTAAATTACTTTCATTAAAGTGGGACGATCGTCGTGGGGGCTAAAGCGTAGGCTTTCGACCCACTCCTTCGGCTTGCGGGTTCGATTTCCGCCTCGCACTCTGGAAGAGTTTCGGTGGCCCATGCGGTGAACACTTAGCCTAGCAAGGGAGTTGTTTATCTCCAGTGAGTCGTGGGGACCGGTACCTCTAGAGAAAAAGGTTTTCTCTAAGTGCTTAAGGCTGTTGCTCTTGGTGGTTCGGAACCCACCTTAAACTGTAGGTCCCCCTTCCACCACCAAGTAAGTGTGTGGAGGGTGTGTAAAGGAATAGAGAAGGTGTAAGAAAAATTTAAACCCTTAGAGGGGACACATTATAGAAGCTTCCACTCAAATTACTTTCATTAATGACAATTCCTTGGAATCTTTAAAATTCTCACAAATTTTTCAAATCCTTCAAAACCTTTTGAAATGCCTAGGACTTTTTTTTAGGATTTCTTAATTTCTTTCGAATTTTAAAAAAAGCCTTCTACAAATTTTTTAATTCTTTGAAATTTCTGTAAATTATAAAAATAAATTGAAAATTCATTGACATCTTTTGAAAAATCCTCAAATATTTAAAATCTTTGAAAATCTTTTGCAATCTCTTCAAATTTTTTAAAGCTTCAGATTGAAATTTAAAAAAGAGAAAAGTTTCAAAACGTTAAATATTGAAATGTTTGTACGTTAGAGTTTTGAAAATGAAGCAAATAAAAATTCCTAACTTTCGAAATTTTATTTTCAAACATGTTCAACTACGAAATAGGAATAATTTTCAACTCGATGGGATTGAAGTCTTCAAATTTAGAATTGAAAACTTGGAAGTTTATTTATAAAAAATTAATAATTTCAAATAAACTGAATGCGCTCAAAATTTAAATGTATGTTTTTTAATTAGACAATCTCTGAATTAAATTATTACAGACTGAGATTTAGAAAACAGAAAAATTTTAAAACATTAAAAATGTAACTGTTTGTAGACTAGTTAAACTATTAAATTAAAGTTTTAATAGAAATTACTCGAGTTAAAGTTTAACTAATTCTAAAACGATTTTTGTATATAATTATAAAATTATATGTATATTTTTTAGGGCATTTTTAAATTTGCAAGGAATTTTCAAGAGATTTCAAAAGCTTTTAAAGGATTTGATATATTTTGCGATATTTTAATAGATTTAAATGAATTTTTAAGCGATTTTAATAATTTAGTATGAGATTTGACAGGATTTAAAATATTTCATGGTATTTTGAAATTTTTAAGATATTTTCAAGAGATTTCAAAAGATTTGTAAAGATTTTAAATATTTGAGGAAGTTTTAAAAGATGCCAAGGAATTTTCAATTGATTACAGCAATTTAATATGAGATTTTAAAGGATTTGATATATTTTAGGATATTTTAATGGATTTAAATGAATTTTTAAATAATTTTAATAATTTAGTATGAGATTTTACAGGATTTGAAATATCTCATGGTTTTTTTTTTAATTTCAAGATATTTTCAAGAGCTTTAAAAAATTCAAGAGATTTAAAAATAATTGTAAAGATTTTAAATATTTGAGGAAGTTTTAAAAGATGCCAAGGAATTTTCAATTGATTACAGCAATATAATATAAGATTTTAAAGGATATGAAATATTTCAGGGTATTTTTAAAATTTCAAGGAATTTTCAAGAGCTCTAAAAATCTTCAAGAGATTTCTACAGATTTTTAAGCATTTTAAATATTTGAGGATGTTTTAAAAGATGTCAAGGAATTTTCATCATATTTTTCTAATTTTAAGGAATTTAAAAGAATTTTAAGGAAGTATTTTAAAAATCTTTTTTAAAAAAAGGTCAAGGTATCTCAAAATATTTTGAAGGGATTGCAATATTTAAAAGTACATATTTAAAAATGTTCCAAGGGATTTTCAATTGATTACGGTGATTTAGTTTGAGATTTTGAAAGATTTAATATATTTTATGTTATTTCAATAGATTTCAAGGAATTTTTAATTGATTTCAATAATGTAGTATGATATTGTAAAAGATTTGAAATATTAAAGGGTATTTTTAAATTTTCAAGGAATTTTCAAGAGATTTAAAAATATTTTAAAGGCTTTTAAATGTTTGAGGATGTTTAAAAACATTTCACTGAATTTTTAATTCATTTTTATAAATTAAAGGAATTTCAAAGAATTTTAATAATTATAGCAATGATGTTTAAAAAAAACTCCAAAGTATATTAAAAATCTTTAAAAGATGTCAAGATTTTTCAAAAGATTTTGAAGGTTTTGAAATATTTAAGAGTATTTTTAAAGGTTGCAAGGAATTTTTAATTGATGACATCAATTTAATATGTGATTTTAAAGGATTTAAAATATTTTAGGGTATTTTTTAAATTGCAAGGAGTTTTCAAGAGTTTTGCAAAATTTCAAGAGATTTTAAAATTTGCTTCTTGAAAATTTAACTATTTTGTGGAATTTTTTTTGGTTTTGGTTAACCAAAAAGATGAATTAGCAATTAGTAAAAAAATTTCATACACAAAAGAAATAAATTATTTATTAAATGAATTTCAGTTTAACTTTTCAAAATGAAAATATGAGTTTTAAACAAAAAGTAAACTTTCTACGAAATAGTTCAACTTTCAACGAAAAAGAGTAATTCGACAAAATTGTTGAATTTTTAACCAAAAACTTGTATTTTTATCCGAAAAAGTTGCGATTCATACTAGAATACATACATTTTTTAACTAAAAAAAAAAATTTTCATAAGAGTAGTTGAATTTTTATCAAAAAAAGATTTTAGTTGACTTTTCAAAGCCACAACATGAATTTTAATCAAAAAGAAAGTTTTCTAAAAATCTTTTAACTACAAGAAAATTATACTTTATGGAAAATAATTTTCTTTTGTGCAAGGTTCATGTATTTGATTAAAAATGTCTTTTTTTCTTATACAATTCAGCCTTTAGGATACAAATTTAACTTTTTGTTTAAAAATTTAAATATTTTGTTTAACACAAATTTAACACATTTTTTTGCAGAAAACTAATTGCTTTAGTTAAAAATTTAACTATTTTTATTAAAAGTTAGTCAAAATTAATTAAAATGAATGTTATATTTTATAATTATATTATTAACATTAATAATATGTATAATAGTAATAATATGCATACTATATACACCTGAAAAACATAACTTCAAAGTTAACTCATGCAGGAAATGAAGAATCACGGGAAATATTAAATTCGCCAATTTTTTCCATTTCTTTCAAATGGGGATCGAGATATAAATAGAAGACCACCGAAGTCTTCCGAAGCTTTTTAAGGATTTTAAATATTTGAGTATGTTTTGAAAGATCTAAAGGAATTTTCAACTAATTTTTATAATTTAAAGGAATTTCAAAGAATTTTAACAACCTTAGCAGGGTTATTTAAAAAAATTCCAAAGTACTTTAGAAATCTTAGAAAGATGCCAAGGTCTTTCAAAATATTGTGAAGGTTTAGAAATATTTGAGAGTATTTTAAAACGTTCCAAGGAATTTTCAATTTTTGACAGGAATTTAATATGAGATTTTAAAGGATTTGATATACATTAGGATATTTTAACAGATTAAAAGGCATTTTTAATTGATTTCAATAATTCAGTATGAGATTTTAAAGGATTTGAAATCTTTTAAGGTATTTTTAAACTTGTAAGGATTTTTCAAGAGCTTTCAAAAATTTTAACGTTTTTTTTTCTCATATTTTTTTTGTTGATGATTCATCAATTAGTTGGATAAATTTGTTTTCTGAAAATGTAGCTATTTTGTAGAAAATTTATTTTCTTTTTGGTTAAAAATTAATTGTTTTTAACCACAAATTTGACTATTCTATGTTTAAATAAAAAGTGATCTTTTTTAGTAAAAATTTTTTGTATTTTATTGAATACTCTTCTTTCTTGGTAGAAAATTAATATTTGTTGTCGAAAATTTAACTATGATTAAACATTAATTTTTTGTTCAGAAAATTAGTTTTCATGGAAAATAAATTTCTTTTGTGCAAAGTTCATGTATTTTATTAGAAATGCCTTTTTTTAATATATACTTTAACTTTTTGGATGAAAATGTAATTTTTTTATTTAAAATTTTACTATTATGTTGAAAACAATTAAAAAAATGTTTCTTGTTCAGTTATGTATTTGATTCAAAATTTTTTTGTTGCAGAAAACTAATTGTTTTAGTTGAAAGTTTAACTATTTCTATTAAAAGTTAGTTAACCATTCATCAATATGAATATAATATTTTATAATTACAATATTAACATTAATTAATTATATATATATGTAATAGCAATAATATCCATATTATGTACACCTGGAAAACATAACCTGAAAATCGACGCATGCATGAAATTAAGAATCACGCAAAATATCTGGCAGCTATGGTTCACATTAACTGTTTCCTATTCAAGTTAAAATGAATTTCTGTTCAAATATCAAGTATTACGTTGATCGGTGAGATTTATAAATTTTTATTGAGCTTCATTAAAAAAAACTATTTTTAAAAAGAACTTCATTTTTTACCAACGCATTCAAATTTTCAATGAAAAAATATCAGTTTCCAAAAAAACATTAAAAATTTAAGCCAATGAGGTCCAAAATTGACATTACTTACGTAAGAAAATATGTAGATACAATTCACGCGAAAAATGTTGTTAAATAAAAAGTTGTTGTAACTTGGTTTCTTTTATATAAAAACCTCATTTATTTCTTTTTAATTCATTTTTAAAACCAGAGTTGATAAAGAATTGGTGAATCTTTTTTGCTTGCACACTTTTGGTCTATTCATTTTTTTGGTCTCTTCTGTCCTTTGCCCAAAATTTAAATTGTTAATTTTCACCTTCATTTTTTACTATTGAAAGAACATATACTTGTCCTGCATAAAAATCTTTCAGAACAAATTTCTAAATCTTTTTTGGATAAAAAATTTTTATCCACAAGTTTTTTCCCTTACCTTGCGTCATTTTTTCAAAAATTTACTTTTATTCATTGATTTTTGTTTAATGAACCACATACTATTCTTAAAATCAAAAAATGATTCATAACAAATTTTATACGTTTTTTGCGTGCATAATTTTTGTTACTCATGCGCGCGGCGAGCAGAGATTTTAATTGAGAAATTGCTCAATACAAGAAAAAATAGTCGTGCATGTTTTCTTGTGTACTCAAAGTTATATATATATATATGATGTTATATTGTTCAATATTTACCAATAAAATAAAGAGAGAAGACGCAAACGAGGAATAGAGTCCTGGCGGTGATACTCATTTTTAATTTGTGGAGTAGATGACAGTTAATGACAGTATATGACACAAATTTAGAGGAAAAAGGAATTTTTTGCAAGGTGGATCCGTGTATATACTATTTCGTTCTTCGTATAACACGTAGTCAGTTTTAATTTTCTGAATATTTATCTTAAACCTCCAGCCTGCCACTCCACAGAAAAATTTTCCACGTCGTTTATGGATGGCCGCAAGTTACTATCTCACTCGATCTTCCAAATTGAACCTCGAAAGAAATACTTGTTTATTTAACAATAAAGATCTATGGAGGTGTTCTTTTCATTTCCTGATATACGTGAATGTCATAGAGCAAACATCAGCACTTGAAAAATTATATCAACTCATTATGCTTACAGTTTAAACTGAAGTTTAGGAACAAACATACAATTACTGGTAGAAACTTATCTCCACCAAGGATTCCATGATTTCACATATTTCTGTCATAGACTCATGCGATAAAACGAAAAACAAAGAATCAAATCTTAAAACACAAAAAAAAACTCATTTTTGAGATATATGTTGCCCTTCCAGCCAAGTGATAGAACTTTCAAGAAATGGATGAATTTTCAATAAAAGAGCCCGTATTAATTATAGCAACCAATAATGATTTTAATTTTAGATAATGAATCAAGTTTTTGCCAAAAAGACGAAGTTTAAACACAAAAAATGACATGGTTTAATTTCGATATGATGACATTAATTTCCAACTGAAATAAGACATATTGCTCATATTACTCAGACGTGACAAAACCGGAGCGTTGCAATAAGGCACTGTACTCTAACAGCCTACCTGTGTAACTGCATCGTGACTTTATGATAGTTCAATCGAAGCGGGAGGCAAGCTTAAATAAGCACGAGAGCGAGCTTACGTCGAGCAGCAGTATGGCTCGGATGGTTACTGGCGGCAATGCCATTGGTCAAAACGGATTATTTCTTGCAATCGAATAGGCCTCCAATAAAGTCTATTGTTGTTTCGAAGTCAAAAATCGAACGAACCTCTCTTTTTATTTCCAAACATTACAAAAAGAGGTTCGTTTGATTTTCGATTTTCAGAATGATGTCGGAGCCCCCCTGCTGGTCTTGGACATTGACAACAGCTCCGTCTCACATACCTATATATGTACCTTGCGAAGCAGTATCGCACACTTATCAGCGACGGATCCAGGCCTTGGTCTCGGAGGGGGCGATCGGGGCGTATAAGTCGAAAAAAGCAAAAAAAAAAAATATTTCAAGTTATAAGTATAAAAACTTAGAGCTCGGGAGGGGGGGGGGGGCGATCGCCCCGATCGCCCCCCTCTGGATCCGCCAATGACACTTATTGGAGAAATGCTCATAAAAAATAGCAGTGAATATCACAATTCAAGTTGATCAAAAATTTTTATACTACGTTGCTAAAGTTACCCTATTTTTGGAGCTCCGTAACGACCTCGGAGGAAAAAATAAGGTACATGTATCAGATTAATCGTCATTGAAAAAGAAAATGAGTGGAAGCTTCTAATGTGTCCCCTAAGGGTTTACATTTTTCTTACACCTTCTCTATTCCTTTACACACCCTCCACACACTTACTTGGTGGTGTGGAAGGGGGACCTACAGTTTAAGGTGGGTTCCGAACCACCAAGAGCAACAGCCTTAAGTACTTAGAGAAAACCTTTTTCTCTAGAGGTACCGGTCCCACGACTCTCCGGAGATGAACAACTCCCTTGCTAGGCTAGTGTTCACCGCATGGGCCACCGAGACTCTCCCAGAGTGCGAGGCGGGAATCGAACCCGCAAGCCGAAGGAGTGGGTCCAAAGCCTACGCTTTAGCCCCCACGACCATCGTCCCACTTGAAAAAGAAAATGATTACTGCTTTTTGTTTTTTTTTTAATTTTAAACAATTACCCCTATTTAGGGGTTGATAAGACCACAAAAAGTTAAAAAATAGAAAATACCACTAACTATGAAATCATTTTTCACATCAACCCCTTATCGATCAAGAAAATTCTTGATTTTAATTTTGTGAGGTTTATTTTAAAGAAAAAATGCAATGAAAAATGATTTTATTATTAGTGATATTTCCTATTTTTTAATGTTTTGGTATCTTCTCAACCCCTAAATAGGGGTCATCTTGTGAAATTAACCCTTTCCGGCATACATTTTTCAGGAAAACTGAAGTGCAAAATTTACGTAATTTCTTACAAATTGATTTGTTTTGTGATTCATAATTTTAGCAGAAAATTCATATCTTTGGTAGAAAATCAAACATTTTTTATTACAATTTCCCTTTGGAGAAAAAATAATTATAGGGAAAATAAAATTTTGGTTGGAAGTTTTCTATTTTTCAGGAAAACTGAAGTCTAAAATTTACGTAATTTCTTACAAATTTATTTGTTTTGTGATTCATAATTTTAGCAGAAAATCCATATCTTTGGTAGAAACTTAAACATGTTTATTACAATTTCCCTTTGAAGAAAAATAATTTTAGGGAAAATGAAATTTTGGTTTGAAGTTTTCTATTTTTCAGGAAAACTGAAGTCTAAAATTTACGTAATTTCTTACAAATTTATTTGTTTTGTGATTCATAATTTTAGCATAAAATCCATATCTTTGGTAGAAACTTAAACATGTTTATTACAATTTCCCTTTGAAGAAAAATAATTTTAGGGAAAATGAAATTTTGGTTTCAAGTTTTCTATTTTCTGTTAAAAAATTATATTATTTTTATATACAAAAATCGTCTGCTGTCTTGAAATTTTAGAATTTAGCTGGAAAGTTGATTTAACAGCCCTTAAATAAAAAGTCGCCTGGCACAGTTAAACTATTTAATTTTTGATAAAAAATGTATCTATTTTAAGTGAAAATTAAAGTGATTGGTTAAAAAAATTGCTTTTTTAGTTAGAAGTTAAAATTGTTTATTGAAAATTGAAATATTACATTTAAAATAAATTTTTAAGGGTAAAATTTAAATATTTTCATAAAAATTCGTTTCATGTTTGTTTGAAAATTAATCTTTTAAACTGACAATTAGGTGTCTTCACTCAAGCCTCAGCTAACTTCACTTTGTTAAAAGCTGAGTGGAAAACAATGGATGAAATGCATGGAACAAAACTTTATTTCTGTAATATCTTTGTTATAATAATAATCATTATCTTTTTATTATTTGATTAAATAGAAATTGAAAAATAAAAAATAAATTTCAAATACACTTATACAGAAAAAATTAGCTTTCACGAAGATATTCACAAAAAAGGGCAAGAATGAACTAAATCCCAATATTGAACATTCAAATATTACATTTGAAAAAAATGTGTAGGGTAAAAATTCTACTACTTTGTAGAAAATTCGTCCTTTTGTCTTAAAAATTAAAAGATGAGCCGGAAACTATTTGGTAGCAAATTATCTTTGTTTGTTGATAGTTTTACTTTTATATTGAGAATCTTGTTAAAAAAGTTTTGTTCTTGAAACTTTATTTCTTGGTTGAAAATTTAACTATTTTGGTAAAAATTCGTTTCATGCTTTTTGAAAATTTATCTTTTAAACTGATAATTCAACCATTTCATTCCTTGTACAAAATTTATATTTCTTATCTGAAAGTTCAAATTTTTAATTGAAAATTCAAGAATTTCATCTTAAATTAACTTTTAGGGTGAAAATTGTAATGTTTTGCAGAAACTTAATCTTTTTGGCTGTAGAAGTAAAATTTTTAGTTGAAAATTCAACTTTGTGTACATAAATTCTCTTTTTGGCTTCAAAATTAAATAATTTTGCTAAAACATGATGTATTTTGTATAAATTCGTATTTTTTGGTAGAACCTTAATCTTCTGGGTAGATAATTCATCTGCTGAGCTAAATATTCAGCTACTTTTTTGAAAATCCATTTTTATTATTAAAACGATTATTTTTTAATCCAAAAATGTAACTTTTCCATGTTAGGATAAAGTTTAATTTTTTTGCATAGAAATGAAACAAGATTCAAAGAATTGTAACAGGTAAAGTTTAGTCTGAAATCACTGTAAAGATTTCAAGTGGCTTCTTCCTGTGAATCTCCTTTGTAATAAATTGAACTTTTTGGTAGAAAGTTTAACTATTTGCTTAAAATGCATATATTGGATTGAAAATACGTCTTTCGGGGTGAAAAATTATTCTTTTTTGCAGATATTTTAACTTTTTGTTTAAAAATCTTGTTTAAAATTGATAATTTTTTTTTTGGAAATTATCTTTTTTGTTAAAGATTCATCGTTGCTTATTTTATATATTTTTTTAAATTTGAAATAAAATTTAAAATAAAACAACTGATGTATTGATTTTTATGCTAATTGATTTTTTTAGGGAATATTTATAGGACGGATCACAAAGAAGAAACTCAGCTGTGAAGCGACGCTTGTAAACGTTTACGTATTATAGATTAAGTATTTAAGTATTAAAAGTTTAGTATTACTTTTCAGATTAAGTTACAAAGAAGTATTTAAATGTTTGTGATCCAAATTGAATTAATTAAATTGAATTATTTATGATTAAAGTCGTTGTCACTTCTATACAGTTTCTTGTACCTCGTAATTAAAATGTTGAATATTGTATACTCAGCATCTGAATTCATATATGGAATTATACTGATTGCATAGTATGATGGCTTTTATCAATTGATGATTGGTTTTTATTCTATGTCAATCATCAGTAAAAAAAATATTAATTTGTATAAGAAGCTATAAAATTAAATTCATAAATTTATTTTCTCATTAATTGCATTTTTAACTATTTTTATACCAATTAGTAATTTTTTTATTAAAGATTGTTCTCGGAATGCTTGCTCAGATACTTCGGTATAATAAATTGGACCATTTAAATTGATCGAATAGACCTTTCGAGATTACCACGTCGACTATTTGAAATAATCGAAACGACCATCCGTTACGATTGAGTCGAATGTCTGAGACAAACAGATCGACCGTCCAAGATGTCTAAAACGACCCTTCACAATGATCGCGTTAGCCAGTTTGAGATGATTGAGACGACGGCCCAAAACGACCGAGTTGACTTTCTGAGATTGTCGATTTGGACCTTTTGCTTGAACCTTTTGGAGATAGTCGCTTTAGTAATCTTCAAGGGCTCCCCTATAGTTCACCCTGCGATATGGTCTGTGCGCACATTTATATGGCCAAACAGACGTCGTTACGACATCTTTACGACATCTTTACGACATCCTATGTCCATGTCGTTTCGGTGTCTTTGCGATATTGTAAAGAAATCGTCAGGTCATACGACTTATTTACGATTTCGTAAAGGCATCTTAACAACATGGACATAGGATGTCGTAAAGTTCTCGTACATATGTCGTAACGATGTAAAGACGTCGAAATGTCGATGTCGTAAAAACGTCGATGTCGTAAAGACGTCAATATGACGTACGAAATGTCATGTACAAATATGTCATGACATACAAATGTCATGTCTCTAATGCACAAAATCGCTTGTAAAAACAGTCTGCCTAGCATCCCGTAGATTTGAAATAGAGGAAAAAGAAAAGGTTGATATTAAAATCACACGTTGGGAGAGGCTTTCCCAAAACTGACAGAAGGCGAGAGGCTTGCCCTTCTTTTATATTTATTGTTTTAAGTTTCCCTGCTCTCCGACCGAGATTTTTTATCCTAAAATTCTTATTTAAAGCAAGACAACAGGGTCGGTAAAACAGAAAAAAGTATCATTTATCTCACCTTATTGCCAGTTTCTATTATCGAAACTTTCACAATTGATGATTCTTGAAATTTAACAATAAATTAAATGAAATTATACATGGCTGACCGTTGTTTATAGGCCTACTGTGAAGAGCAATCACATGGGACGTCTGGTTACTAATATTTTTGTCAAAAATAAAAAACTGTATATAAAAAGCTTGCGAAAAATGTTTCTCCTAATCTGAATAAACATGAAATCTACTAAAGCAGAACAATATATTCTTTAATTAACAAATTGTCACTATTAAAAGCAAACTGTCAGTTCTCAAGTTACATGCATGGTGAGCATTCGCTCCAATCTATATTTCGAAGGAAGCATCACGCAATTAAATTGAAATCGACTCTTTGATCATTCTAACTCTTATTCTAAAAATGTTCTATTCCACTAATTTTTAATCCGTAGATTGCCTTCCCTAATTTACATAATTTACATTTTCTTATTTCCTTACTACACTCTAAGCCTTCTTGTTTCTCAATATGTATTTCTTTTCCTAATTTAACATTTAAGTAAGCTGTTGTACGTTTAATTATCATGCATATGAATCATATTTGCTTATTACTTCTAATACTAATCTAACTATGGGTAATTAAATTCCAAACTTAGTTTTCCTTCATCGATCTAAATTCTTCTCTAATTGCTTCATTCTAATCTAATTTGTTTCTTCTCGTGATGACTTCTTGATAAATTACCGGATCCTTTTTTTTATGACTATTAACTCGTGCTTTAATTCATATTCGCTTTTTTACTTCTGTCTCTGTTCGCTCATATAATTTTAGTTTTTGATTTCGCGACTTTCCTCTTTTCCTATTCTCTCCTAATCTCTCTCTGCTTTTGCTTCCTGGTCTGATAATAAACCTTTTCCTCTTTACCCAACAAATTTTTATTAGTCTATGAAAACTATTATTAACCGTGTATACCTTAGATGAATTGTAGGCTTTATTGGTGCCATGATAAGGGTGTGTGTTCTTTAACATGGCCTTGTGCCTTTTCTTTTTTTCACCTCTAAATGTTCACTTATTTACCTTTTCCATAATGCAAATTTCACACTCTGAAATGAAAACACCAAATTTTATATCTTTAAGTTTTTTTTAATTAATTTTTTTAATTTATTATTTTTTTAAATTTATTTTTTTTCGTTTAATTTTTGTTTTATTTTTGTAACCCTTTAAACTAATTAGGTGAATTATGGCAGAAACACTAGTACCATAACATTGCCTCACTACGTTTTGTAAATTTATAATTTTCTGTTTCGAATGGGT
This sequence comes from Belonocnema kinseyi, assembly GCF_010883055.1. Lineage (NCBI taxonomy): Eukaryota > Metazoa > Arthropoda > Insecta > Hymenoptera > Cynipidae > Belonocnema > Belonocnema kinseyi. The sequence goes on from NC_046658.1 coordinate 147,299,728, forward strand.
TACTTATACACATGTCAATCATTGTGTCTATTTCTTATATTTTGTCTACTTCTAATATCTGCATATTGATGAACACTTCATAAAAATTATTTTCCTTCCTTGAGTTATTGTAATCTCTATCTAAACGTTCTTCATCTTTTTCTGAACAACCTTTATTCTCCCACCCAATATCAAAAACATATTTTTTTTAACTCCGAATCATTTGGAATCATATTCTACTCCCGCCGAAGTCAACATTCTAATCATAATACTATGTTTCTGTGATTGTTCGGGTTGTTCTTTGTCTACTCTATTTTCTAATCTTGCTCTATAGTTAAAGTTTTCATACAAAAAGTTTTCACTTTCATCTTTTGTTATTGTAACTATGAATTTAACTATCCACTCAGGTTAATAATAAATTTCCCCTGAAAATACTACTCCAGATTCATTGTCAAACACTCTAATTTTTTATTGTATCAATATATACTGAACCCTACATCTGAAGATCCTCTGAATGATGTCAAGCTTTTTGCAATATATTTTTCTTCTATCACATTCGTCAATTTGATTAGTTTTCTTTCTGAACTGTTTAAGTGAAGGAATAGTTCCATCTTTACCTTTACTTCAATATCCTCTGATTTATTTTTATTATCACTGTTTATTATCTTTATTGTACATTTTTTAGGTCACTCAACATGAAGCTCCTATTTATGAAATTTTATGTTGTCCCTGAATTGGCAAATAAATTAAATATCCGATTCTAATTTTTCTTTTTCGGGATTCTCTTCATTTTCCAGTGGGCACAAAGTTTGGCGACGTCTTAACGACATCTTTACGACATCTTTACGATGTCTTTAAAACATCTTTTGCCCATGTCGTTAAGGTGTCCTTACGATATCGCAAATAAATCGCATGATCTGAAGATGTCTTCACGACATCGCAAAGACAGCGAAACGACATGGACATAGGATGTCGTAAAGTTGTCGTAAAGATGTCGCAAGGATGTCGTAAAGACGTCGCCAAATTTCGTGTCCACTGTGTTCTTAGGTTATCATTTCTAAATGCAGCTTTACGATAAATCTAAATCTATACACAAGAAGATCGATAATTTTCTAAGTCCGAAATGTAAAATTTAAGAAATTACTGACTATAATCAAAAATAAATGTAATCTTGTGTGCTGATTTGGCGACCAAGGAAAAAATATCTCCACAAAATTATACGTATTTTCTTAAAAAATTTGGGTAATAGGTATAGTCATTGGTCACTTAAGAAATTTTTTTAGTTTAGCAGATCGTATAAAATACGAGAAACGTCGAATGAAAATTTGAAATACGTGGATAAAGAATGTAACAAAAATTCAAATTACCATAGAGAGTGCCGCATTAAAAGCACATTTGAATCAGGAGGACAGATATGGGGCCAAAGTAACTTTTGCTTTGACTACTCTATACCGATAAAAAATTCTTCCTCCAACAAAATAATTTTTTTTTTTGGTTGAATTTTGAAAACGATTTAGTTGAGAAACAAACTTTGTGTTCGATTGAATAACCGCGTTTGCTGCATTTAAGTATAAAAAATAATGTAGGACAAAATTTTACTGGAGTCAAGAAAAATATTTGGTTCATGAAGCGATAATAATTTTCAATGCATATTAAAATCCACATAACTATAAGAACTTGGGACGATCGCCTAATTTAATTCAAGATGACTGTACTTAAGTTCATACGACTTCAAAGCGTCGCGAAAAAAAAAACTTACCTTAATTTAATTCATTTGATTTTACATTTCGGCAATCGTGATCAAAGTAATTGATCCAGAAACAGAATTATTCGAAATCAGGTAATAATGTAAAGAATGCGCAAAGGCAATTAGATTTTTGTGATTACGTGCACTGAGTGATTAAGTTTTTGATTTAAATTGCATATTGCTTCCCGCAGTATTATCTCGCCTTATGATATTTAGTAATCAAATTAACTACTTGCCTAACAATATCTGGTCAACATTAAAAATAGGTACACGATTTATGAATTCCTAAGATCAAGCGAGTATTCTTATCACTGCGATCAGTTCTATTAGAAATCTGTAATTCGTTGCTTAATATTGGTACATATAAGAAACAAGTTTAACCGTCAGTTCAACTGGCATTGTACTTTTCAGCGATAGCAGACAATCAATCTTCAAACGATTCAACATTCATTATACAAAGATTTCTTAATTATACATGTTTTTTTCATTTATTGTATTTTTTTTTCTAGATTCCTTGCCTTGCGCTTAACGAGGACTGTTTTTTTTCTCTATCGACACTTTGCGATGAGATTCAATTATGCTTGATTCTAATAAAGATACAGTGATTTGAATAGAATTCTAAAAACTGAAGCTAATCCAATGGCGATTCTAGCAATGAAGCTAATTAAATTACCATTCTCTCATCTAAAGGTAAGTCGAATAGAGTTATAGCAATTGAAACTAATTCAAATATAAGTTTTCTATTGCAGTTGCTTCCAGTGGGACATTAGACTGGTTGTTTGAACACTTCTTCTTAATTATCTATAATATTACATATGTTAACGAAAGATCTTGATAAGTGTAAAAATATACGTTTTGTTGCAATTTCTATATGCTGCGTGTTTACTGAACATAGAAAACAGTCCGATTTCGGAAACTGATGCAATCCTAAAACCTTTTTTGTTTCATTGTCAACTGCTTTAAATATTACTTTTTTATTTTTGGAAGAAATATCATTTACTTTAGTTAGCCTTTCATCATTAGCAGATCATTCGCGCAGAGGAAATCCTCCTTTCCCAAGTAACTTAATTAGTTCCTTTTATAGATGCAAAGATTGTTCCAAGCAGTCCGAGCCAAACAATACATCGTCAGAGTAGAAGTCTTGTTCTAGAATTACGCTAGCTTCTGGGTTTTTGGTGCCTTCATCAACAGCTAATTGTTTTAACACACGGTTAGCCAAAAAGGGACAAAAGCTGTTCCATATGTGACAGTTAGCAATTAATAATGTGCTTACTCTCTGGAAAGTTCGCGCAAGCAAACTATCCTTTGTAAATCTACATCTTTCGGATCTACCAAAATTTGACGGAACATTTTACTTATGTCTGCTGTCAAACAATGACGATAAATTCTCCATCCTAGGATGACAGTTGTCAACTCATTCTTGAGTTTTGAACCGACCATAAAACGTTTATTGAACGATTTTTTAGAAACAGTAGAACTGAAGGCATTGAAAACTACTCGTACTGGAGTACTACTACTTGACACGCATATGCCTGGATGATGAGGCAGATATAATGGTACGCGATTCGAAAAAATTTGTTTCCTATCACTTGCAAGCTGACGCATATGATCGAGAGATTCATATTCGTCAAGAAATTCCTCATACTTTTTCGCTACATCTGTATTATTAGCAAGTCGGCGTTCCAAACTATAGACATAATTTACTCTTAGTTTCGACCTTTTCTGAGAATCTTTATTCAGAATAAGACCCGAAAGAATTGATCGGGAGATGGTAGATTGTGCAGTTATGGATCTAGGAGGTCCTTGACACAACCCTGGTAACGGAAGCGAGCCACAATAATCAGCACCAATGGCAATATCTACTTTCTTCTGACTGAAGGGTTTAGGATCTGCTAGATAAAGATCACGAAGCTGATCATACGTAGAATTAATGTCTAAATTGTGGAGGGCTATAATTCATTAGGCGTAGAAAAGTATAGGCAGTAATCGAAAATTCATTTTGTTTATTATTTACGGGTGAAGCAATTGAATCAACTTGCGCTTTAGTTACCCCAATCAAGACTTCACCGGCCAATTAATGATTCAGATACAAAGGTAGCATCAGAACTTTGATCAACAAAAGCTATAACAATGATTTATCGACCATTATAAGAACGGATTTTAATTTCGGCAGTAGCTAATAAGGTTGGACTACTTTTAGAACAGCGTAGACTTAAAGAAGAACTAGTAGCTGTAGCGAGTAAACATACGTTATTCGAATTGGCATTGCTAGTAGTAGTCACAACATTTCCAGAATTAGGAGTCTGAATCTTCAGATTTTTATTTTCTTCTTTATAGCCGCTTACTTGATTAGACGAAGCAGATAAATGTTGCTCGATGTGTGATAAAGTGTGATAGTCCTTTTGACATTGAAAGACCGTAATTCTACTTCTACAATCCAGAATTCTATGATTAGATTTCAAACATTTAAAACACAGTTTATACTCACGAGCAATCTCTCTTCTGTTATCTACGGAATGTTTCTTCAAAGTTTGACATTAACTCAAATATCAATTGCCTTTATAAACGACACATTTATTCCTGCATTCATCTTAAGTACTAGTGTTATGTCTCTGAGCAGACTTTTGACCTTTAGATCCATAATGAATTCAAATTATTACAACGCGGGTTTCTTGGAAAATTGTCCTTAGACATTTGTAAAGCTTCAAAAGTTCGAATTTTTTATCTAAAATTTTTTAAAAATCTTCACATTTAGCATAATCACTACGACTTTCTAGATTTTTCTCTTAGTCAGCAACTGAATTCTTGCTCAGTTTGCTAACTAGGAGATAAATGAATAAATAATCCCATTGATCAGTTGGATAATTGAGATTCTTAAGGGCTAGTAACGCTTCCTTTTCGGTATCGCGCAAAGACCTAAACTCCTTTAAAGTGTCATTCGAAACATTCGGAAGAGAGAGAGAGAGAGAGAGAGAGAAACGAAGGGAAATAAGAATTAATCAAAGCTCTTTCATTATTATATCAAGCTTTCAGAGCATCCCAAGCTATCTGGTAATTTGCCTCAGAGTTTGTTATATGTTGAATAATTTGTAGGGCCTCACGTGCGAATTTCATTTTTAAATAATACAATTTTTTACTTTTTTAAAACTAATTTGCTCGAAAATTAGGACATTCTAAATAATCACCAGAGAATTAAGGAATCTTAATATCGGGTAGTCTCATACCGTGTTTGTGATAAATTGTTTGCGAATATCTAAAATTTGAAACATTTATAGTCGTATTATTAGCAGTTAAATTCGCGACGCTGTCTTGTTCTAATCCAAATATTATCTCATTAAATAATTAAGAGCTTTCAAAACTTGCGTCTCAGCCTCAAAGAATTCTGAGTCTTTAAAACCATTAACTTTTGATTTGTCTGCTTTAGGCTAAGTTTAGGCTAAGTGACTAAAGTTTCTTTTTGTTATGAAATAAAATTTCAATCTTAGGAGTACGTTTTTACGAAAGTAAACTCAAAAGACTTAAAGAGAGAGAAATGTTGATGCTTAAGTAAAATCGATACTAAAGGGAGACAGTTTTCGTTAAATCAGGATAGATTCTTATTTTGGTACGATCCAGGATAATCCAGTTGACAAGTCCGTGACGTCGTTGAACTGTTTAAGGGAGATGAATCATTCGAAATTTCTCATATCACTGATTACCACGCATTTGTCTGTCAGTTCACGCGAAATTCTATCAAAGTTAATTTAAACTTTTTAATGCATCTTTAAGTTTAAAACAATGAACTGACGCGTTTTATACTTGACTTTCCAGACAATTTACTTGGCTCTGCCTTACTCTTAAGGCAGCTTAAAGTACCATGTTGAAGAGCAGACTTTTTTATTATTTCACTTTTTTAATTTTTCGGGAAACCTTGCGATTATATTAAGCAGAGGGCGACGTCAATAAGAAGGCTCAGTTAATCCTATTTATTGATTTAATCACGCAATAATTAAATTATCACGTCACACTCTCATATATCAAAATAATTATAGATACTCATCGAGTAGAAATTACAATTTTTTTCGTGAATTCAATAATATTTGTCATACACCTATCTTTTTCCAATATCTCGTGTACGGCGGGACGGCGCCCTTGTGAAAGATTAGAGAAATAATTTTTGTTTAAATTCGCACCAAATATTTTTTGTCTTCAGCTAAATGAAAATGTTCGTAGACAAAAGAATATTTAAAGACCATTACTAGAGATCCACGCCAAGACGAGAATTTCTCGAATCCCATTTGATATTCTGCATTTTCAAGATGTTTTTTTTTGTTCTCGAAATCTTTTGGTTTCTAATTGTTTAACCCATAACCCGGTAAGTATGGTTGAGAAGTTCTTTTTTTGGAAAGAGGGGGGGGGGGATTTTTTAGTGGTAAGTTTCGAACATTAAAGAACGAATTGGGACTATCTTACGCCAAGGGGCAATTTCGAAAAAATTACGAATGCTATAAACTGTGATAAAAGTTGTTTTGCAATCACACCGTTTCTTCTGCAATGTAATGATATCCAAAGTAAAAACATAAATTTTTTGGGATAAGATCATACGTTTACATAATTAATCGGAAAAATAATTTTAAAAAGGTCCCTAAAATGTATGTAACTCAATTCGAATAGGAAGCCAACTTGATTTTCATTGCGTACTAATTTTTTAAGCGGTTGGCAAGTTTTATTTTTCATATTTAATAATTCTGAAAAGCTAAAAAAAACTTTTTAATGCTTTAAATTTCAGACAAGGTCGTTTGAAACCGTTTCCACAACAAATAATAAGAATTTTGTTGATATTTATAAATTCTTAAATAGTGATGGTCAAGATTCTCATTTGGAAAATCTTAAGTGTTTATGTAGTAAGGGTGGTATTCGATGATTTTTTAAAAATAATTTGGGACATCAAAAAAGGGGAATGTTTGTTGTTTTTGAACTTCAAAATATCGAAAATGAATCTTGCCATTTTTATCTTTCTCGTCTTTCATCCTATCAAAAGTAAGCTTAATTTTATTTTTCCTCCACGGATAAAGTGCGTAAACTTTATTTTTTAAGAAATTTAGTTAACCAGCTGTGATAGCAAGGGACGATTCCGCTGCTCGTTTCTTCATCCTAGACGTCTTTCGGGCTACCTCTAATTTCCACCCGACTTCCCACGATGTGCTTGGTAGTCTCAAATCGTCTTCTTCTTTTCGAGCTACGTGTTATTTCAGCCTGAAATTTCGCACTAACTTTATAAAATAAAAAAGTATTCCTCGATGTCCTCTGAGTCCTTGGAAAAACTCTTCTCTTCAGGACGATATTACTTTGAGATTTTGACTAATATTATATTTTCTTATTTAGTTTGTTAAGAAAATATTACCTTTAGTTTTTATTTGTATTTAAAATTAAGAGTCTTGAAAGCTTAGAATAAATCAACCGAATTAATTTTAAATCAAAAACTGAACAAAAAACCACTATTGCAATGTGAAATTTGGTTTTCCCTTCACTTAGTTTACGTAATGTTCATACAATGTTTGCGGGTTTATATCGCATAATTTTAATGGAGGTCACTTAAAATGTGTTTCAACTTTTTTCACAAGTTATTTATTATTCAGAAATCATTTTCACACGTCAAACTTATCAAAACTTAAATGTGTACCCCCTACCTGACTAAACCATGATATAGTTCTTACGTCTATTGTTGATGCAAGCCCAGCCGATCTTGATTCCTGAAAAAGTTTTATTAAAAACGTTTTCTCAATTGTAGCTTAAATTGCATTTTACGATTCACTATCACAAACGTCAAATAACTAATGACAGTAAGGTTTTATTGGCTTCCACAATTTTTGATATTCTGAAGATCAACTAAATTTCTATTTCTAGCTGGTTAGTAAACAATAATCTACTTTATTCTATTAAACTCTATACCTCAAAATTTTAGGTTATAATCTGAACATATGACCAACCTTTTTTCATAAATTCTTTATTACACTTTCTATTTACGTTTCTTGCAAGCTCACTATGCAGTCCCAATGGACACTGTAAACAATCCCTGAAACAACGACATTTTCCAAAACACATGCGAAACATGAAAGTAAATTAAACATCAAAATAAGAAGTTGCTTATACTACGGATCCAGTTCGCTCTAAAAAGATACCAAGTTTCTCTCTCGATATAAAATTGAATTAAATAAATAATTATATTATTTGCCCTATTTGATTCTAAAATGATTTTGCATTGTTGTTTAAATGCAAAGCGTTATTCATAACGTCGAGCAGGTGCTGCCTCTAGTGTGCCCCATAGCTACTTACGTAAAATTAGCTATTTTTAACACTTTTGACGAAATTTGTAGTACAGGTAGGACTTTCGTAAATAGTTTCTCGCGAAAATATTGTTTTAATCAATAAGCCTTTGAAAGATTGAAAAAATTTTTATCGTAACTAATAATGTAGCTCTAGCTCAGGTTACACCCCGACGAAATTCCTGACATTCTTGATCTTGCCGGGTAACTTTGATTTTTACTGTTATTTTTATTGCTCGATTAAAAATGTTTTTAAATGTAGGATTTAAGAAGGAATTAAATAAAAATGGTATGTGTAATTTTGCTGACTACTGGTCAGTTTTATTATCATACATACTTACCAGATACCTAACTTTATAAAAGGGGTGTTCAAAAAGTAAGTTATGATTGTGTGGATTGAAGTTCGACAAATATCAATTTCAGGAGGCATTGAGTCCAAAATTCTATCAATTGTAAAGCGCCTATCCGCCAGAATGATTTTTTCGACTGCTGTGACTACGTCATCTGTAATGGCGGCTTTTGGCTTGCCTGCACCATTTTCACGCTCATGCATTTGTCACCATAAATATGCACTAATTCAGTGTGAATTTCGTTGCCGTTGAGCATTTTTGCAGTTAAAAAGCGAATAACTGCACGCAGCTTACAAGTGGACACGTTTTTCACGGATAGCTCCATGGTTTCCGAGCCGGTACTAATGAAAAAAAAATTTTTCGGCAGCTAAGACCGGTTCCGCTCTTATCGGTATATCCTAAACTAAAACTATGTTCGGTCCCAGCTCGCTAGATGGCGCTGGGTCAAAACGGCAGACTAGGGAAACTTACTTTTTGAACACCTCTCGTATGTAAAAGAAGATGTAGTTACTTATCTGTAATCTTTTTCAATTTTACTTTCTAGAAAAGCAACAAATGACAATGTGTTATGGAAATTCTCTGGTCTATAACAAGGTTATTATTTTGAAAATTATTTGTAAGGCTAGTGAAATATTTAAGCTATAATTTTAAAAGAAATCAATGGAAGAATAAATAGTAGATTATAATAGTTAATTTTGTTTTATTTACAATCATTAATTACACTACGACAGATTAAACTAACAAAAAAATTAAGAGCGTCTTGAAGGGCAATTTTAGACAGACTGCCCTAACAGAGTTCCCCTTTTACTTGTACGCTACATGATCTTTCGTTGATGGTCATAAAAGATTTAAAAAATTTGTCAACGATCCGGTTCAGGAGACTGTCAAAATAACAATAGAATGAATTGAAGAGCATTTTTAATAGGAATTTAAACAATAATAAATGTAGTTTATAAGGAAAATCGCAGTAAAGCCCGTGTATAGTACAGCAGACTTAAGTTTTGCTTTAATTTGATGAGACTAAATAGAAATTATTTAATTTTTATTATAGGAGAAAAAAATGAATCATTTACCAATATGAAGAGAAAATGTTGTAGAAATTAAAGAATATTCCGTTTTAGAACTATTAAATCAAACAATAACAAAAACGCTCAAAATTATATACCTTTAATATATAACATGTTAAAAAAGTACTGCTTTAAATTTTTACAATTCACAATTTGAAATGCTGCAACTTTCACCATTTTTCAATGACACGATTGTAATGATTCGCTTTTGAAATTCTTTCAGTTTGTAAAATTAAGGAATCAAAATGTGTCTTTAGATTACGCAAATCATTCAAATTTAACAGTTTTTATTTCTACATATTTAATTTGCAATATTTTTCAATTGTCACTATTCAAAATTGTAGGAAGGTTTGGGTGGGCTGATTAACTTTTAAAACCAAATAAAGAAAATTTCTTTCATAAAAGTTATGTAAAGAACCGTAACAAAATATTAATTTACGAAAAAAGACTTCGCTACCATTTCTTTAAAAAAATTTAAAGTCATAAACACGAATTAGTAAAATAAAAATTTGTCGTACCTGAAAAACAGATTACCGAAATTGTTGAAACTTCAAGCCAGAAAACGAATTTTCTCTAGAGAAATGGAATTTTCAACAACGAAAAAGTGACTTTGGAACTAAAAAATTCATTTTCAACGAAATATTTAAATTCTTAATCAAACAGATAAACGTTTATTAAAACAAAGAAGTTTCAAGAAATAGTTAAACACTTACGCGCGCAGTTGAATTTTTAATTAAAAATATTAATTTTAAAAAAAATAGTTAAACTTTTAACTAAGGAGATGAAGTTTCATTTAAAAATATAAATCCTTAAACATAAAATTATTGCTTAAAAAAGTGGTTCAGCTAAAATTTTCAAACAAATTAGTTGAATCCTTAGCAAGAAATTTAATTTTTAATTAAACACTTGAATTTTTATTGAAGATGCATTGTTTGACTGAAAAATGATCATTTGAGTTCAAAAATATTTTGTTTCTTTGAAGGTAGGATGGTTTTTGTGATAAATAAATATATTTGAAAATTTTAAACTTTTTTTCTGGAATATTGTTTCATTTCATATATGAAACACTATTAATATAACGAAATTTCATTTGAAGTTAGAGAAATGAAATATTTAAATTTTCAGTCAAAAAAATTAATTTTAGAAAAAATCTGATTTTCAATAAAAAGAAATAAAATTTTGAGCAAAAGATTAATATTTTACCAAAACACAATAATTTGAAACAAAATACATAAAGTCAAAACTAAATATTAAAATTTTTAATTAATTTTTAACCGAAAAGGTATATTTCTACCGAAAAGCACAAATTTGTAAAAAGAAAATGAATTTTTAAGTAGAGAAAAAACATTTTTCAATAAAATTGATAATGTAATTTTCCTTTAGAGGAATAATTTTTCAAGCCAATCGGATAAATTTACAATGAAACTGTTAAGCTTTTAGAAAAACACATCAATTTTCTACAAAAAATAACTGTTTATAAAAAAAAAATTCAACAAAAAATTTATTAAAATTTTTCATTAAAAAAACTAATTCTCACTTTAAAAAAAGTAACTTCACTGCAAAAATGAATTCTTTTAACAAAAAAAATTCTCATATAATAAAATTCACGACAATTAATAATATTACCGAATTGGAAAATTCTTGAATTGCGAAATTCAAGTAATTAAACAATTACAAAAAGCGTTCGCAAAAATCGAATTTCAAATTTATATACATTTTGTTTGAAAAACTTTAGAAATAACTATGAAACTAATGATTGCTGAATTCACACATGGGGATGAATAAAATATATCTATAAAAAATTTTCAATTGTTTAGTTTCTTGAATTTCACAAATCAATAATATTATGAACTGTCGTGAATTTTATGATTCTGGAATTTTCAATTTCGGGAATTTTATAATTCCTCTATTTTATTTATTGGAGAAAATTGCATAAGCCAAAAATTATTTGCCTCATTTGCATACTCCAATTAAAATTCGAGTTGATTTCAAAAATGTCTGAGGGTTCAAGTTGAGAAGCGCAATATATTGACTAAAAAATGCACTTATTTAAATTTGTTTAAAAAAATAAGCTGTAACTATGGGTGAAATTTATGATGTTTCACCGAAAAAATATATAAGAGTGGATATGATTCATTTGATTTGTATCTGCCAAATATAAAAATTTATTAATTAATTCAACTACTTTTGAAAATTTTATATAATCTTGTTATTAAAAAACTTTTTATGCTCGATTTTTACATTTTCTACGCCTTTAATAATGGGAAATAAAAAAAGGAACATGAATATGCGTTCTACCTGCCCTACAAAAAATTAATTAAAAATTAATTTTTACAGCCTCAAATGAATACACACATTTTTACAAAATTAGTAGTTGTTCAATAGGATGTTTCTAAATAATAATATTTATTAAAAGAAAGGAAATAAATCAATAAAAATATTTTCTTTAAAAAAACGAAAAGTTTTCATAATCATTTTCACCGTTTTTTTGCAACTTTAACCATTTCTTTTCGTTTCTTTTTCTTCTAAATTAATTTTTGTGGATGCAAAATTAATTGCCCAATTATTAGCAGAAAATTTACGCATTTTGTTAGAAGTACTTCAACTGTTGCTTATACAGTTAAATTTTTAATTAATAAATATCAGTTTTCAACAAAATAGTCAAAACTCCACGAAAGATATGAATATCCAACTGAAAATGCCTAGCTAAATTTAAAAGCATTATTTATGCGGAAAATGTAATTTTTTAACTCAATTTAGAAAGATTTGTAGCAATATAATTCGAAATACCATGCGAAAATCGGGAAGGTTTCAAGGTATTTTTTTTTCCATTTAAAAGATTTTTGTAAATCTAAGGAAAACTTTTAATCATTTAAAAAGATATTCAAAACTTCAGAAATTTTTTGTTCATCAATGATCTTCAGTCGGTATCTTTAGAACATCTCGACATCTTTTTACTCATTTTTAATTGTCATAACAATATTAGTTCATTACAATTTTTGTTTTAGTAAATCAAACAATTAAAATATTTAGAAATTATCGTGAGATAATGTGTTTCTCTTGCTTTTCTTCTTTTTTTTTTGAAATAGATTCTTAAATAAAGACGCATTATTTAAGTAATTGAAAATTATTGGATCGAATTATTTTGTTGTTCTAATTAATGAAAAATTTAATAAAGTCTAAAAGATATTTTTATTTCCTTAACTTTTTAAAAAAAAAAATGTTTAAACCAATTAAAGTTTTAAAAAATGTTGTGAATAACTTATAACTGGCTAAAAATGAGTTTTTTCTTATTTCGGATTAATTTTATAACTGAAAATGTAACTGTTCTGTTTTTGGTTAAAAATTGATCTTTTTCATAAAAATTTAATCTGCTTTATTAAAAAATTATATAATTTTGTTAAAAATTTACTTTATGTTCATTAAAAATTCAGTTTTTTACCGAAAATTTAATTATTCTACGTTTAGCCTCAAATTAAACTATTTTGTGGATAATTATTTTCTTTTTTGTTTAAAAATTTATTTTACTTTTAGAAAATGTTTATCCTTTTATTCAAAAATTCATGTATTCAAACAAAATTTAATTATTTTTTTAGGTGAATATTAATCATTTAAGTTCAAAATTCACTTATAATTTTTCATTTTTTGTGGAAAATTTACATTTATCGATATAAATGTAATATTTTTCGTTAAAAAGAGTTTCGTTTTGTAAAAAATGTAACTATTCTAAATTTTGTTAAATAAACATTTCTGTGCTTGAAAAAATATATTTATTTAAAAATTTGTTTTTATAGAAAATTCATCTTATGTTTCTAAAGGGCTAAATATTCTAATTTCTGTTGAAAATTGATCATTTTTAGATGAAAATTTATGTTGTTAATTGAAAATGAGCCTTTTTCGACTGAAAATTTGTCTTGTGGGTTGAAAATTCAAATAATTATTTGTTGAGAATTTATATTTTTGGTTGAAGGTTCATAATTTTAGTTTTAAATTTATTTCTTAGATTTAGAATTTATTTATTTTTCATTTAAAAATCAAGGAAAAAGTGTTTAGAATGTATTAAGAAACAAATTTTGTTACATTAATATTATTAATCTTCTAGGTATATCGCTCGTTTCATATCTAGAAAAATTCAGATGTTGTGATATTGTAGCAAGTCTAAATATGACACTGTTTAATGCAAATAATATTTTTTCCAGTACTTTGGATTTTTTTTAAATTTTAGCTGAGCGCCCTTCCAATTTGAGGCGACAGATTTCTCCGTGAAATTTGAATAATGTATTTATTTTCAATACAGATATAAAATAAATAAATAAATTTTGCTTCTTAATACTGAGAAGTTGTTTTTATTTTTGAAATTTTGACTTTAAATATAAAATTTTGAGCTATTTTAAGGGATTCCATTCATTTAAAATGACACAAATATTTTCGCCGAGCGCAGATACGAGGCGCATATAAAACAAGATACAATACATTAAGTGGGTAAATAACTCTGATTTCATTGTTTCAAAAAAAAAAAAAATTCAAAATGCGTTACCTTGAAGGAGGTGACAAAGCCTATTCGCCTTTTTATTATTTCAATAAACTGATAATATGGCACAATCGCCATCTGTGATAAAATTGTTCTATTTTCAGAATTCCCATATTTATCGAGATTTTAATTATTAATATGTATGCTATCGTTTATACCCGAAATCAGTTGAAACTAGTTTTAGCTAGTTAAATCGCGAAGAAACCAATTTCTTTGGTAAAAACCCGATGATTTTTCAAATTTCATCTTATTTGGTGTTTTTACTAGAGATATCGGTGATCAATCACTCTTCTGGGACCAGTCACTAATGAGTACTTTTTAAAGGGGGACCTGGAAAGGGGGTCTCAAATGTGACCAATCACTCGTATGTGACCAGCCACTAATAAGTACTTTTTGAGGGGGGATCTGGAAAAGGGGCTCGAGATTTAACCAATCACTCTTTTGTGACCAGCCAATAAAAAGTACTTTTTAGTGGGAGGGGGCTTGGGAAGGGGGTAACAAATGTGACCAATCACTCGCCTGTGACCAGTCACTAAAAAGTACTTTTTAAAGGTGGACCTGGTAATGGGTTCGAGATTTAACCAATCACTGTTCTGTGACCAGTCACTAAAAAGTACTTTTTAAAGGGGGACTTAGAAAAGCGGTCCAAAATGTGACCAACCACTCGTCTGTGACCAGCCACTAAATGTATTTTTTAAAGGGAGACCTGGAAAAGGGATCTGGTAACAAGACACACGTATTCCTATAGATTTTGGGGCGCTGAATTCAAATTCGGTATCAAAAATCACCCATCACGTCGTGGTGGAGCCATAACCTCAAAAAATGACGAAAAATCATGCACTTAGGCAAATTTCAAAATAATGCCAGTGATGCAAAGTTTAACTTCAAAAACATGTCGACAACTGTGAAGGATCAACCCTTGCCTGATATCAACTTATTTAACATAACTTTACCCAACAGAACTAGACCTCACCTAACCTGAATTAACAAAAATTTATTGAACAACATGTAAAGCTCTGGAAGCATATTTTCCCAGTAGCAAATGTGTGCTCCATCGAATGGGCCAACTCGAGCATAATCTAGAAATAAATCTAACCTAGCCTAACCCAACCTAACCTGACTTCACGAAACACAATTAAACTGATTGTGTTATCCCGTTGTGTTTGTGGTACCGTTTCATTCAGCTTCGGCTTAACCTGCAAAGAGGTCAAACCTATTCTAACTTAAAAAAAACCTGACCTAACCTAACCTAACTTAACTTCACGTAACACAATTAAACTCATTGTGTTGTCCCGTTGTGTTTGCAGTACCGTTTCATTCAGCTGCGGCTTAACCTACATAGACCTATCCTAACCTAACAAAACCTGACCTAACCTAACCTAGGTGAATGTAATTCAACCACACGTTTAGCTATGTAAGCGTACAGTTCTCAGTCTTAAAGGTGTGCTATATTTCAATTAACCTGGTTAGGATAGGTTAAACCTCTATGTAGGTTAAGCCGAAGCTGAATAAAACGGTACCGCAAACACAACGGGACAACACAATCAGTTTAATTGTGTTTCGTGAGGTTAGGTTAGGTTAGGCTAGGTTAGATTTATTTCTAGGTTAGGCTCGAGTTGATCCATTCGATGTAGCACACATTTGCTACTGGGAAAATATGCTTCCAGAGCTTTACGTGTAGTTCAATAAATTTCTTTTAATTCTGGTTAGGTGAGGTCAGGTTCTGTTGGGTAAAGTTATGTTAAATGAGTTGATATCAGGCAAGGGATGATCCTTCACAGTTGTCGACATGTTTTTGAACTGAAAATTTGCATCACTGGCATTATTTTGAAATTTATTTGCCTCAGTGCATGATTTTTCGTCATTTTTTGAGGCTATAGCTCAACCATGACGTGTGGGTGATTTTTAATACCGAATTTGAATTCAGCGCCCCAAAATCCATAGGAATACGTGTGTTGTTACCAGATGCGCACACTTTTTTTGTATGGCTGTGTCATGGTACCATAGTTATTTCGCGTTTCAACTGCTTTCGTCTATAAACGGTAACATTACCACACACATTCTAAAAATTATAAGAAGATATTAATCTTATCTGAAAACCGTCTTTCGCGTATTAATTTTAATCCCAAAGTTTCTAAAGTCCTCGAATAAGCACAAAATGATTTTGTAATTACTTTTAATTAAAAATGAAATTGTTCAGTTAAAGAACTTCTTTTTCAAATAATGACTTTTACATCTATGGTCCAAAATTTTTTTTTTTTTTATTATAAATGCGGTGAAAATTTTATTTTTTTCGTCAACGATGAACAATTGTAGATGAAAATTAATCCTTTTGCTTGAAAAGCTCAGAGATATTTTGTTATATTGTTATATATTCACCAATAGAATCAAGGAAAAGGGCACAAAGAAGAAGTACAGGACTAGTGGTGATTTTCATTTTCATTAGAGTAGATGACACAATACCGAAAAAAATTCACGTCCTATATGGACTGTTGTTAGTTACTGATTCACACCACTTCCTCAACGAAAGCCTCAAAACAAAATACTCAGTCATTCAATATCAATAATATTTTCGTTGTAAAACTATATGTCGTGGGTCAATTGTGGTACTAAAAAAATTATAGGAGCACACAATTGCAGTTTAGACGAAGATTCTAGAAAAAAATACGCTTATAGGTTCAACCTTATCGTTTCTAAGCCTTTAGCTATTTCACGTATTTAATTGATGACACATTCCCAAAAACAAAAATTTTTGGAACCTGAGCCATGCTACCATACTCATACATTTTTAAATACCGCTGAAGCCGAATTCGGGGTCAGGTTTACCGAATCAGGTCAGGATAGGAATGCGGTGAACGTGGAAGTGTAGAAATCATTTAATCTGAGAAAACTAATGGATCAAAGAAAACTTCTACTCTCAGACTTTTTTGAGGTCGCGGAATCCAAATTCCGGGTCAGATTTACCCAATCAACTCAGTATCACAATTAAGTTAAGGTCAGAATATAGGCATCATTTTATTGGAGAAAACCAAGGGATCGAAAAAAACATCTACTCTTAGACGTTTTTGAGGTCGCTGAGACCGAATTCGGTGTCAGATTTACCTGTTCAGGTCACGATTAAAGTGAGTTGAAGGTCAAAATGTGAAAAAAAAAACCATTAAATCCGTGTGTCTTACTTTTTAAAGACGTATTTTGGGTCGCTGGGTCCGAATCCTACGTCATTTTCACGCCGTCAGATCAATTGTTTTTTATAATTTTGACTACCCAAAAAACATCTTATTGTAGAGATTTCCTTCAATCCACTTGTTTTATTTATTCCCACCATCACTTTCTTTGATTCTGACCTGGTGGGTACCAACCATACGTGGATTCGGATTCAGCGACTCCAAAACCGTCTGAGTATAGAGGTTTTTTCCGATCCAATAATTTTCTCTAAACCAATGGTTTTCTTTATTTGGACCTTTAATTGTCCTTCATCCTGACTTAATGGGATCGAACTGACTTCCGATTCGAGTTCCGCGACCTCAAAAATATGTGAGTAAGGTAGCATGATATCACAATTAACAATAATATATGTTTTCAACTTTCTTAAAGATAAATTATCCTACAAAAATTAATTTAAGGCAAGAAATATTTAATTTATTTGAATTATTTGTAAAAAAGTTCAATTTTACGAGGGTAGTTCAATAAGTCCTTAGAATGAAGTATAAAAACAATTTTTTTGGGGTAAATTTTTTTTTATTTTTCAACATAATTTCCTTGGAGCTCTATACACTTGGTCAATCGCTTTTCAAGTTTTTTTAATCCTTCAGAAAAGTGCGTTTTCGGAAGTTCCTCAAAATAAGCACTTACAGAGGCAATGACGTCTTTCTTTGTCTGGAAATCTCTGTCCACCGAGCCATTTTTTCAAGTTTGGAAATAAGAAAAAGTCACTGGGGGCTAAATCTGGTGAATACGGTGAGTGTTTGACCAATTCGAATTTTAGTTCTTCAATTTTAGCCATTGAAACGAAGCATGTGTGAACTCGGAAGTTGTCGTGATGAAAGAGAATTTTTTTCTCGCCAAATGTGGTCGTTTTTTTTTTTCTTCTTTCAGCTGCCCTAATAATGATGCATAATATTCACCAGTGATTGTTTTACCCTTTTCCAAGTAGTCAATAAGTATAATTCCACGTGC
>NC_046658.1:147317982-147342590 GCF_010883055.1 Belonocnema kinseyi
TAGTCGGGAGTGGTGCTGACTGAAAACAGATGATTTGGAGCGATTCGCGCGCCATCTGTTGGTCATTCTAAGGACTTATTGAACTACCCTCGTATCATTATATGAATCATAAGAATACATTTTAACACATTCTTAAGAGACGATAACTGATACGAAACAGGGTGCTGTCCGAACTCAAAAAGTGTGTAGTAGAAAGTTCACTCTATTTTTTGAGTAAAATTTCCAACTTTTCAAGCTAATATTTAAAAAATATTAAGAATGAACTTTTCCCTTTTCACCGTTTGCCCACTCAAAGGCGAACCCTAGAATTGCCGACTTTCAAAAGTTTGAGGGTTGTTAAACCCCTCCCCCATACCCATCAGTAAAAAATGCTATTTTGTATAAAAAGCATTAAAATTAAATTCATAATTTGCGAAAGTTGTTCATTCAACCTCGAGAATGGCAATTCCTTTAAATGGAATCCATACGTATATGTATATGCTCGCACATGTACATATACGCATATGATTCGTTTGAATTTGGGCGCCAGCCAGACCCCTGAAATCGTCTCAAATATAAAAATAATGAGCCCAGCAAAATAAATGTGAAAAAAGAAGGAACCAAATGATCAATAATTTCCACCAACCTAAAAAACCAGAAGAAAGAACCTAAGGGAGCAAGGGAACGAGGAACCTCAGAGGTGGTTCTTCAAATCAGAACAGCCATTTCAAATTTAAGAAAGGAGAACACTCGGCATTTATTTTACAGTAAAATTAGAAAAAATCAAGATAACAAATCTATACGTGACTCTACTTTGAGATAGCTCGGGACTCTAAAGCAACCACGTGGTCGATGGCACGGAATTACAAACACGAAGAATCCTAACCTAGGAACTGAACAGAATACCGAAAATCGCGGGAAAATCCAACACAATGACTCTTATTAGACTACGCTATTTCCGCGCATGAATTTTACGTGAAAATCATTCCAGAAAGGGGCCCGAAAGGCATCGGTTCGGATCGGGGCTGAAACCTATCTACTCAAAGGCTCAATTTTCCCGTTGCGTCGCTTGCTGAAATATAACAGAGAAATTACATTCGACATCCCCGACTTCTTTTAATTTTAGTTATCCAAAGTCAAACAAAAATCCTCAAATGTCCTCAAAGATAAGCCTCAACGTATATCAATAGAAATGTTTCAAAATTGCATGGTACGTGTTGCCACCGGAACACAAGTCGCAGCGAAACTACCGGAGAAACCGAGAATCAAACAATTCCTACGCAACTAAGAGTCAATTTTACAACGAGATTATAAATACATCGTTAACTAACGGGGAAATCAACGACATAGACTAAATTTGGTACTTTAACGCTTAATCAGAAATCCTTAATTTATTCCAAGAATTTATGTTTCGCTGAGCACATAAACTGATAAAACCCGAGTCACAGCGCCTCTATCGAAAAAATTTTAGAACTAAAATTAATCATTAAATAAAAGTGCGTTTGATTTCTGTGACAGCATCGTTAGGTTTTGACATACTGTTAAGAAGTATTATTAAAACCACGGTTTTATAGATTGTATCCTTGAACTGACATCGGCATACAAGTTTTCCGTGGTCAATTACAGCGTGCTTCGAGGAGAAACAGTGAACTGAATATCTATTAACTAAATTATATCTACCTTTTCCGCAAGAATCATTCTAAGAAAATTCTAAAATCAAATTGAATTCAAACGCCAAACTAACTAGACCTGACCATGTACAAGGATTCATACCTAATAATCTGTATCCCAAATGGTAAATTATAATTTTACTCACGTTATTCCCGAAATTCCGGTAATTTTTCGTAACTTTAATGTACGAGTGGAAAAATTTCAAAAATCTATAACTGAAATATCACAGTGAGATCAACAAGTTATTACAAGGATCTATTTTAATAAATCTAGAAACCACGTGAATCTATATATCTAATATACAAATCTTATCATCTATGACCTAACTTTCAGCAAGACGAGAGCGCTCATGCGCATACATTACAATTTTTATTATTCGGTAGTCGCTCGTTGCGCAGTCGAATCTCAAAGTTGACGTCCAAATGATTTTTCGTACAATTACCGATAAGACCACACTTGCCAAATTTCCAATCGTTTTTTGTATATTTTCCACAGTGTCAGTGCTCGTCAAAGCAATATGGCGTTGCTCAAGGTTAATTCGCATTAGTTAGGCCGAGTTCTTGAGATCAACGTTGCGTTTGGTTGAGTTAAATCTTCCTGGCATGGAATTGGCAGAGTTACCAAGATGGCGACATACTGCGAGAGTTTCAATTGGTGCAACATTGGTTCTGAACATATCCAGCAACCGTGGTGGAATAGTTATCGGACTGGTTCTAGAAGGTCATACCATGGAGTAGCAAGTTGTAGTGGTGACGTCGAACCTCAACGACCTAATAGGAATAGAGAAGTGTGTGTTGTCAACCAAACCAACAAACGTACGAAAGGTATAAATGATCAGTTAAGAATTTTTAAAAGTGGCCTGTGGTCGAGACTTCCGCTCTTAGCCGTATTAATGTCGTTCGCGAATAATTGAACGAATTTCCTTTTAAAAGTGACAGGTAAGTAAAATTTACTCTGTCACAAACAATTTTTCTCATTAATTGCATTTTTCACTATTTGTATACGAATAAGTAATTTGTTTATTAAAGATTATTATCGGAATGCTTCCTCAGATGTTACCAGTACAGCTTAAGGATGTCTTTAAAAGATCCTATGTCTGGCATTTCTTTGCCTTAAGGATGTCTTGAAAGTATATCCAGGGGACAATGTCGTAAGGATGTCCCTAGCACATCTTTGAAGCATCTTGTATAAGATTATCATTATTCGAAATGAACCCAAATTCAAAGTATTTTTATATTTTTCTCTCGCAAGAGTTGAATGCCTAAATGCTCTGTAATATTACAAAAAAACTAATTGAGACTTAATTCATAAGATTTATTTTTAAAGTTCAACCTATAAATATTTCGGCTATTAGATTTCTCCAAGTTTTATGGTGAAAATGTGAACAAAACCAAAAAAGTTCTCTAGAGTAAGCCCGAAACTGTTCTAAAAGTGTAGAAACTGCTTTATCATAAATTTGTAAATTACACGACGATATCATAAAGTCCTCTTAAAGATAGCATGAAGACATCCTATGCCAGTTCCGTTCAAAGTTTAAGTTTAATGCGCATAAGAGTTCCACTAGGTCACATGTGAAATATGAAATACCACAACCCTAAAATCGGTAAAGTGGTTTTTTTTAGGACAATGATGAGTCCCTTACTACGATTACTTAAAAAACTATAATATACAGGATACATTACGATTCAAATCAGGGCATACTGCTAAATTAAAAGAATCAAATTTATTAAATGAAGTACTTTAAGGATTGCGAGCGCACGCTGGCGAATTTCAGTTTGCGCATCTCATCCTAGTCGCACAACGACTTTTTTTCAGTGTTGTTTGTTGCTGCCAAGCCGTACAGTCGCCATCACTGTTCTTGCCATCACTGTTTTTGTTAAATGTCCACGTTTTAAGACTCCCTGAATCCGAAAAACAGGTTTTTACTTGTGTGCTTTTCCAGATTTGGAAATTCTATTTATAATTTTCCAGAGTACTTTCAAACACGAACAATTTATTCATATAAGTTTTTCGGTAAAATCAAAATGGTCAGAGTTACAGCATTTTCAAAATCCTGAAAAACAAACGATAATTAACATTTTAAGCCAAGCAACGCACGTTATGGAAATAGTCGGTAGAAAAAATGTTGCTTTTTAAAAGCCGTACAATATTATTCTGTTTCAACATTGAATTTCATACTCTTTATAGCTCACATTATACTCACAATGTCGTAGCATATATAAAGACGTTTTGAGGCCATCCTTTTGATGTCTTGGTGCCCACAGGGACGTCTGTCACTTTTTAGCGTGAAAAAATAAGCATGTCTCTTATAGGTCTTTTTGAGGCGGCTTTAGGACCAGCTCTGCGGACATCTTTTGGACAACTTTAGGCCAAACATAGAACGTCTTCAGGAAATCCTAAAGTTGTCTTTATAACGCCCCTGGGACTTAGACGCCAACGTCCAAAAATGTCCCAGGACATTTAAAGACGTCCTAAAGACGTCTTCAGGATGTTCCCGTGCCCACTGAGTTTAAAATGATCGAATCGTCCTTTCGATCTTACTACGTCGACTGTTTGAGATAATCGAATCGACCATCCGATACGATTGAGTCAAATGTCTAAGACAACCAGATCGACCATCCAAGATGTCCAATTCGATCCGTCACAGTTGTCGGATTAGCCAATTAGAGATGATCGAGACGACGGCTCGAAAAGATCGAGTCGACTTTCTGAGATTATCGATTTGGACCTTCTGTTTAAACCTTATAGAGAAAGTCGCCTTAGCAATCTTCAAGGGCTGTCCTATAGTTGACCCTGCAATATGTTCAAATTTCGAGGGCGTTGAATAATAGATTTTTTATTTAATCATATTTTACTGAATGAAAATAAAACATGCGAAATTTTACGTAAGAATCTAATTTGGTATAATCTCGAATTCTCAAATTCGCCTTTAAAAAAAGTATACCTAGCAAGAAAACAGGGTCACTCAAACAAAAGAAAGTATCATTTATCTCACCTTATTGCCAGTTTGTATTATAGAAACTTTTACAATTGATCATTCTTGAAGTCAAAAATAAATCAATTGAAACGATACTTTGCTGACCGATGTTTATAGGCCTACCGTGAAAAGCAATCAGAGGGGACGTCTGGCCATTAATATTTTTGTAAAAAATAAAAAATTGTGGTTGAAAAATTTGCGAAAATTTTTTCTCTCAATCTGAATAAACGTGCAATTTATTAAAACAGAACAATATATTCTCTTATTAACAATTTTTCACTATCAAAAACAAACTGTCATTTCTCAGGTTACATGCATGGTGACCATTCGCTCCTATCTATATTTTGAAGGAAGCATCATGGAATTAATATGAAATCGACTCTTTGATATGCTCAGATTACGTCCCGACGAAATCCCTCACCTTCTTGTCCTTGTCAGGTAAGCTTTTGTTTTTACTACTATTTTATTACAGTAAGCGTGTTTTTAAATTTAGGATTCAAAACTTAGATGATCTTTAAATTCTCCCTTCAAAGTGTTGAGGAAATTTTTGCAATAAATAGTTTGGGCCGTTGTGTCAGTGAAGAGAAATCCAGGTTCTCCGCCTTACTTGGAAAATACTATTACAGGATTAATTTGTTGAAAAAAAAGTATATTTATGGTAATGTGGAATAATGCAGAATGAGAACGGTTTCCTGTGGGATCCAAATTTATTTCATAATGATAAAGAATCTCTTAGATTTTTTTCTCATTTACAATTTAAGCTTACACTTACAATTGATATATTAGAAAAATTTAATTTTTAATGCTTCAATGTAAAAGATGATTTATCTACTCATTTTCTATCTTTTTCAATTTTACATCCCAGAAATTCAATCCATTATGTTTTTATTGGGAAACCTCGTGTAGAATTTGGAAAGCGATAGACAATATGCAATAACAATTATCTGGTCTATGACGAAGTTATTATTTTGAAAATTGTTTCTTAATATTAATATAATTCTTAGTGTTATTAATGCGCAAACGATATTTGATCTGTTTGGTAATAAATCTATAGAATTTATATTTTTCAATCATTATATTTGTATTAGTTATATGAGCAGAAGAATATGGGATCTCTATTTCTCGATCAACGCCTGTGAAGCATGCAAAAACATGGGTACTTTAATCTAGACGAAATAAATGAAAGATTATGTTGTATATGATGGCAGTGAATTTTGTTTTATTTGAAATCATTAATTTCATTACACAAAATTAAATTATCAAATTGTCCGCAGCACTAGTGCGCGTTCCTGATTTTAAAGGTAGCATGGTGTAAAGGTAATAAAGTAAAAACTTGTGTCAGAAATGTTTCTAAATTTTTCCAGGCATAGTTGAATGTCAGAACTTACGTTAAATTATAAGTTGACTTACTTTGCCTTTAGTCGAATTTCTGCGAAAGTGTTTTGAGTTAGGGATATTTATAATTCAATTCGACTGATAGATTCATTTTTTTCACTAGTCAGGAACACCTCATGCAATACGCCCCATAGTTTTACCGAATTCACAGACAATTGGGGTCCCTCAGGAAAAGACTACAGAGTACACCATAGGGACTATTCTATGCTTATACTGTATGCACTAAAATTATTTACAATTGATGTATTTTGCACTACTATTTACCTACAATATTTTTGTAGTACACAAGGAAAATCTCCGTAAAATCCATGTATACAAAAGCGGACTTATGTTTCATTCAGCGTCGGAGCAAATCCTACCTGGCTATACAATTTTCATATATTCATTCCAAAAATGAGTCGAGCTTTTCTCAAAACCGTACTTTTTGTAAAGCAAGTATACGCATCGACCGTAGTTTAAACTCTCGTCCTGCTAACAATCAAGAATACAGCGATTGTTTAACTAAGTGTAATATCTCAAGGCTTTTAAAAACCAGACTGTTATTTTATCGAAAACTCAATCAAGCAATCGTAGGTAAAAAAAATGTATTCCATTATTCCAGCTGATTTTTTTTTAATAACCTAATCCTAATCAAATCTGTTTTTAGATCACTTAGTTTAGGGAGGACTTTGGATATACAAATGCATACGGATTTCATGTTTATTTTATTTTTTTTTTTGCAATTGCCATCTTGTACTGGAGTACGCGATTGTACCTGAGGGGTCGTACATATAACAAGTAACTCGTGCAACGAAATCATATATCATAAGATTCTAGCTTTGCAGAATCTTGAAAAATGTGGATGACCTGGGGATTGCTGTTTTTGAAAGTTCCTGTTATAAAATGGGAGCTTCTAATATTTTAATTTTTCGGGACTTTATCAGTGATGTGGAAGTGGATTGTTTTGAAATGCATGTAAAATCGAGTGGAAAACTTTATCATACGCTCTTTTGTAACCATGTTTGATTTCCGCAATAATATGTGGAGGGGTTGTTCCATTTTCGGGTATATTTCCTGATATTCTTCTTTCTATCTCGTCTGCTGCTGTGTTCGCTGCATTGCATGCAGCAAGGCTTGCTAATTGGTATGTTGCATTTATCGCCGTTTGGTCCAGTTGAGCATCAAGTGAATCGCGCAGACGAACAAGTGAGTAAATACGGTTTGGACCCATTCGATGATAATCCGTCTGGGTCATAGTAACCCACTCATCGTTCCTCGTGTCAAACACGACAGGTATGCTTTCCTTTTCATCAAACAAATCGCATAGCGGATAAATACTTCCATCTGATAATAATCCAACGATGACATAATCTCTTATTAAAAAAGGTGAGGTTATGGGTATATGGAAGGCCATATGGTTATTATTTAGCGTGCGGAAATTTCGTAAGCGATACATAATGTCTGATGTACATATTGTTATAGGAGACATGGCACATTTGTTTCCAGGAAAAAATTCATGGATAGTCTTCAATCTTAGACATAGTATTAATTCTGCAAAAAGAAATATAACTACTTAGGCGAAAGTTTACATTCATAATAGATGTAAGGCGGATCTAGTCATTTCAAAAGGAATAGGAATATGAATAAGACAAAAATGTTTCTATTTTCTTACGAAAATAATATCTGATGGCACCCACTGATGAGACCCCTAATCATCGCGAAAAGGTTTGGTCGTCCGGCTTGTTATCATGCAGCCCAGTCATCAACGGATAAAAATTGCAGTGTAGTATTATAAAAAAAAGACAAAAGATCCAACGGACCGGAAAAAATTAGACTAATTATGCAGGAAAGAAGCCCTTAATTGTCAAAATAATTCCAGGGGATCGTATAGCTTTTCCATTAGAGCAAAAATTGAATGATTATACGTACATTGCCATCAGAGCTAAATTTCACTCAACAAGAGCTGATATTTTTCCTTCTTATGTGCAAATTAGAAAAGCAAAAGCTTCATGTAGACTTCCAAAGATGAAGTACTAGTCATAGAAAGAGCAGCTAAGGTCTCACTTCAAGCTTTGCCTTATCATACAGTGTAAAGGATTTGTGAATTGAAAAAGATATTATAATCTAGGGCGTCGTGAATTGAAGTAATTCAAAAGCAGAAGCAATTTTAATCTGTTCCTGTGGTTTTGATGGTAGTTTAGGTCACGCATCTTATAAATAATCGTTCAGGGATCAATGTACAGTAATCAGTGATGAAACAATATTTCAAACTACGTTATTACCCTTAAGATTAGCAATCACTAATAATAATCTTTGGTCGGGTGGTTTTACTATTAAGCTACTATAAATATCGACAAAGGAATCTTTTTCCCGAAATACACGCTCTCTTTAGCAAAGTAATGAGTTTTATACAAGTAAAATTTATGAGAAAACTGTATTATTATAGGGGCTAGTAACGACCAAATATTTATTAAATATTTGATTCATAGCTCCATCTTATCTGAAAAGACGTTAAGTTTTAATGTTATTATAGGAGTTAACTTAGATTAATAGTTTTGATTTATTTTCTCACGGTTTCTGATAGGCACCTCCACTGATCGGTCATTACAATCTTCTATGATATTACAGATTTCTTTAAATTAAACTTGTGTAAAACGTAACTTTTTGCTAAATAACGCATGTATTAAAAAAATAGGTTCCTCTATCGATCTTTCTTGTACCTTAGTAGTAAAAGCACCTGAATGACAATCGAAAGGCCTATTTTTCGATTCCCAGCGAAACCAAGGAGAAAATCTTTTCTGAGAAAAACTTTAATTTGAAGAATAATCGTGTTCGTTATCTGTTGTGCGTTAAATTATAAATGTAATGTTATATTATTGTATATTTACCAATAGAATAGAGAAAAATAGCACAAACTAAGAATAGAAGGCTACTGGTGATTCTCATTTTAATTTCAGGGAATGGCTAAATAAGTTACGGAAAAAAATATCCACGTCGTATATTGACCGTCTCTAATTACTAACTTACTTCGCCTCCTAAATTAAAGCCTCAGAAAAAAAACATATATACATTCAATGATAACGCTTTCTTTGTCAGCCTGCATGTCGTAAAACAAATAACAGAACAAAAAAATTATGTCAGCACATGCTTAGAGTTTACACAAGATTCTGAAAAATAGATCTTGATTGGTTAAACTTTATCTCTTCTTAGACGTCAATTATTTCACATGTTTGTATTACGGATCCATGCTCTCTAAATTTGAAGCAGTGAAATATAATTGTCACTGAAATTCTAAAAACTTTTGTAGCTGAAATAGAGTAGTTATAAAGTAATTACAAAGTAATTATTGCTAAACAATCTCGCATTGTCCGACTTTACAATTATGATTTTAGTCGTTTATATTATTTTTAAGTGTGAAACATCTACTTAAATACGAACAGAACTTACAGAACCCAATCCAAAAATCAAATTATTGCTAGTTGAAAATTATTAATTTTTCATTGAAATTGATACATGATTTTTTTAATTATTTACCTGTTCTCATCAAATATTTTATTATTTCGCTAAAAATTTAATTATTTTGTGAGGAATTCAACGATTAGGTTGCAAATGAACTTTTTTCAAAATTCATATTTTTGCTTTATAAACTGTCGCTTCTACTTAAAAAATTAACAATTTGGTGAAATACATCTTTTTGTTTAAAAGTGAAACTGTTTTCTTTCAAGATTCAACTACTTTTTTTAAACATTTATTTCTTTCTCATTGAAAATAAAGTTTTTTAACGTAAATTTGAAACTCTTCATTTTTTTATTTTAAATTGATGTTTTTGGTTAAAATTCATATTTCTGATTTTAAAATTAACCCCCTCGGTGAAAAAGTTGAAAATGTATCTATTGCAGAAGAAGATGAAGCATTTGATTAAAAAATTATTATTTTCATTGGCCATTTTTTTGCTGGAAAATCAAATAAAACTATTTTATTGCAAATATTTTTAGGTTTTATATACAACTACTTCGTTGAAGACTAATCTTCTTTCCTTGACGATTATACCTTTTTGCTGCACCTTTGTTTCTTGCCGGCTTGATAATTTAGTTTTTCAGCTTAAAATTGAAATATTCGATTTTCGTTTAAAAATGTAGGTTTTTAGTTGAAAATTACTATTTTTGGTACAAAAGTAAAATTTACTGGTTCAAAATTAATCTTTTTAGAAAAATTTTAAATACATCATAATTAAAAATACTTATCACCCTGTTTGAATACATAATTATATTGGTAAAGATCCCTTTTAGTACTACATTTCTTTGTTGGTTGAACGTTAATATAAGTAGTATAGCTATGTTACTTCTGGACCACACTAGGTAGTTATAGCTGCCGCAGATAGATGGCGCCACCAGTCAGTCTCCAGCAGTCAGTAACTGCTCGATTACTAAGATAGATCCTTTCTACTGTTTTACCATGTATGTATTTCAATCTGGAGCCGACAGATAGCGCCACTGTCTCAGCATATGTATGTAGCTCAAGCTTCGATCGAGGATTCTCCAGAGTTCGCGAAGCTTCTGGGAAGATCTTTAAGCTTTTCGAAGCTTCTAGGAAAATTTTGAAGCTCCTAGAAAAATCTCGAAGCTTTTCGAAGCTTCTATAAAGATCTCGAATTTTCTAGAAAGATCTAAGTAATTCACGAAGGTTCTAGAAAGGTCACAAAGCTTCTGTAAAGATCTTGAAGCTTCTCGAAGTTTCTATCGATATTTCGAAGCTTCTGAAAGCTTCTGTAAAGATCCAGGCGATTATCGAACATTTTGCACATTTTAAACACATTTTGCCTGAAAGAGCAAGGGGGTCTTCAAGGCTTCCAGATTCGATTTTATATTACCATATATGTTATACTTGTATGTATTGCTAACTCCCAATACTTTGCAATAAATTGTTGAAAATAGAGTGCAGACGTATATTTCTGTCTCACACAGTACAGTCTCAGAATTTGCGCCTGAAAGGAGTACTGAACTTCATATAATTTATATATCTAATCCGTATACAAGTCTATTCAAACTTCTCGAATCCTACCACGGTTGGCAACGGATACGCAATGCTGTTACCGTACACTGTGCTGAGTAAGCAAAAATAAACGTCTACACCGAGATATCCAAGTTTTATTTTGATCGTAGATTCCACAGAGTTCTCGTGACTTTCTAGAAAGGTATTTAGGCTAAGTTAGCTAGGTGATTCGCGAAGCCTCTAGAAACCGCTTCTAGAGATCGCGCGTGAAATTTGAAAATATAGCCCAACGATGTGTATGTCTCCAGCGCTGAAATTTGATTGCAAACCATCGCTGTCTTAGATATTCCTCGTTGTTTTGAAGTAAAATTTCTTCATCGAGGTTTGCTGAAGAGAGAGATTTTTAATAATACTGAATGCGAAATTTGAAAATCAACCTATCATCTAGGAAAGTTTTCCCAAAGGGGCTAAATATATATGATACTTATGAATGGGCAGTATAATTGTACATGGCTTGCAGGTTCAGTAATACGGTTCTGTTAGAAGGTAAATCCTGGTAAAGCAGTGACCAGCCATAAAAAAAAGCCAAAAACTATATATCAGAGGCTTTATCTCGAGGGTTGGCTGCACTTGTCATGATAATGGCAGTAGATGTGGTAAAGGTGGAGGGGGGTGGTGTTGATGGTGGATGTGGTGGTAACGTTCTGAATGGAAGATTTCTTCTTAAACAGTTGTAACTATGGTGATTGTGATGAACATTCAACTCCCTTATTGGTACAGATAGAAATGTAGCGAAAGCAGTTTATCAGCATTGATTTAGCTGCAACCAAGTCAACATGAATTTTAGCAGTGGGTTAAAGTTGATTTTAGCGTTACTTTAAAGTTGATTTAACGTTTCTTGAACGTTGATTTGACTTTAGTTCAACATTGAACCGCAACCACTACTATCATCATTGCCACCACAGACACGTCTATAAATGCGCTGCGCCAGAAGCTATACTGTAATTAATTTCAGACCATTCACACAAACTTTGCAGCATCAGAATGACTTCTACTTGGTAATATTAAGTAAAAGTCTATTTCCGAGGCGACGCCCTGAAGAGGCATCAAATGTACACCTACAAGAAAGCAAACAATCTTCTCGACAAATTGACTGTCTATGGCGAGAGTGACTTTCATCAATTTACTCCACTCAATTTTTCAGAATCTCAACTCATAAACTAACTTACAACTTCATTAAAACGACAATTTAAACAGTTTTTCACGAAATGAGCATGGACACTTGTACTTTCACGACAGCTTAAATGTAGGCGAAGTGCGTCTTTATCTAAAATCTGTGCTAAAAACTTTACCACATTTTATACCTCACTCTCCGGAAATTGCACGTTTCTCTGCGTTCTATTTATTTTTTGAGAATATCTGAGAATTTTTTCACATTTATCCGTTTCCAATTAAAAATTATTTTTCAGAATATTTGAACTATTATACCGTTTCCAGGACCATGAGCAAACGCTCATAGTCCCCATCTGACTCATTCTCATTTTTATACGCTAGAAACGGGATAATAGTTAAAATATTTTGAAAGATATTTTTGATTTGGAAACGGATGAATGTTTAAAAATTATCAGAAATTCTCAATAAATAAATCAATCTCGAAGAAATGTGTCATTTACAGAGAGTGAAGTATACACTGTGGCAAAGTGTTAAGTACAGTTTTTAACAAAAGACGCACTTTGTCTACGGTTTACTTGTAGTGAAAGTACAAGTGTCCATGCTCTTTTCATGAAAAACTGTTAAAATTGTTGTAATGTTCGTCGTGTGAATCATAATCGAGAGATCTTGTTATATTTTCATAGTATTGTAATCGATTTCCGGTTAAGAGTGTAATATCTTTCGCTTTATTAAACATCACTGAAAATTTGTTGGCATTTATGAGGGATAGAATATGTTTCAAAGAAGAAGATGAAAATTATATCTGCTTTAATATTCAAACTTCGTAATCAAATAATAAATATGAAGAATCCCAATAAAATAGACAAACAAGAAACCTGTCAATTTGACACAGACACTTTGTAATAAAGTTCTAAGTCAGATTATGAGTTGAGATTCTGACAAATTGAGTGGAGTAAATTTATGAAAGTCACTGTCGTCATACACAGTTAATTTGACGTGAAGATTGTTTGCTTTCTTGTAAGTGTACATTTGATGCCTCTTCAGGGCGTCGGCTCGAAAATAGCCTTTAATTAATATTGAAGTACAAGTCATCATGATGCTGCAAAGTTTGTGTGAATGGTATGAAATTACTGCTGAAATTCAGGTTGACGTGGTTGCAGCTGAATCAATGCTGATGAACTGCTTTCGCTACATTTCTATTTATACCAATAAGGGCGTTGAATGTTCATGACAATCACCATCAATAACTTCTACCTTTGCAGCTCACATTTTTGCAAAAAGTTCGTGTCTAGATACGGTTGTCCTGAGACAATATAGACTTATTGATACCTAAAAACAGCAGACCCTGCTGGCGGCGAGATATATCCATATTTCAGACCAAGTTAATAATAATCATGATAATAATAATAATATCATGAATAATAATAGTAATAACAATTATAATAATGAACAGCATGCACCGGATCCATTAGAATCACATGCTGAAAATGAACATCACAAGTGATATGCGTGCACTAATAGCAGATCTCGACAGCAAGGTTTTACCTACGTATTTAAACGTAGAAAAAACTGCGTTAGGGATGCGAACTCTTGTATACTATGCAGTTGTGGCAACCGTTAGAACGTTGGGCCGGAAAACTAGGCATGCAAATGCAGTTTTTGTCCCAGCAAGGGATCGAGATCCACCATGGAAGATCAGGTTGGATATGGATGTCAGATAAGTAATGTACAAATTGTTTCCATTAACTCAATGTAAAAAAGGAAATAGAATCAGAAAGCTGATGAATCATGTTACTAAAATCATCCACCCTCGGCACTTCGAGACATTAACACTAGCAATATTGGATAAAATTTTAGACTCTCAACAACAGAGACTTGATATTCTTACTGCCACACTGCGTCGGTACAAGAAAAGCAAAGCACAAAGGCACCAAAATAAAAACTTTTAGAGAGATGAAAGTAGGTTCTATCGTGAATTGAGAGTAAAGCCAAATAACCATCAAGGCACCGAAGTCCCTCAATTGGATGATATGACTAACGACTGCTCCGTTGTTTATGGAAAAATGAACAGATGCAATTTGGACACTGCTTGGTTCAAGCTGGAGGAAGCAAGGGCAAGCAATAGCCCTGAAATGCATCTGACAAACATCACAGCTTTGAATGTTTCAGCGGTCTTGAAAAGAGCAACTATTGGAAAGATCCAGGTCCGGATATGTTGCACAACTTCTGGTACAAGTACCTGACGAATGTGCATCTTGCGTTGGCAATGTGTTTTCAGAAGATCCTTGAACACCCAGATCTAATGCCAGGTTTTATGCTCCAAGGTACTACGTATATGATACCAAAAAACCAGACACCCAAAATCCATCTGACTTTTGACCGATAGCCTGCTTCCAACAATTTATAAATGTCTTACAGCTATCATTGCAAATAAGGTATATTCTCATTGTGACCAAGAATGACGTTCTTACAGAAGAACAGAAAGGATGTTGTAAAAACTCACGAGTCTGTAAAGATATAGTCACTATAGACGCAGTTGCCATTATTCAAGCTCGTAAACATCAAAGGAACTTACACATGGCATGCATTAACTACAAGCTACACTTTCCTTCCGTGCCGCATAACCATTTGCTTAAAGTCTTAAGACTTTACAAAATATGCCTACGCGTTATTGACTTTTTAAGCCATGCGATGAGGCTCTAGGGTACAAGAATCAAGTATTCTCTCATGGGTTCAAATTTCATGATAATGAGGATGGTCATCAAGTGACCCATCTTCATTACATGGATGACCTGAAGCTGTACGCTAGTTCAGGCCAGAAACTGTAGCCAGTGATCGATGTCACAAAGCAGTTTTCCAATGATATCGACATGGAGTTCGGACTAGATGAATGTAGAACATTGCATTTAATCAGAGGGGAATAAGGAACCGCAGATTTAGAGAATGAGTTCGAAAATGACATCGAGGCAATAACTGCAGGCGAATCATATGAATATCTGGGTATTTTTGAATCTAAGGGTATTCAACATACGATAGTTTAGATGAGCCTAACGACTGCCTTCACTACGAGACTCAGATTAATTATGAAGATTTTTCTCAACTCGGCAAACAAAATCAGGGCGATCAACACATATGCCATCCCTGTCCTCACGTACTCTTTCGGGCTCATAAAATGGTCTAACACCGACCTTGAAAAGTTAAACAGAATTGTTAGCGTAGAAATGACAAGACATCGGAAGCACCACAGAAATTCAGCTATTGAAAGGGTAGCTCTACCATGAAATTTAGGGGATTGGGGCGTTACAGATGTCAAAAAACTGTGTGAGTCACTAGTTTTACAGTTGGAAGACTATTTCAACCGCAAACGAAATGTTGTGCTTTACAGTACCATCTTTCAAGCGGATCTTAAATACACGCCCTTAAATTTGTCCTCAGGTGGGGCATTGAATATCAGGGCAGAAATCATACAGGAATTAGAAATACAATGGAGGCAGGGAGTCATCCATGGCGAGCACCCCAACACGTTAGATCAAAATGTTGTGGATAGTGAGGCATCTAATATTTGGCTAGAAAAGAGTTTTCTGTATTCAGAAACGGAAGGATTGGGATGTTACTACCAAACGGATAATAACATTCGCGCTAATCGACCTGACATCGTCATGCGAGAAAAAAAGTGAAAGAGTCTACATCATCGAAATTGCTTGTCTGCTTAACCGAAATTTGTAGTCAACCTATACAACCAAAATCCAGATTTATGGCGAGTTAATGCATGAAGTAAAGACTATATGGAGGAATGTGAATCACGCATCTATTCATCCCATTGTGATTTCGGCTAGAGGCAATGTGCACGCAAGATTCACTGAACATCTTGAACATTTAGGAGTCAGTAGGGCATTGGCAGTAGCTCAGAAGGCGGTTTTATAAAAAAGTTTTATAACTTTCTTGATCATCAATAAGCGAGCGATTAAACACCCGTGGAGTGGCAGATGGTAGCTTTAAGAAAGCATCCAGAGGTGACTGTTGTTACCTCCAACGCTCGTGGCTGCTCGTAACTGTGAACCTACAACATCATTGCAGGAGATCTCAACCATCGTATTACATTATTTAAATTAACTCATAACATTCTAATCTCATCAGTCACTTGACTTAATGCGTGGCTATGATGTATAAACGGGTTTACCCGAGTAAAAGTTTAATAAAAAAACATGATAAAAATCGTGATTGTATACCTACAAAATCATTACAGGAGGTTTCAATCATCGTATTAAATTATTTGAATTAACTTATAACATTGCAATCTCATCAGTCACTTGACTTAGTCCGTGGCTATGATGTATAACCGAGTTTACCCAACAAAGTTTAATAAAAACACCGAAGGTGTTCTCCCTACCGAAGGTGTTCTCCCTACCGAAAGTGTTCTCACGGTGGTGTCGCGGTAGGGCTTGAGCTTCCCTCTCATGACTTTGACGACTATGTTGGCAGTAGCACTGCTACTTTCAGGGTTGACGATGTCAGATCAAAATAATAATGGAGAGAACAATAAAGATATTAAGACGCTTGTCGCTTCCGAGAGTCGCCAGGGTGTCCCTGGAGCCACACCTGGGGGCCACAGTGTGCGGGACGGTGGCTATGGTGAGATTCGAGATGGCCAGGCAGATCCCACTAATGAAACTGTTTGCCAGCAAGAACATCTGCGACAGCAATTAGAATTGTAACATCGGCTGTGCTTTCTAAGGGAATTTGTGCATCTCTATTACGAAAGTGCGAAGTTTTAAAGGAAAATGGAAAAATGATAAAATTTTAGAACAAAATTTGCTGCAAAGTATCGTAAAGTCCCACTAAGAGATTTCATCGCTAAGGTGAAGGATATCAGGACTAGTCTACACATCACAGAAGACCGAGCTATGAAGTATAAACAAGAGGCTGATTTGTGGTGGCAAAACGACGGCAATGAACATCCGTCAGAGAAAGCTTCCAGAGACAGCCACAAAAATAAATGAACAGAATCTGGACAATCAAAAACGCTCAATATCTGTAAAGAGACCGATTTTGGCTGTCGAAATAGCTACTATCAAAATGCAGGTAGAACAACAGCTTCCTATTAATGAACTTCCATTGGAAGATAAGGATGACGAAGACTTAATTGTAACTAAAGGCATAGATGTTAGGGATGTAGAATATTATAAACCGGATCCATTAAAACCACATCAGGATATTAATATCGATGTTGTGAATAGCGAAATCCCAGAAAAACTACAGCACCTTAGAAGAAAGTTTGTTCATGCTTTACTAGAGTTTAGATATGTAGAATCAACACTAAGCCATTCCCTGCCCAAAATAAACATCAACTTGATGTCCTCACTGCCAGATTGCGTTGGTATAAAAAAGTAGTACACGAAGATAACAAATTCAACACTTTCAGACAGATGAAAGAAGGTTCTATCATGAATTGAGTGCAAAGCAAAATAACCAGCAAGACACCGAAGTCCCTCTATTGAAAGATATGACTAACTACTGGTTGGGTGTTTGGAAAAAATAAGCAGATGCAATTTGTACAGTTCGTAGGTAAAATTGGAAAAAGCAACGGGAAGCAGTAACTCTGAGATGCAGCTAATAAACATCACCGTTTTAGATGCTTCACGGCCTTGAAAAGGGCAAGTAACTGAAAAGCTGTAGGTCCAGATATGGTGCACAACTTCTAGTATAAGTATCTGATGAGTGTACATCTTGAATTGCCAAGGAATTTTCAGAAGATCATTGACTACCCAAATCTAATGCCAGGCCTTATGCTCCAGGTTACTACGTATCTGTTAACTAAAAAACCAAATACTGGAAATCCATCTGAATTTCGAACAATAGCCGGTCTTACAACAGTTTGTAAATTTATTACAACTCTAATTGCAGATAAAGTGTATTCCGATTGTGACGAGAATGACATTCTTACAAAAGAAAAAAATCATTTTGTTAAAACTCGCAAAGCTCTAAAGATCTAGTCACCATAGGCATGGACTACAAACAAGCGTTTCCTTCGTTGCCGCATGACTATTTGCTTAAAGTTTTAAAATCAGACAAAGTCTGCCCACGCAGATTCGATCGTTTTTTGAAAAAAAATTACGTTGATCCTCGTGTTAATGAAGAAACATCTAGGAGATTCATGACGTATTTATTAAGAAACATCATGCAGCATTTGGAAAGAAATGGACAATATGCTACCAACATTTTCAGGACTATAACAAGGTAATTATTTTGGAACTTCTTTGTTAATATTACTATAATGTTTAGTGTAATCAGCATGCAGATGATGTTTTATCTTCTTAGTAATAAATTTATTAGACTAAAACATTTTAATTTTTCTACTAATGTTAGTTATATGAGAAGAACTAGCTGAAATAAATGAATGAATAAAAAGTAGATTCTGGCAGTTAATTTTGTTTGATTTGAAATCAATAATTACGCTACACGAAATTAAATTAACAAATTGTCCGGGGTACTCGTGTACGCTCCTGACTTTAAAGGTGGCATGGTGTTCCGGTAAGAAGATATCAATTTGTGTCAAGAATTTTAAAAAAAATTTTCCAGATTCAATTGATTCACTTTGCCTTGAGTCGAATTTCTACGAAAGCTATGAACGTGTTTTTATTTGTTAGGTATTTATGATTCAAAATTTACTGGTAGATTCTTTTTACAATTTAGGTACACTTAATGCAATACGCCCCATATTTTTTCGAATTCACAGTCAATTAGGGACTCCTAGGAAAAGAATACTGATTCTACACCACAGTGGCTCTTCTATGCGTGAGTTGTGTACACTTAACTTATTTAAATAAAATATTAAGGAATATTATTTCATAATAATTTTTTATTCAGACACATTAAGTGCGTCTTGAAGTACAATATTAGACAGATTACCATAATGGATTTCCCTCTTTTAACCTGTACGCTACATGATCTATCATAGACGATCATAAAAGATAAACAAAATCGGCCCTGGAACAGGTCGAAGCGACAGTTCCAAAATAAAAATAGAATAAACAATAGAGCATTTATGATTAATAATTAGTAGAATAATGAATGTTAATTCAGGGTTTGAAATACACGTACAACCGAGTGGAAAATAATTTCATATGCTCTTTTGTAATCATTTTTGATTTCTGCAATAATATGTGGAGGGGTTGTTTCATTTTGGGGTATATCATCTGATAGTCTTCTTTCTGTCTGGTCTGCTGCTCTGTTCGCTGCATTGCATGCGGTAAGGCGTGCTAATTGGTATGTTAGATTGGTCGTATCTTGGTCCAGTTGAGCATCAAGTGAATCGCGCAGACGAACAAGTGAGTAAACACGGGTTGGACCCATTCGATGATAATCCGTCTGAGTCATAGTAACCCACTCGTCGTTTCTCGTGTCAAACACGACAGGTATGTTTTCATCTTCATCAAACAAATCGCATAACGGTACAATACTTCCATCCGATAATAATCCAACGATGATATAATCCCTCATTAAGAAACGTGATGTTATGTTTGTATGAAAGGTCATTTGATTATTATTTGGCGTACGGAAATCTTGAAAGCGATGTATAATGTCTGCTGTACATATTCTGATAGGAGGCAAGGCACATTTATTTCTAGGAAATAATTGATTTATAGTCTTCAACCTTAGACATAGTATTAATTCTGTAAGAAAAAATATAAATACTCAGGCAAAATATTATATTTATAATAGATACAAGGTGGGCTAAACTAATTAAATAATGATCAACAGCAGATAACATAAGTTTGCAAGAAAACAAACTGGCAATGTTTATTTTTTTTTCAGTAGAACATTTGAGTAATGATAGAAACGAAGGAAGAAATGGAGAAAGAAGACATTTTTGGTCCCATTCAATTTTTAAATTATACGATAACCTATACGGAGAAAATCTTGAAACACTGAGTGATTTTATGTACATAAATGGTTCGCTTATGAAAAAAAATTTCATACTCCACTGCTTAGCGTATAAACAAGTGCCATTTGTTAATCGAGAGTAAGGATTCGGTTAGGCTACACCAATATCAATAGAGCAGCGAGTGGTGCGATTTACACTGCAACAGCTGCCAACCAATCTGAAATGGAGAAAGAAATCAGAGTAACGCTTTGACGTTTTGTAAACTTAAATAAACATTTATGTGCCAGGAAAGTGCAGGAAACGTTTAAACGTTCAAGGTAAGTTCTCTTTTTCTGAATATAATTTATAACACTGATTTCTTTCATGAAGAATGTAGTTTTGTACATCCTTTGATGCGATTATCTAATCGTCGCGAAAAGTTAACTGGTTGCTTTATATATTATTATACTATTTTAGCCGCTCACACCTTGAATAAACGTGTATGATTCAAAAATGCATACGATTCGCGATCTTAATTCATTTAAAGCGCAATCTTTCTCATTCGGCTTCGGTCGCTAATGATCAGAAACGTGTACCGGGACTCCCTTACAATTCAGTCGCGTAACATAAAGCAATGAGTAGCAACTCACTGCTCAATTAATATTGCTGTAGGATCTCTTCTCTCAATGCAAAAAATTGAGCACATCGTGCTGAAATTGAAATATGGAAATAGAAAACTAAAAAAAGAACTTGCTAAAGACATCAGGTATAGGTCGTCCTTTACTTTCATTTGACAAAATGTATAAGCGATTACAAAGGCGTGATGTTAATGCAATTAGTGCACACAATTAAAAAGTCCTTGAAAAGTTGTTGATGGCTTATTATCATTCATTCAAGTCATCAGAGGGAAAATAATTGAGTCCAGTATTGAAAGAAATAATAAAAGATTCATCTAAACGGCGAAAATGAGGCAAATCATGTAGAAATAAAAGACCTTAATTGTCAATCCAGGGCATCTTGAATACAAGTAAAACAGAAGCAGAAACAAATTTAATCTATTCCTGGGGTTTTCATGATAGTTGAGGCAACGCATCTTATAAACAATCGTTCAAAGATGAATATGCAGTAATCAATAATGAAATTATATATACAACTACGTTAATATCCTTAAAATGAGTAACTACTAATGATATTATACTTGAAAAATAGAACCTCACAGTCTCTACTATTTTGTTGCCCTATAGAGATTTAGTTCACTATAGAATCAGTACAACTCCTTCTGGATCAGAAGAAGATAGTCAATGTTCGAATACAAGAAATAAAGACTGTTGAAATGTCAATAGAATTCGAACGGTAAGGTCTTGCATTTCGTAATTAGGAATAGATAAAGGCAAAAGTGCTTTATTCACCAATTACTGCGAATCTCTTCAATGAACTTTGCGCTTCTTCAGGTCAACACTATGTTAAAGGTTATTATTAGTACAAAATGCCATCTTTGGTTCTTACAATACTTATCTATGGTGCAAAAATTATGAAATACTGTGTATCAACGTTTGGAATTTTGTACAAAGGAGCATCGGGAGCTAGTAACTAAGATTAGAAAAATCCCTTGAAGCTGCTAGAGTAGAAAAAAGGGTCGAAAATATGCCAAATCAGTACACAGCATGGCCGAATCTTTTGCAAAGTCGAAGAATAGGGCATTACTGATAATAATAGGGGCGAGAGGATCAATGCCAAAAATTACTTGCACATTGTTGTACGAAGTTCAAATAAATATAAAGGTACTTATCCATATTGCCGTTAGAACAATATGAAGCTCAATAGAGATGGCGCATCATTTTTTTGACTAAGGGCAATCTGAGGATCATCCCTAATGGTAAACGAAATTACTTAAAATAAATAAGTGAAAAAAATAGATATTAGATAGTATGATTGAAATTTATTAACAGTATCAAGGAAATGTTAACCTAGTGCATACCACGATTGTAGATGGTAGATGCTTATTCATAGCGGTAATTCGCGAAAATTTCGGCACACAGTAGTAAAAGAAAAAAATGGACTTGAGAAAATGTAAATTTGGATTTTTTAATCTACATTTACACCTTCAGATAGGTTTTGTTTTGAAAATTAAAAGAGCCTAAATTACATTATAGACTGTAAAACAAAATACTGGAGTTTTGAATTCGTAGGAAATGTTTCGAAAAATAATAGGTTTCTTAGTCTTCCTGAAAACTTAGTTAAATGAAGTTATTATTAGTCAGGCTAGATAGAGCACGTTAAATTACAAATGTGATGTTATATTAATACATATTTACCAATAGCATAAAGTAAAATAGCACAAACTGAAAATAGAAGACCATTGGTGATTCTCAGTTTAATTTCAGTGGATGGGAAGATAAAATATCCAAAAAAATATCCACGTCGTATATTGACTGTCGTTAATTACTAAATTACTTCGCCTCCTAAATTGAAGCCTCGGAAAAAAAATATTTATACATTCAATGATAACGCTTTCTTTGTAGACCCATATCTTGTAGAACAAATAATCGAATTAAAAAAATTTTGTCAGCACACGCTAACAGATTAGACAAAGATTTTAGAGACACATATCTTGATTAGTTAAACATTATCTCTTCTGAGGCTTCAATTCCTACACATATTTGTATTATGGATTCATGCTATCCAAATTAAAATGAGTGAAATATAATTGTCACTTAAATTCTACGAACTGTTGTAGCTTAAGTACAATGGTTATCAAGTTATTATAAAGTAATTATTGC
The DNA here is from genome assembly GCF_010883055.1 of Belonocnema kinseyi. Taxonomy (NCBI): domain Eukaryota; kingdom Metazoa; phylum Arthropoda; class Insecta; order Hymenoptera; family Cynipidae; genus Belonocnema; species Belonocnema kinseyi. The sequence goes on from NC_046658.1 coordinate 147,340,793, forward strand.
TAAACGCACGCGCACTATCTGAATTCAAAATTATCTCGAACTTTTGTAAAATAAAAGATTCCGCTCAAATGAATTTCATGCACGAAATATTTAACTTGTTCATATTATTTGTAAATGAGAAACATCATAATTATTTCAATAATGATAATATAAAAAGGTAACTGATGCTAATATTTTTGAAATATTGATTATAACTTTTGATTTTCAGTTAATCTATTATTCTTTATTTTGTAAGTCATCAAAATACCTATTTATTTATTGCAGGTTTAATGCTCTAATCTATTACCTTCTTGTTCTCTTTTCCACGTTTTCCTGCTTAGATTCGAACTGAATTATTAGAACCCAATAAAAAAATCCAGCTATTGCTAGTTGAAAATTATCAATTTTTTACCAAACAATTCAACCTTATTGTTTGTTCATTATTTACATGTTCCGATAAAATATTTTATAATTAGGTTAACAATTCAATTCTTTTGTGAGAAAGTCTACAATTAGGTTGAAAAGAAACATTTTTTTTAATTCTTATTTTTGCTCTATAAACTACTTTGTTGAAAGTTCATTTTTTCTGTTTAAAAATTAAGTTCTTTAGCTTCAATTTGAAATATTCGAATTTTCATTGAAAATTGATGATTTTAATTAAGAATTCGTATTTTTCAGTAGAAAATTAACTTCCTTAGCTAAAAAGTTGAAAATGTATCTATGACAGTGAAAGATTAAGCATTCAATAAAAAAATTTATTATTTTAATTAAAAATCTTTTTTGATTTGTTTTTGGAAAATCAAATAAAACTATTTGATTGCAAATTGATCTTTTTTTTAGTTGAAAATTTAAGTATTTGGTGAATCTACTATACACTTGCTGTATACCATATTCTATACTATATTATTATTATTATTATGCTTGAAAATTTCAGAATTTTCTCAACATTTTTTCTTTGCTCTGGTGGTCGATTTAATCACTACGCTGAAATTTCATTTTGTCTGTTTAAGAATTTAGTTTTTCAGCTTTAAATAAAAATATTCGATTTTTTTTAAATTTATGTTTAAAAAAATGAAATATACTACATACTTTAAAAAATACCACCTTGTTTGAAGATAGAAATATTTTAGTGAAAACTCCTCTTTTAATTACATTTCTTTGTTGGTTAAACACTAATATATATTAGCTGAAAATTCCCGTACACTAAAGAAAATTCTTATTTCCGCCTTGAAAAAGCTTTTAATGTAAAACCTATACCAGTTGATTAAAAATTAAACTAGTTGGATTAAAAAACATTTTTTGTGGCCGAAAATTCATAATTTTAGTTGAAAATGGATGTTTTTGGTTGAAAATTAAAACATTGATGTGAAAATTAGTTTGATTGAAAACAAAAATTAGCTAAAGTATTATACGAGGGTAGTTCAATAAGTCCTTAGAATGAAGTATAAAAACAATTTTTTTTGGGTAAATATTTCTTATTTTTCAACATAATCTCCTTGGAGCTCTATACACTTGGTCAATCGCTTTTCAAGTTTTTTTAATCCTTCAGAAAAGTGCGTTTTCGGAAGTTCCTCAAAATAAGCACTTACAGAGGCAATGACGTCTTCGTTGTCTGGAAATCTCTGTCCACCGAGCCATTTTTTCAAGTTTGGAAATAAGAATTTTAGTTCTTCAATTTTAGCCATTGAAACGAAGCATGTGTGAACTCGGAAGTTGTCGTGATGAAAGAGAATTTTTTTTCTCGCCATATGTGGTCTTTTTTTTTTTTCTTCTTTCAGCTGCCCTAATAATGATGCATAATATTCACCAGTGATTGTTT
>NC_046658.1:147342690-147389909 GCF_010883055.1 Belonocnema kinseyi
TCTCATATGGAGTTAAACCCTTTAAATGAAAATGTTTGATTACCGTTCTGAACTCGTTTTTTTCCATTTTTCTTAACGAACAATTTTTTTTTTCAATTGGTTCTAAAAACACGTAAACTCAGAAGATGTGGACTGTGACTACACCATATGTCTAGTCGGGAGTGGTGCTGACTGAAAACAGATGATTTGGAGCGATTCGCGCGCCATCTGTTGGTCATTCTAAGGACTTATTGAACTACCCTCGTAATTTTGGTTTCAAATTCACCTTTTTCATTTGCAAATTCAACTATTGGGTGTGATTGATACAGTGGATAAAATAGTTTTTTGTTTAGTTTAAGTAAGACAGTATCAATGTACTTCATGAAAGTAAAAATAATTGATACATCAGTTAATATCCCTGTTATTGATTTAAATAGTTGCATTTTCAATCGTTCAGACTAAGAGGGTATGATGGATTCATGTAGTAACGCTGTTAGATATTGAAATAATGAGCAACAGTTAATTCCTTTCAAATATGCGCGATTTAAAAAAGTATATTTAAACCTATGGAAACAATTTAAATTATCTAAGAAAAAATTTCAATGATATTCTAGATAGATATTTTCATAGTGAAAGAATGATTTTTTCTTTTCTATATATAAAAATGTGACTATCTTGGTAAACAATTTTGCAATTTGTTAAATACTGCACATTTCTTAAAAATTGCATCGCGGGCCCCACAGTCTCTCTTCTGCTAAGCACGCTATTTCTTCCTATCACTTATAATTTAAAATTGTCAAGAACATTAAAAATCCTTTATTTGCTAAGCATTCATTTAGAAAGTGATTCATTACAAGTTGTAGATCTTGTCTGTGTACGATCAAAATTTGAAATTTAGATTTTCCAAAAAAATTCAGAAATTTGTTACACTAATAGAGAAATACAATTTCTGTTATCTAAATTATATTAAAAACTAAACAAACTTCTTTGGCTAGCCGAGACACAAGATAACAATAAGGTAATATAAAATAGATTAGCTGTCTAAGTAACAATTCTGGTCAGATTTTCCAGCTTACAAAAATCGAATGATTATAGTTCTACTAATCTTATTTAGTAAAAATAAAAGCAGCAAATACAAAGAATTTATTAAACCATTAGAGTTAAAAAAATTGTTTGAGATACAAAATACTTAAACCTGAAATTAAACTTTGAATTTGAAAGTTGAATTCGAACAGTGAATCGAAGGCTAGCTGAAATTAGAAGAAATAGGTCTCAAAAATCAATATTTTTAAATGATAAGAATTTTATAAAATTTTGCTAAAAGCAAGTAAATATTTAAACATTTTTATAAAATATAAGAATGCACATTATGTGCTATAATAAATAGTATAATAGTATAACAAATTTCAAACATATGTACGTAAATGTTGTTTATCTGAATTTTTAAAAGTTTTATTTCTGGAACGATTTTTAAAGGCTGACAGTATACATAATGAGATAACACATAATAACAAAATTTTTTAGGGGATCGAAATCAGATTCCGTAAAATCGAAATCAGCCTATAAAAATAAAATCAAAAGTTACGCACGAGCTGAAGTGTTTCTATACTAATGCCCAAAAAGTATGCCTAAACAAAATTATCCAGTTCCGAGAACTAAAATGTAGGGCAATTTTCAGTTTGCACAAAAAATAACAACTTACACCTAAATATTAATTAATTAATTTCGTGGGTTTTTAAAATCGTTTTTAAATAGCGACTGACAATCTATCCCTCAATATTTAAACATAATGAAAACTTCCTTTGGACTATGAGGAGGCTGAATAAGAATAAAAAAGAGTTTATAAAAAAAACTAATTCTTTTTCAGAAACATAAAGATTTTGTGTAAAGGTATCGCACTGTAGCAGTTATTAAAAAGTTATTTATGGATGTAGGATTTATGTTATTCAGTAATCACAACCTAATAGTTTATGCCATTCATTTTTATGTATAAATAATTTTATTTGCCTTCAATAATTATGTTCTTTGGATAGAAAATTAAAAAATTCATTCCATTTGCGCCTGTCGTTAACAGTTCAATAGATACTTGTAGAAAATCATATTCTTAATATTTTTACGAAAAATTCTGTATGTTTGTAGTCCTTGAGCCTGACACGTTCCGCATTTTGAATAGGCAAATTGTCAATTACAAACTTCCAAGTTCTATCGGTTTCAGAATTTTAATCCTTAGCATATGTCAACTGTTTGGTTCCAACCTTGTTACCTGATTCCTGGAAATCGCACGTCCTGTCGGTGTGGTCAATAATTTGGAGAGATCGAAATATAATAAACCATACAATTTAGAAAAACTCTTGTTTATTTCATAAAGCTGTACTAAATTAGGTTTATTATGGTTTGAAATATTCTTTTCCATCTAAATATTCTATTTGTTAACTAAGACACATATGAAAGAAAATACAAACCACCTTTTAATTTAAATTTAGGTCAGGTTAATATCCTTACTTTACAGGTAAATTACATTATTGGAATTATTCCAGATGAGTAATTCAGTTTACGAAGCGTCTTCTACCTATTTGGTCGTAGCAGTACATTTTCGAAATGGATTTTTTTTAAAGTTTAAGAGCTTTTAATCCCGAATTTAGAGGAACCCCTCTAATAAACTTTCTAGTCTTTTCGGGACTTCTTAAAAAAATTGTGATGCGTGTGGGGAAAACTCCCATTTTGAAAAAATTGAATGAATAAAAACATTGTATACCATCGAAACCGTCTCTGCACGAACTACAAAACTGATAGCGGCATCAAGAAGATGAGCAGGCCTGCAACTTCTCTCGATGCTAACCCGATTTAAGAAGTCTAACTTATGATAAAGCGGAAGCTCGCAAGAAAGTCTGTGTTCACCCTAAAGCAGCTCTGTCGGCATAGGGAGATATGGAGCTCATTCTCTACTGACTATGCAGAATAACTGGTCGAGAACATGTCGACGAGATGTCAGGCTATTCTGGTCAACAATGTGGACTGACAAATTTATTGGATGCGTGCCTTCTAGCCTTTAATGTACTATCGAGCAAAAATAAAGAACAAGATATCTTCAAAACACATTGAGGAGTGCTTTCTTTAAAATGGTTAAAATTGAGATCATTGTTACCCTTAAGGTGTTAGTCTGCTAGATATAAAAATATCCATATTGAGACAGATGCATAAAAACAGGCTTCAACCTGGTGACACTTAAGAAAAAATCTTTCGTATGCCTCGTATATAACCCTCGTATGTCCACCGTTTACATACATTGCAATGGTCGATTTCAAAATGAGCGAGAAAGAAATGAGCCAAATCCACAACATCGATGACATCGATGACGACAAGGTTAAAGAAGGTGCAAGCACAAAAAAGACATTAAAGTGCATTTCGCGAAAGAATACAAATGAAGAAATGGGTTTGACGAGTTATGTTTTCTTTTAAGGAAAGATACAAATTTTGGAAGAGAGTAAAATTTTTATTGAACATTTACAAGTCTAATGTGCATAGAGTAGTATCGTAGAAGTGCACTTTTCTATCCACTGTAATTGGTTTTACGTTATGGATAAGAGATTTAAATTTTCGCGCGCTTTCCGCATTTCTGTAAGTACGCCTATAACAAACTTCAACGATAAGATTTCATGACAGCGATGGGTTTTAAACTTCCCTCATTGATGGGTTGATTTTCAAATTTTGCATGTTCTCAGCATTGTTAAAAATTTCGCTTTTCATTAACCTTCAGTGATAACATTTTACCTTGAAACAACGATGGATATCATATACAACAATAGATTGCAATAAAATTCCAACGCTGGAGACACACAGCATTGTGATGCATCTTCAAATTTCGCGTGCGATCTCGTTTCCATTAGCACTAGATAAATAAGCATAAAGGCCATAACTCCTATATTGCTAATCGCCTGAGAGGCTTCTAATAGAAAAATAGAGAATTCTGGCCAAAAAGAGAGAGACTCTGATTCGTTGCTGTTCGCGCGCAATTTGAAATGCTAAAAAATAACGATTGTATCGTTTATTATGAATAATGTCATTTTAACCTACATAAATGTTTCATAACCGATATTGATGAATCTTCATGAAAATAAAAATTTATTAAGTGCATACTGTGCAAATAAAAAATATCCTTAGGCACCCACTAGTATTTTTCTTGCAAATTGATTGACTGAAAATTTATTTTATGATGAGTAACAATCGCTTGCACTGAGTTTTTGGAATTTTGAAATTGATGTATCAGAAAATCTAAGTTTTTCATGCAGTTGCTGAAAACTTTCTAGGAAACAGAAAAAGTCCACAATACAAAGAACTAGTTGACAAGATGATCACGAACTTTAAAAAACTAGGATGCTTGATGAAGTTGAAGCTGCATTTTCTACAAAATACGACCATGCAATCTGCTTGTGGTGTACATCGGGTAAGGCCAATGCCAACGGTCCATTATTTAGTAAAATGAACGTGAAAATATAGAAATTTAGACTTCTTGAGGCTATGAAAAAATCCTGAAGTAATGGGGTTGAAAGGGCTTCGAATTCGTAATTGCAAATTGAAATTAGAGCACTTCAACTTCATAATCAGCGACACTCGACATCATTAATTAAAGCCTTGAAAAAAACATTTATTCAACAATAACGCTTGTCTTTTTAATTTATTTGCCATAGAACAAATATTCGCATTTAAAAAATAATGTCAAGACACGCTGACAGTTTAAACAAAGATTCAAGAAAAACAGATCTTTATTGGTTCAACCTTATCTCTTTTAAGAATTCAGTTATTTCACACATTCGTATAGTTAAATTCATGATCTCTAAATTTAAATTAGTAAAATATAACTGACTGTCGGTGAAATAAATCAAATCGCTGTGGCTAAAACAGAGTCACTGGTATTTTTAAAAATGGTATTATTCATAATCTTTGCGAAGGCTTTATTTTCTGAGCAAAATTCCGAGCTTTACAGGCTAATATTTAAAAAAAATATTAGAAATAAACTTCAATATTTAATTCAAATATTATTCTTTATTCTATAAATTATCGAAATCTCTATTTATTTATTGCAGGTTTTCCACTCTTATCTATTCCCTTACTTTTCTTTTTTCCACGTATAAACAAATTTTTATTGTTTGCAAATTCCACTAATATATTTTGAGTCAATTATTCACTGACTTTTGTTTCCATGCTAAAAACAATGCTCATTAACAAAAATTGAAAAATCGTTTTAGCGAAGAACTCACTGAAAAAAATATTGAGGTATATTCCCTAGAATTCTTGCTATCCCAGCTAGAAAGTATCGCTCGATATCGTGTTCCTAAATAGTTAGCTGTATTGAACAAACATCCTTGCAGAAAAATATTGGTACAGTACCTACAAAATTAGCTGTCATGCCGATATTTCTATTGCTAAACAAGTGTAGGTCTAACACTTAACCAGGTTCAGCTAGACATTCTAGGTGAAAAATTTAGCTGAACTTGACAGTCTATCTAGAAGCGTTTTCTGGCTTATTTATTTAGTTTGTCATCGATGTCACAAAGAAGTTTGAGATTGATATCTACGTGGAGTTCGGACTAGACTAATGCAGAACAGTGCATTTATTCAGAGAGGAATTAGGGACCGCAGAGTTAGAGAAGAAATGACGAAGCACCGAATGCATTTAAAAAAGTCAGAGACTGAAAGAGTAGTTTCACCACGACCTATAGTAGGTAGGTGCATTGTAGATGTCAAAAAACTGTATGCGTCGCAAGATATGCAGTTGCAAGACTATTTTAACAGCAAACAAAATGTTGCGCTTTACAACACAATCTGTAAAGCGGATCTTGACAGCACGACCTCAAATTTTTTCTTTAGATGGGGTTTCGAATATAAGGGCAGCAACCATAGAGGAATTAGAAATTCAATGGAGGCAGAAAGCTATCCACGGCGAGCACCCCAAAACGTTAGACCAACATAAAGTGGATTGTGAGACATCCAATATTTGGCTAAGGAAATTAGTCTGTATCCGGAGACGGAAGAATTTGTCATTGAAATACAGGACAAGGTCGTCAGCACCAGAAATTCTAGCAAACCCCTGTTACATCAAGATCTAGTTGACCGGTGCCGATTATGTGGAGATACTAACGAATCCATCTAGTACATTACTGGTGGCTCTTGCGTAATGACTCAGAAAGTCCGTTTTAGACACCAAAGATTACATCCTATATTAGGATGTTACTATCCAAATGGATTATTACAACCAAGACCCACAAGTATAGCGAGTTGAGGTATGAAGTGAAGACCATATAGAGGAATGTGCATGATGCGTCTATTTATTCCATTGTTATTTCGGCTTAAGGCAATTTGAACGCAAGATGCACTGAACATCTTAAAGGTTTAGCAGCAGCTCAGAAGGCTATATATACCTCTCGCATTGCAAGAAACTTTCTTGACCATCAGGAAAGAAATGACTAAAACACTGTGGAGTCGCAGATGGAAGCACTAAAAAGACATCCAGAGGTTACTGTTGTCACCATTCGGACAAGGGCCGACCAAGACTGAAGAGGACATTTGACTGTACCACAAATTTGGACATTTAGGTCAATTTTCATGTTTAATGGAGGTAATAGCCTTTTATTTAATAAGAACCTCTATTTTTACCGAGATTTCAAAAGATCGGGAAATTTTAATTAAAAAATTACCTGTGCCCTCTTTCTAAATTGTCTTTGTTAAGGTGTACATCACCTTGGCCTTTAACGTTTCGGGTGGTTGATTAACGTGTGTCCCCTTGTCTTTCACCGTTGCTACCAGTGTTCAATGATAAATTGAAATATATAAAAATTGTCCAAGTTTTCCTTTAGTGTGTGATATTGTTTAAACTAAAAAGTTTTATACCCTTATTGGTAGTAATTTAAGTTTTCAAAGTTTGCAGTTTATCAATGTATCAATTGCAGGTTCTTTACTTTACTTGGATAATTTTTTGATAATACATTTTTAAATTCATGTACTCACAACAGTGCCAAAAACTTTTTCCCGCGAAATTGGTAAAATATATTTCGATATTTTATTTCTTTTTTCCTAACAGGTGTAGTTAATATTTTTTTAATTTTATAGTTATAATAGTTACATGATATAAATTCTAAAAACTTCACCAAATTTAAAAAAAGAATATATTTTGATGAAGATTTTTCATTATATTTTATAAACTACATAATTACTACATCTGTTTCGGGGTATAAAAAATAATATTTGTAAAATTTTTTTCCAAATTATCCGCTTTTACATTTGTATTGTTGTTCAATTTTAGTTTTTGCTTTATCTTGCACGTTTTTTGACCCCGAAAAACGAAGATAATTAAGAAAAAGGGCATCTGCAATAAGCAGAAAAGAAGAAAGCCTTGTTCTGTGTGATCGCAAATCGCCTATAATTGTGCTATTAGAATAATGTAATTCACTTCATTTATAAATTCAAAATACCGTGCACTGCTCAAACTTTATGAGATATTAAGGTTTTCATTGTTTCAGTTTATCCAGTTTTTCCAATACTTCCGAAATTCACAAAAAATGAGTAAATGAGAAACAGGAAAGGGCGAAAAGGTAAAGTAAAATGGGGAAAGAGGAAAATATACGGGAAAGGGGAAGAATAGGAAAAAGAACAAGGGTGAAGGGAATAGGGAAATGGAGAAAGACAACAGGATGAGAAGGGAAAGGGGAAACGGTAAAGGGGAATGGGGAGAAGGAAAGGGGAAAATAAGAAAGATGAAAGAGGAAAGGGTGAAAATGTAAAAAGGAATAGAAGAAGGGAAAAATTGGAAAAAGAAAAAAAGTTTAAATGAAACGGGGAAAGGATAAAAGGCAAGGTTAAAAGGGAAAGGAAAAAGGGGAAAGTGAAACATTAAAACAAAATGAGGGGCAATAAAAAGAAAAGGGAGAATTTAAAAACCAAAGAGGGTTAAACGGGAAAGGAGAAAGGAAAAGGTAGAAATGTGGAAAGGAAAAAATAAAAGAGGAAAGAGGTGAATAGGAATAAGAATAAGGGCGAAGGAAACGGAGAAACAAAGAAAGGAAGAACAGGGACATAGTAGAAAGGGAAAAGGGAAAACTGTAAAGGGGAATAAGGATAAGGAAAATGGAAGGGAAAAGGTGAGAGGGCAAAGGAAAAAATCGAAAGGATGACAGTAAAGAGGATTGGGAAAAGAGAGAGGAAAATGCAAGGTGGGAATCAGAAAGGGGTAAACGGGAAGGAAAATGGTAAAGGAGAAATGGTGAAAATTGGAAAAGAAAACGGAAAAGGGTTTTGTAATAGGAAGAGAAAAATGCAAGGGTGAAATTTAAAAAAGGGTAAAGAAAAATAGTAAAGTGGAAATAGTGAAAAGGAAACGGGGAATGAATAAAAGGAAAAGGGAAAACGAGAAGGGGGAATGGCTGAAAAAGCGAATGGTAATGAGACAGGCAAAATGAAAATGAAAGGGAAAATGGTGGAATTGAAAAGTACGAGAGATACCGGAAGATTGCTCGATTCAGACCCAATCTGGTCGGGCCTGAAAAAATATTTAAATGAGGATTGTGATTATTTTGTTTTGGTTCAAATAAAAGCAAGAATATCGCTCTGAACTAATCATTAACATGGGTAAACTTTGCAATTATCCAATTTTATGTATGTTTATGAGCCTTTATGTTTTTGTAGATTTTTTTCAAAATCACCAAAGTTTTGATTAAAAGAACTGTTTTAATTAGGAAAATATTAGAACATTATATTGTAAACGGAAAAAGAGGGAAAGGAGATACCATTGCGTTCCTGAAGTTTTTGTTCATTTGATTACCTGACCAAACATGTGTCGCAATATCTACTTATCTCCTGTGAAATCTCTTCGCTTATTCGTCCATCATCACAATATATTCTATAATTAAGAATTTGTCACTAACAAATACAAACTGTCAGTTCTCAAGTTACATGCATGGTGAGCAATTTATGTAATATCTAAGCCTAACGACGTTCAGTAGTCATCCTTGTAAGCGACACTGCGATTTCTTTATAGATTTCGATCTAAAGACGCTTATTCGCTCTAATGTATATTGGGAAGGAAGCAAAACGGAAATAATTCGAAATTACTTCTTAGATATAAGATATTTTTCTGGATTACGAAGAGCGAGAGTTGGTGATGTTTCATCCACTCTTAGCTTACTACTGCTTCGCTCCAATTTTTAATATTAATATGTAAAGTTACTACTCTTATTATTTACGTTCTTTTAGTTTCGCTCATGTAGACTTAAGTATAATTTTTCCGTAAATAGCGAAGAAAAACCCAGGAAAGTCATTCTCTACCTGTATTGAAACATCCTGTTAAAAGATTTTGTGAACAAAAAGTTTTTCTAGTAGTAATGCAGAATAAATCGAAATGAGAACAAATTTCAGTAGGATAAAACTATTTTTATAATTATTAAGAATCTCTTAGATTTTATTTTATTTACAATCTATACTTACCGTTACAATTGATATATTAGCAGATACCTCACTTCATATGTAAAAGGTGATTTAGCTACTAATCTGTAATCTTTTTTAATTTTATATCCCGGAAATGCGATACATGGCGTATTTTTCATGAAACATCGTGCAGAATTAGGAAAGAAATAAACAATATGCTATAAAAATTCTCTGGTCTAATAAGAGGAAATTATTTTGAAACTTTTTTCTTAATATTACTATAATGGTTAGTGTAGACAGCATGCAGATAATGTTCTAGCTCCTTAGTAATAAATCTATAAGACGAAAAGACTTTAATTTTTTCACTATTATTAGTTATATGAGAAGAACTAGCTGAAATCTAAGAAAGGATAAATGACAGATTAGGGCAGTTAATTTTGTTTTATTTAAAATCATTTACTACATTACACAAAATTAAATTAACAAATTGTCCGCGGCACTAGAACACATTTCTGACTTTAAAGGTATCATGGTGTAAACGTAAGGAGACAGTTGTGTCATGAATTTTTGTTAATTTTTCCAGATATTATTAAAGGGTAGAACGTACGCCAAACTATAAATTAATTCACTTCGCCTTGAATCAAATTTCTGCGAAAGCTACGAACATGTTTTTATTTGTGAGGTATTTGTGATCAAAATGTACTGGTAGATTTTTTTTCGCAAGTCAGTTACACCTCATGCAGTACGCCTTATATTTCTACCGAATTCACACTTGAATGGGGACTCCCAGAAAAAGACACACAAAGTGCGTCTTGAAGTACAATATTAGACATATTACCATAATATGTTTCCCCCTTTTTATCTTTACGCTACATCATTCATCATAGACGATCACAAAAGATAAACAACAAACGGCCCTTGAATAGGTCGAAGCGACAGTTACAAAATAACAATAGAATAAGTAATAGAGCATTTATGATTAATCATTCTTAAAATAATAAATGTTAAATTATGTTTCGGAATGCACGAAAAACCGAGTTGAAAACAATTTCATATGCTCTTTTGTAATCATGTTTGATTTCTGCAATAATATGTGGAGGGGTTGTTCCATTTTGGGGTATATTTCCTGATAGTCTTCTTTCTGTCGCGTCTGCTGCTCTGCTTGCTGCATTGCATGCGGCAAGGCGTGCTAATTCGTATGTTGGATCGCTCGCTTTTCGTTCCAGTTGAGCATCAAGTGAATCACGCAGACGAACAAGTGAGTAAACACGGTTTGGACCCATTCGATGATAATCCGCCTGGGTCATAGTAACCCACTCGTCATTTCTCGTGTCAAATACGACAGGTATGTTTTCATCTTCAGCAAACAAATCGCATAGCGGTACAATATTACCATCCGATAATAATCCAACAATGGCATAATCCCTTATTACGAAAGGTGATGTTATGGTTATATGAAAGGCCATTTGGTAATTATTTAGTGTGCGGAAATTTTGTAATCGATGGATAATGTCTGCTGTGCATATTCTGACAGGAGGCAAGCCACATTTATTTCCAGGAAATAACTGATGTATAGTCCTTAACCTTAGACATAGTATTAATTCTGTAAGAAGAAATATAACTACTCAGGACAAATGTTATATTTGTAATAGATACAAAGCGGGCTAACCTTATCAAATAATGATCAGCAGTAGACAAAATGCATTTGCAAGACAACTAACTAACAATGTTAATTTTTCTTTTTAGTATAACATTTACGTAATGACAGAAACAAAGGGAGAAAGATATAAAAAAGACATTTTTGGTCCCACTCAATTTTTAAAATATACTATAAAATAATCCTCGAATAAAAGTAGACATATGAAGGTAGTTGAATATAAGATTTCATATCAAAATATAGAACATTGACGGAAAACAAACATTTGATTTTAAAATTTACGTGTATTTTTTTTTTTTGACGTGACGCGTATTGAATATCTTGCAGTGTCATTCGTTAGTCGAGAGTAACGAGTCGTTTAGGCTACATCAATATTAATAGAGCAGCGAGTAATGCGATTTGCACTGCGACAGCTGTCAACCAACCGGAAATTGAGGAAAAAATAAAAGTAGTGCGTTGACGTTTTGTAAACATTAATAAGCATTTATGCACCAGAAATCGCGAAAAGGTAAATAATTGAATTATATAGTATGACACTATTTTAGCCGCTGGCACCTTAAATAAACGTGTATGATTCCAAAATCCATGCAATTCGCCATCTTATTTCATTAATAGCGCATTCGTTCTCATTCGACTTCGGTCGCTAATGATCGGAAACGTGCACCGCGAGTCCCTGACAACTCAGTCGTGTAACATAAAGCAATGAGTTGCAAATCACTGCTCAATTAGAGAAATTAATTAGAAATCAATTAGAGAAAAAAATTAGAGGAAAAAGATTTGAGTGTAGTGCTGGTAGAATTGATAAAAGATTCAACTGACCGGCGAAAATGAGGCGAAAAGTGAGTTTACCTACGTACATAAATATAAGAGCTAAAGTTCTTTCAAGAGAAGGTAAAATTTTTTCCCTATATGCGCACGATAGTAAATTGCAAAAAGATGTAATTATCCAGGGCATCGTCAATACAGGTAACACAAAATCAGAAACAATTTTAATCTATTCCTAGGGGTTTGATGGTAGTTGAGGCAACGCATCTTATAAGCAATCGTTCCAAGATAAATTTGCAGTAAACAATAACGAAACTATATTTTCATTTATGTTAATCCCTACAGAGATTTTGTTCGATATAGAATCAGTACAACCCCTGGTGGATTAGAAGAAGATAGTCGATGTTCAAATACAAGAAATAAAGTCTGTTGGAATGTCAATAGAATTAGAACGGTAAGGTGTTGCATTTTATTATTAGGACGAGATCAATGCAAACTTGCCTTATCTATCACGCAAACCCATCAATGTTTTATAAACTCCCAAACAACGAAAAAGGACTCTTTGTGCCTGATCATGATTTGTTTCAATTCGGAATATCTTATTTACACTCTTGAATACGATTTTCTGAATGCTCTCTTCATATTTCATACAGACTGCCTGTTAAAAATGGAAAATGAGAGGCACGAAATGTGAGGAAATATTTAAGAAACAGAAAAGTCTAATTCCGTCCAAACTGTGTACGAAATTAGCACTTAAGTTGATCTGTCCAAAGCTCGTGGTAACAGAACCACTAATTACGGTAATTCCGCTCGAAGAGCACTCATATAACTGAATTTTATGCCTGACTGTGTTGGATTAAGTACTAACTTTTCCCTAACTTCTGAGCAATATTGATCGCTCTAGATTAAAATATTTCTCGTGAAATATATTTTTCATCCAAGAGATGATTCACAGCTCTTGGATGAACCATGCACTTCTACAGGTCAACTCTATGTTAAAGTTTATTTTTGGTACAAAATGCTTGATGGAGCTATAAATTTAAAAAAATTTAATTACAATTTTTCTGAAAAAATATTTTTTTCCGTCGCTCCTTTGGAAATAGAACCACAGGTCTTCCGAGAGATCCGTTTACCACCAAGTAACTAGAGATATCGACATAAGAATCCTTTTTCTGAAGTCACCTCTGACTTTAGCAATAGGAAGGCTGCAATAGCAGCAATTAGAAACAGGCAAAGTATAAGTGAATTCGAGCCATAAATCGGGACACCAGATTTAAAACAATCACAGAAAAAAGTAAAAATTTGCTGCAGGTAAGAATTGCAACGGTTAAAAATTAAACATATTTTGGCAAAAGTTTCATCGAGGTTGCGAGAATAATTCTGATCCCGTCTACCGCGTGACGCTGAAGTAAACAAATTTTGGTATAAAGTGTAGAATCAGTAACAGAACACACGAAAAAAATTTGGTCCTACTGATATATCTGCTTAGAAATAAATTAGACTATTATAGATGAATTAAAACTTACTTAATAATATTTAAGAAACACCGCAAAAAGCAAATGACAAACGGGAATCCCCGGTTCTCTCCAATTTAATGAAGTTAAATGACGATAGATAGCGCTGGCCTCGTGATTCTCGCTACATCTCGAATAAAAATGGAGCGATAATAAGGCGAAAGATTATACAGGCAAGGTTAAAAATCGGAAATTGTCTTCGGTTCATGTAAAGTTTCTCTGGCAAGGTTAATTTTTGTTCCAGTGATATAGCTTTCATAGCGTAAAGAATAATCATGTACGTTCTCTGGTGTACGTTATATTATAAAGGTTTTGTTATATTATTATATATTTACCAATAGAATAAAGTAAAATAGCACAAAATTAAAATAGAAGATCACTGGTGATTTTCATTTTAATTTCAGTGTATGGCAGAATAAAATATCGGAAAAATATCCACGTCGTATATGGACCGTCACTTGTTACTAAATTACTTCGCCTCCTAAATTGAAGTCTCAGAAAAAAACATTTATACATTCAATGATAACGCTTTCGTTGTAGACGTGCATCTTGTAGAATAAATAATGGAATTTAAAAAATTATATCAGCACGCGCTTATAGTTTAGACGAAGATTCCAGAAACACATATCTTGATTGTTTAAACCTCATCTTTTTCAAGGCTTCAATTACTTCACGTGTTTGTGTTATGGATATATGCTCTCCAAATTTAAATCAGTGAAATATGATTGTCACTTAAATTCTAAGAACTGCTCTAGCTTAAGTATGGTGGTTATGAAGTAAGTATAAAGTAATTATTGCTAAACGCAAGGGCCCTATCTGAATTTACAATTATCTCCAACGTTTGTAAGATAAAAGATTAAGCGCAAACGAATTTCATGCACGCAATATGTATTTATTTATTTCAGGTTTGATGCTTTAATCTATTTCCTTCTGTTTCTCTTTTCCACGTTTCCTCACTCAAATTCGACCTAAATTATTACAAACCAATATAAAAATCCAACTATTGCTATTTGAAAATTATTAATTTTTTATTGAAAATTCCACTACTTTATTTTTTGTTTATTATTCACTTGTTCTGATAAAATATTTTATAATTAGGTTAAAAATTAAATTATTTTGTGAGTAATTCAACAATTAGGTTGAAAATAATCTTTTTTCAACATTCTTATTTTTGCCCTATAAACTGTCGCGTCGACTTAAAGATTAAAACCTTTTGTGGAATTTTTTCCTTTTTTACTGAAAAATCTTTCATGTTTACAAATTTTCTTCATTTGTTAAAAATTAAGCCTTTTTAGTTGAAAATACATCTGTTTGTTTTAAAGATAATCTGTTTTGGATGAAGATTCAAATACTTTGTTAACAATTTTTTTACTGTTTGTAAATTAAGTTCTTTAACTTAAATCTGAAACATTCGAATTTTTATTGAAAATTGGTGATTTTAGTCAAAAATTCGTAGTTTGGAGTAGAGAATTAACGTTCTTGGTTAAAAAGTTGACAATGTATCTATTAAAGGGAAAGATTAAGCATTTAATAAAAAAAATTCATCATTTTGCTTGAAAATCTTTTTAGTTTCGTTTCTGGAAAATAAAATAAAAAAATTTGATTGCAAATTGATCCTGGTGTTGCTTACAATCTAACTATTTGATAAACCTAGAAAATTTCATAATTTTTATGAAAATTTCGATATTTTTATCTGAAAATTTATCTTTTTAAATGCAGAGTTCAACCATTTGCTTGAAAATGAACTTGCTTTACTGCAAATTCATATTTTCGTCGTTGGAAATCGGTTTATTATTTTCTTTGACGCATTGAAGGAAATTGTTACCCATTTTAATATCATCGCAAGGATATTGATGGAAAAATTCGTCCTTCTGTGTATAAATTGCTATGATAGGTGATTTTAAAACTATTACTTTATTTCAATCCTCATTTCTATAAAAAAATCAGAATATTGAACTTCAATTTCAGGAAAAGTCATTATCTGGATAAATGTAAAATCATCGTTATGTGATGACAAAACTCTCTTAAACGACACTCGACCGTACAATGATAATTCTCTCGGAACACGATAACAATCAAGTGTGACAGTGCGATGTTTATAATCAAGCATTGCTTTATTATTCAACAGCCAATAATTACCCAAAATCATATTATTAGACAAATCAGGCACCACTAAAAATGGTACTTGTTTAGAGTATTCCCTAATCTTTACATTTAGCAAAACTTGTTTTTTAATCCAAGTCATCTTTTTCCAAACGCTAACACTAATGAAACATTTGTTACCGGTAATTCCGGAACCTTTTCATGCTGCAATATGTAATTAAAAAATGTTTCACAGATACATGTAATTTGACTCCTAGTGTCAGCTAAAGCTGGAATTGGAAAATTAAAAACTCTCACGAATAGTATCAGACATTTTTGAGTTTGAGAAGAGCCGCGTGTTTTCTCCGATCTTGTTTCCTTTATCACGTCATTAGATAGGTCCTTGAATAAATCATATGGCCCACGACGCGCCGTTGGACCAGAACACACCGCGTCCGGATTTAGTTTAAATTACTTGAATTGTAGTATTGGGAGCATTCATGAGGGGGAACACTGACATCCGGAAGATTAGAGAAATTAGAAGGCTGTGTCGATGTTGCAGTAGCTGATCGATAAATATGTAATTGTGCATTGTTAAATCATGAATGGCAATTTTGATGCAAACAATTACAAAAAACAAAACCAGGATTTATATTTTCATTTGACGTTTCCAGATTTCCAGATATGTTATTGATTTTCTTATAAGCTGTCTGAGAGCCACGAGGTTAGAATTTAGAATCCTGACTTTCGTAGCTGTCAGATTGACTTTGCGTTTGTTGACGCTTTCCATTATTCTCCCTCTCTCTCTTCATGAGTCAAATCCACGTGCGCTAAAGCTTGTGTTACTCTTCTTACATCAGAATAATCGATAGCGGTCAACGCTTCGCGAACTCTGAGGGGAAGTTGTTGAATAATACTATAATTTATTTCATATGCTTCCAGAGCTGGTAGAAAATATTGTTCCTCTTTATATTGAGATAGAAAATATGTTTGCAAATTTCCTTTACTGGGCTCAAACCGCCTAGAAGACCAGCGCGATTTTATTTTGACACGAACAGGAATAGAGTAAAACTCAGTTAAGAATGCACTTTTAAAAGCTTTGTAATTTACATTATCCACGCATCTTGTTTCAAACCAAATCTTTGCCCTATCTTCTAAAGCATTTCCCAAAATAAGTAACTTTTGTTCTTCCGTCACCTGTTTTAAAGCAAAGTATTTATTCAAACTCGTTAAAAATTCATTCGGTTTATTTGACTGATCATCGTCGAATTTAGGCAACTTGGTAACAATATTAAAACCACGCAAACCAGCTACCAAATTATTTATAGATTGATTTTCCCCACTCCCTTGCTGCTGTACAGGCTGCTCAAATTGTAATCGGTCTCACTGTTCTCGCATTCGAATAATTTCCTCACGCTGTATGTTATTCAACTGTCTCAACTCGTCTATCTCTCGCTGTAAATTTTCTGAAGCTTCTGGACTCATCATTTCAAGTAAGTTTCTCTTTGCAGAGAACCTATCAACAGAATCCTTTTTTTCTACCCTTTTTTATTTTTAGGTTTTAAAGTTGCTTCTTGCAAAGGGAAGCCTCTCGATCTAGTATTTATAGGTTCAAGTTGATGACGTTTCTACGTCCTTCGGCCTTCTACTCCGTCACTCAATTTTTAAATTTTAGGAGATTAGAGTTCCTATTCTTATCAATTTAAATTGTTTAGTTTTACTCTTGTAGATTTAAGTATAATTTTTCATAAATAGTTTCTCGCAAAAATGTTATCTTAATTATTAAGTCTTTTAAATACTTTAAAATTCGAATTTGCAATTAGTAAAAAGCCCCTTGCTCATGACCCGCTCCGTTGGATTACTTTGCGGGTGTCTGATCGAACAAAAGATTGGTTCAATACCGGATTCTTTTAGTCCTTCAGCCCGAACCGGTGACGTAAATTGAGACCCATTATCAGCCAATAATCGTTTTGGCTTCCCCATTTCCGGCTCATATGAATTTATAATCTTTTTCTGGGAAGTTCGAGTATTGGCACGTGTAATAGCATAAAGTTTAACGTATTTGGAGAATGCATCTAACACGTCAAATATGAACTGAACGCCTCTTATGGAAATTGATAATAGACCAAAGAAATCAACCGTAACCAAATCTCCTGGTTATGATGATTTGACTAACAAATATTTTCCTTCCATTTTTATATTAGTGTACTTGACTTTTTGGCACAGGTCACATGACAAGACAAATTTCTTTATTTCCTTGTTCATACCTTTCTGATAATAAAATTAGCAGATATGCATAGAGGTTTTGTAAACACCGGGGTATCGTAATTCTGAATGAATTTGATCTATTAATTTATTAGTTATTTCTGACGGAAAAACTATTTGCCAGTGATGTTTTTTTATAATCGAAGTGAAACATGATCTTTGATGTACTCGATAATGGTCTTTAAATTGATGCAAATTAATATATTTGAAATTACTTTTTATATGTATATAATTTTCTTCACCTTAAGAAAGCCTTTTAAAATCATCTTCCAACTCTTTGTCGAACACTAATGTCGAACAATTTATTTCCTTCATGACGACAGGCATGATAATAATTAAATTATTGATTGTTAATTCAGTTTGCTCAACCTTTTCAAATTTACCGTTTGGATTGCGAATAAAAAAATCAGCGACTACATAGTCTCGACCAGCACAATATTCGACCTCATACGTATATTGCTGCAAAATAATACTCTACCTAATTAGCCTCGAATTTGAATATCGAGTCGTATTGAGAAATGTTAATCCCTTGTGATCCGTTAGAATTGTAAACTTATTTCGCACTAAATAAACTCGAAATTTAGTAATGGAATAGACTATAGCGAGAAGTTCTTTTTCCATCGTGCTATAGTTTATTTTTGCTTCATTTAAACATCTACTAACACTATGAATGATGTTACAATTAATATATTGATCAATCTGATAAAGAATCCGGCTAATACCTGAATCTGAAGCATCAGTCTAAAATCTAACCGGAACCCCCGACATTATGTGACCCAATGTGATACAGTTCACTAGATTTTCTTTTAATTTTTCTTATGCAATCACGATTTTTTTAACAGCTCACAAAAAGGTTCCACGTAATTTGCATGACGTATACTTAAATGCCAATCATAATTGCAAATTCCAAAAAATTTCTGTAGTTGATTTAATTTTGATGTGTAGGAAAATTTGTACTGACTTCTAATCGGTCAGATAAAGGTCTTATCCCTGTTGTTGACAAATTGTGTCTAAGAAAATTAACTGAATGTTGACAAAACAGTGAGTTTTTTACACTTAAGGTAAAATTTTGATTTTGTAACTCCCGGAAAATGTTAGAAATAGCATCAAAATGACCATGAATACTACCTGAAGTTGCAATCAGCAAATCATCAATATGCATTGTAAACATTTGAATAGATTTATTTCCTAGGGCTAAACTAAGACCCCGAATAAATGCTAAACCAGCAGTTTTTATACCAAATAGTATTCGGCAGAATTGGTATAATTTCCAACCGTGCAAAAAGGCAGTATAATTGCGCGAATCTCTATACAATGGGATCTGCCAGTATCCATTTGGAAGATCGGTTGTCGACAAGTAATTAACTCCATAACATTTTCGCAAAAGTTCATTTACAAGTGGCGGTGATTCTTCATCTGATTCGATGATCTCATTTACGAAGCGTGCGTCCACACATATTTTAACGGTTTTATTTTTTTTTAAATTATAATTCTCAACGGGTTGCAATGTCCGTGTGCAATTTCCCCGATCCCATCTAAAAAACTCGCAGCGTTTGACTCCAAAAAAACTTTGTTTAAATTCGGTATAATGATTTCAGAAATAAATTTCATTTCTTCTTTTACACAAAAATCAAAATAGTTTTTAAATATCAAATTGCCACAAACCAGTTCTAAAGGTAAGATTTTATTTATATAACTATTGGAGCAAGTGTCCACGTTATTTGAGATTGTAGTAATGTCAGAGATATTACCTTTACACTGATCTCCATTGATCGTTATCTCTTCCGAAACACGTGTATATTTAACAGCGTAATTAAAATCAGAGAATAAACCCCACAAGCAAAAGTCACAATCGAATTCGCTTTCATTGTTATTATCAATGCTGTCTACATCTAAGCGTCAATCATCATTGGTAATAATAGCATTTTGTGTGACAGAATTGTTATTATCACGAGACGAAAGATCATAATCATTGGAGGCTATTCGCTGTGTAGCGATATTTACAATTTTCTTTCCACAATTATCTCTCTTAGCAGACTGCGAATTTATATTATTTGAATTTTCAAAATATACTGGATTATTGTAAAAAGTTTCATTTTTAATAATCTGGACGTAGATTATATCATCCTCTATAGAAGTCACAACCCCTTCTGATGGGGCTGATCAAATGATATCAATGAGTTTGGAGCGGGCACACACCCGATTAATATAGAGCGATTGAGATCATCTATTGCAACCCCATTACCCAAGAACCAATCATTTCCTAAAATAATCGGATTTGCTAAATGAGGTACGACAAGAAAAGATGTTAGGTACGACCTTTTACTAATTTCTAATTTTGTCAAAATTTGACGCTTAATTGTAGTTGGTTTTTTGCCTATAGTAGTGCATAAAACTACATTAGAAACTAGCATCTAATCCAATTTAGTATGCAACATCAAATATTGATAAGATTTTTCTTCTAAGATGCAGGTAATTTGAATACCAGTATCGATTAAAGAAAGCACTGGCACGTTAAACAATGAAATTATTAATCTCGTACATTCAGGGATTTTTAAATAAATATCTGAAGTGTTATTACTAGGTTCCGATAATAGGTTATTTGGCCATTCATCAAAGAGATCATACGGATTTTGGCGCGTTGTTTGACCTACTAACATCGCGCCAATAATTAGTTTAAATTAGTTGTCACTTGAAATTCGTGGGCCTGATAATTTCTAAAATCATGGGTGAAGGGGGAACCGTCAAATTTGGGAATCGGAATTCATTTACCTGATTGTCAGAATATTCCGTATAATTTTGACCTGAATTATAATGTGAATTTAATTGAGCAATATTTATTCGATTAGGCTCGATATTTCCAGACCCACATGTAAAAGCATGACAATTTAATGTTTGTATCTGAAAATTTCGAATTTTTGGTTTAGTATTGTAATAATCACGTTCAGTATTATTACCAATTTGATCACCATTTCGGTTCTGATAAGGTTTATTGTAATAATCATTTTGGCCATTCCGACTGTTATTTATATTAGACGACTTCTTTTATTGATTTGTTTTGTCATTGTGTGACGCGTCAGGTTGAGCTAAAGCCTGAGTTAATTTGTTCATGTCTAAGAAGTCTATCGCCACTAATGCTTTACGTACGCGAATTGGCATTTGTTATATTATGCTATAGTCTTTCTCAGAAGCTTCCATGGCGGGTTGGAAATATTGCGTATCTCTTACCTTTTCGAGAAAATAGGCCTGGAGGTTACCATCACTTAGGTCTAATCCCCTTGTAAGCCAAGAGGCTTTAATTTTTACGCGTATTGGCATCCAGTAGAATTCTTCTAAAAAAGCTATCTTAAAAACGTTATAATCTGAAAAATCATTTCGACACGTTCCGTACCATATTTTAGTGCGACCATCAAGCACTGACCACGCGATCTCCGACATCCCCCTGAGGCACTAAAAAATGTTGTAACCTTTCTTTTTTACGTTGTTGATTTTCAGAGGATTCATGCATTCGTCTCAACTCATTTGTCAACTGCTCAGGAGTCAAGCCTGCGAACGCATTTTCTTTTCCGGCCATTTATCCAGATAAATTTCGACGAATATTAAAATTGTTAATTCTACTATTTAGGCTACGTGTTCGCCTTGTTCTTCTCACTAAGCCAGGAAGCAATGAACCTCCTATAGCTCTGGTATTAACAGAAGTTAAATTATTCACACTCATTAAATAAACGTTTCACTTTTAAAATAAAAGGGAATCATGTCCCTCTGTTCGGGCGCCAAAATATAACATTCATTTTGTGTTACGCTAGATTTTATCTCTTTTTTTAGTAAAATATTCAAAATGTAAAATAAAATCAATTTCCTTTACATCGCTACTCCAACTATTCAAATATTATATTCGATACTTAGAGATGGAGAAGCTGCAATACAAACGAGGCTAGAGTTATAATAATTATTAGCATTTAAATAAGTTTATTATGTTTCAATAATTATATTTCAATTATGACGCAATTTCTTAAAATGACCTTAGATTGAAAAAACGAACTAAAATGGCCGAACGATAGATCATTGGTGACTTTTAATCAATAAACGGTAATTATAACGAGTCATTCATTCGAACATGTAAAATCAGTTAAAGTACGAGAAAAACAATTAAATCTAAATGAAATGTTAAAAGCGCTTGAAAGTTTGTAATAGAAGATAGTCATCAATAGCTCGTTCACTTCTTAAAATGGCTGCTGACGAAAATGTCGCTATTATCGAGACAATGAATTTGTTTCCGGCAATTCCAAAGTTTCGCATTTCCCAGAGGTAGGAATATCCTCATGAACTGGAATTTTCGGAGTTCCGGTTATATAAATTTACCACACTGTAATTTTCACAAAGAATCACGGTTTTACAATTGACACAAAAACTAGGATTTTCATACTTTCACGTATTTACAAATGATAGGCTACATGCTCAGATGCAGAAGCGAAGCTCTAAACAAACGTGAAATTGCTATTTAGTAGCTGGTCTCAAGTAGAAATGACGGATTCTAGTAATGCGCCTACAGCTATTCAAGAAAAATCGCAGTAAAACCCGTGCATAGTACAGCGGACTTAAGTGTCGGAGCGAATCATACCTGGCTATGCAATAAAACTGTTGTTCTGCTAGCGCCGGAAACTACAGTTCTAGTTTAACTGACGGTATGATTCAACTTTTCTTTCGTATTGTTTTATCCTTATTGGCTTTATGTAAATGCTATTTTTCTCTTTTTTCAAATAAAAGAAAAACGCTTTAAGTATTGTCTGTAGGGTTGACTGAAGGGCACAAATTTGGCCAACTGAACGCTAGTTTATCTCAAATAACAGAAACGGCTTATGAAGTTAACCAAATACGGCAAACAGATGATTTGGTTAAATAAAGAAATTTTTCTCCGGGCGTTATTTTCTAAAGGAACTGTTTGCTATTTTTAAAATAATAATACATTACAAGCTTCTGTTAGAAAACGTGAACCCCTAATATTTCCCCTTTCTGAGTTGATTAATGATTAATGATGAAATCGCTATTAAGAGCGCTTATCTTAAATTTCATATACATTCATGTTAATCACTTAAAAGAAAAATCATATAATTTCATTTTTCACAAATTTAAAATAAGTTTAGCTGTAATTTTCAATTTTAATAATAAAAAATGATAAAATTTTTCTGTTAACCAAGAATAAAATTGAATTTCAAATCAAAAAATTCAAACCAGAAAATAAATAACAGACTTAACCTGCAGTTAACTCTATTCGACTTAAATTTGGACCATTTAGAGCGAAATTTGGAAATGAAATTTACCCGTGTATTGCACTTTCATTATAAAAAACAATTAAGTCGACGAATTCTAGATGGTTAATTTAATTGAAAATATTTGACAAGATTTAAAGAAATTAAAGCAGGTTGAGTTTCCACGCTCATTGCTATACTGACTATACATTGCTATACATAAAAAAATTAATTAAAATTTGTCGGACTAAGCTACTAGATATATCGACCTAAGAAATTTTTTTCTGAAGTACAAGCTGGCTTTAGCAACGAAAGGCCTGCCGTTCGATTCCCAGCGGAGCGAAGAAAAAGAAATTTTTGAGAAAAATTTTAATGTAAAGAATAATCGTGTTTGTTCTCTGTTGTACGTTAAATTATAAATTTGATATTATATTATTATATATTTACCAATAGAATAAAGTAAAATAGTACAAGCTAAAAACAGAAGACCACTGGTGATTCTCATTTCAATTTCAGTGGATGGCAGAATAAAATATCGAGAAAAATATCCACGTCGTATATTGAGCGTCGCTAGATACTGACTTACTTCGGCTCCTAAATTGAAGCCACTGAAAAAAACATTTATACATTTAATGATCACGCTTTCTTTATAGACCTGTATCTCGTAGAACAAATAATGAAATTTCAAAAATTATGTCAGCACACTCTTATAGTTTAGACAAAGATTTCAGAAACACAGATCTTAGTTAGTTAAACCTTATCTCTTCTAAGACTTTAATCACTTTACATGTTTGTATTATGGATTCATGTTCTCTAATTTCAAGTAATTTGAATATAATTGTCACTGAAATTCTAAGAACTCGTGTAGCTAAAATATATTTGTGAAATATTGAGTATAATCTTTGATTTTTATTTAAACTATTATTCTTTATTTTGTAAGCTATCCTAATACCTATTTATTTATTGCAGGTTTTATGCTCTTATCTACTGCCTTCTTTTTATCTTTTCTACGTTTTCCCAGTTAAATACGAACTGAGTTATTAGAACGCAATAAAAAATTCAACTTTTGCTATTTCTGATCAAATATTTCATAATTAGGTTAGAAATTTAATTATTCTGTGAGGAATTCCCTGATTATATTTAAAATAAACTTTTTTCAAGATTCTTATTTTTGCTTTCTAAATTATCGCTTCCACTTAAAGATTAAACACTTTTATGAAATGTTTTCCCTTTTTTCATTAAAAAATGTTTTATGTTTACAAAATTTCTCCATTTGTTAAAAATAATCCTTTTATAGTTACAAATACATCTGCTTGCTTGAAAGATAATGTATTTTGGATGAAGATTCAAATACTTTGTTGAAAAATTATTTTTTTTCTATTTGAAAATTAAGTTCTTAAAACTAATTTTAAAACATTCAAATTTTTATTGAAAATGGATTATTTCAGTTAAAAATTTGTAGTTATTACTAGAAAATTAACTTCCTTGGTTAAAAATTTGGACATGTATCTATTAAAGGGGAATATTAGGCACTTAATTGAAAAATTTATCATTTTGCTTGAAAATCTTTTTTTTTGTTGCTGGAAAATCAAATAAAACTATTTAGTTGCAAATTAAGCCTTGTTACACTTACAATCTAACTGTTTGCTAAACCTACTATATACTGTATTCTAAAGAAAATTTGTCTTTTAGGCTAGAAAATTTCATAATTTTTTTAAAATGTCATTTTTTTATCTGGAAGTTCATCTTTTTACGTGCAGAGTTCAACCATTTTCTTAAAAATGAACTTTTTTAATGAAAATTCATAGCTTTGCTTTAAAATTTCAACTATTTGGGGAAAATTTCGTCTTTTCGAACTAAAGATTCAAAAATTTGGATGATTTGGAAACTAACCTTTTTTGGTTGTCGATTCAATCACTATGCTGAAATTCCATTTTTGTCTGTTTAATAATTTAGTTTTTTATCTGTAAATTAAAATTGATCGAAAATTAAATTGATTGGATTAAAAACCATTTTTTTGGGCTGAAAATTTATAATTTCAGTTGAAAATTAATGTTTATGGATAAAAATTAAATCATTGCATTAAAAATCAGTTTTCTTGATTATAAACTTCGTTTTAGCTAGAGTATTATAGTTTTCGTTCAAAATTCATCTTTATCATTTAAAAATTCAACTATTGGGTGTTATTAAAAAAATGTATATATTTATACCTATAAAACAATTTTAATCACTTGAAAGAAACTTTAAATGATATTCTATATAGGTGTTTTCACAGTGAAAGAATAATTTTTTCATTCCTTTATTTTAAAGTGTGAAAATCTTGGTTAAAACTTTTCCAATTTGTTAAATAATAATGCCCGCTATATGAAACTTTACGCCAGCTACATAAAACTTTACGCGCGGTTTTGGAAGATAGGAATATTTACATTCAATATTTAAAAGTCTAATGTGCATTAAGTAGTATCATAGAAGTGCACAACTCTAAGTACTGTAATTGGACTTGAATTATGGATAAGAAATTTAAATTTTCGCGCGCTTCCGCATTGTTAAAAATCTTGCTCTTCAGCAACCTTCAGTTGGGATGCATTTTCAAATATTGCGTGCGATATCGTTTCCATTAGCACTAGATAAATAAGAATTTTACGTATTTAAGATCGATGTTTCGAAAAGTTTCGAGGATCGCTCAGCCCACTATGACAACTATGTTTTTCTGAAAGTGACGAAACCCCTAGAGAATCCCTGATCCAAGTAAACCTTGAGTTTGACGGTCTGTATTGCAGAGTTCGAGCTCCTTCTTCTTGCTTCCATCGACACTAGGTAAATAAGCATTTAACCTGTGTGTGCTATGTGTGTGGGATGTCGGGAGAACTTGCTCAACGATAGATGTGTCAGCAAAGATGCAGCATTCTACCAGCGTGACCTATCGATGGCCTGGATTGATTATCGGAAAGCTTTCGATTCGACCTCCCATAGACTTATCATCTGTCTTTTGGAAATCTTAAAGGTTAATCCGCAAATAGTTAGGTGCATAGAGAAATTGATGCCGCTTTGGAAAACCAGATTTACTATCTCATCTGGAAAAAATCGTGTGACAACTAACAAGGTCACCTTTCAGAGAGGTGTCTCTCAGGGCGACACCATGAGCCCACTCCTCTTTTGCCTTACATTATTGCCACTATCTCAGGATGTGACATCTACAAAGGATACTATCCGAAGCAGAGACAAACGTCTGATCCGGCCGATTTGGTCTTTCGAACTTTCGGCGAGGAACAAAAAATCTGCAACGAACAAGCTTGCACATAGAGCACATAGAGTTGCAAATGGAAGATACCCTTTTTTTAAAATGGTTAGGAATCACGAAGAAGTGGGCAAAGGAGCGTTACTGTACAAAGCAGCAGAGGAGGCTGCTGAAACACTCGGACTTAACTTCGGTATTAGGGGTGAGCAAAATGCATCACATCTTATCTATCTTGACTACTTACTCCTGAAAGCCCGGATTAAAACAGCACAAAAGAAAAACTCTCGTGAACAGCTCCTCAATAAGAGGATGCACGGTATCTTCCACAGAAATGAGAAGGATCAATGTCTTGTGAGCTGATGTTTGTTTTCCTTAAATCGCCCGGATTGAAGTATGGTGTAGAGGGTTTCATTTTTGCATGCCAAGACGGTGTCATTTCCACCTTAGCATACCGTCGCCACATTTTGAGCCAAGACATTCCTGATGATAGCTGCAGGGCGTGCCATGCACACCCCGAGCATTTAGCTCACATACTATCTAGTTGTCTAACTCACGCGGGAAGAACCAACTTTGAAAGGCACAATGCGGCACTAAGAGTTCTTTATTACTATCTCTGTCACTCTTACGGTATTAACCTTAATATCGCTCCTCTAAATGCTCCTAGGGAAATCGAGTCAATTGTCGAGAATGGTAAGTGCCGTATACAGTGGAACTTTATATTCTCGACAATTGTTTCTATTTCTCACTCGAGGTCTGACATAATTCTTCTTGACTTCGAAAAGCGAAACATGTTCCTTATCGAATTTTCGGCACCAGCTAACAAAAACATCATAACTAAGGAGAATGAACAGAAAGAGAGGTATCGAGACCTTATAAGGGAGTTGCGACGAATGTAGCCGGAATATTCTGTTAAACCAATCGCCCTTATCATCGGTGCTCTTGGAGGTGCCAAGCTTTCACTCGCTAATGGCCTAAAAAGAATCGTCGTATTGATTCCGTTAAAGACTGTAACCACCTATCTCACGGTCGTGAAACGAGGTTGTGACTGAGATTTTACCGCGATTTCACTGGGAGCGGGTGCAATTTTCCAGATTAGCACCCGCTCCCAGCGAAAACCTGCGGTTGTCCTTATGAAAAATTTTTAATGATTAAATATGTAGTTCAAAACTCCCTTCCGACTTCATGCTGATATCGTACTGTTTGAGACGGAAATATACGTCTGCACTCTACTTTTTAACAATTTATTGCAAAGTATAGGCAGTGACTGGTGGCTCCATCAGTTGACTTGAGTATGGATCCGTTGCAGTACTCTACCTTACGGACCGAACAGTTACCGACTGCTTTGAATTACTCTATGGCGCCATCTATTGGTGACAGCTGGAACAACATAGCTTTTCTGGCACTCGTCTTAAAGTACTACTAGACACTTATTTGCTCCAATCTGTCTATTGAAGGAAGCATCACGAAAACAATTTGAAATCGACTTTATTATATAACGCATAGTTTTAGATTACGAGTGGTATTCCTCACGTACCGGGCGGTTAGAGTTATTTACAGTAGTTGGCCGCCGCCAATCCGAATCGCCCTTTTTAAATTTCTCTTCAAATGATTAAAACTGTTTTTTTAATTAATGAATTTTCTCTTTATACTTATTTATAATTATAACTCACATACTAATATACAATTTTCTAGTTGGATTCAAAAATGTTGTCTTTTTTGGGATATTACATTCCATTCACGAGACACGTCGTATTAATTCCAATTTTAAGGATTTGAAAAAAAAAGTTAGATATCTGAAATCATCGAAACCCGTAGATTCCGAATTATTATGTTTTAGTCTGTTAACTATGAAATTTAAAAAATCTACTTTGAAATTTTAATCCGAAAGCTTAACAAAAGACCCCTGCGTATCGGCTGTTCTATTGATATAGCCTCTTTGCTTGTTATTTATGATCGAATTCTTATCTCAATTTCAGCCACTCTGCTTATTCTTTATCATCGTATTTCTATTTAAATTTCGGAAAAGACATTTTAAGGCCTTTGAAACATTGAAAAAAACTACCTGGACCTTCAAATATATCTACTTGAGTGCCTGCGGAGAATTTCTCTGAGCTTCTCTGACCCTAGAAAATCTTTAGAATATACCCATAGATTTCCATCGGTAGGGCTTTCGCTCTTGTAGATTTAAGTATAATGTTCGATAAACAGTTTCTCGCGAAAATGTTATCTTAATTATTAAGTCTTTTAAATACTTTAAAATTCGAATTAGTAATTAGTAAACAGCCCCTTGCTCAGATTTCGTCCTCACGAAATCCTTCAACTTCTTAAGCTCATCCTCTTTCCTTTAATGTTTTCAAAAGAGACATGATGAGTTTGTGAATGAAAAATTTGTTCGGTAGTAATGCGAAAAAATTCGGAATAAGAGCGGATTTAAATTGACTAGAAATTTATTTCATGGTGATTAACAATCTCTTGCACTGAAGTTTTGGAACAACAGTGAAATCATTCGGAATGAGAACGAATTCTTACAGCATTTTTATTTTTTAATTTTTTATTCATAGTTACAATTACAATTGATGTATCTGAAAATTTTCAATTTTAATGTTTAACTAAGAATTCGTAGATCTAATGGCTGCGCCCGTTTTTTCAAATATCTGCATTAGAATTTACCTAGAATATTTTTGTAATACACAAGGAAAATCGCAGTAAAACCCGTGTATAGTACAGCGGACTGAAGTGTCGATGCGAACCATGCATGGCTAAGCAATCAAACTATCGTTCTACTAGCGCTAAAAACTAAAAATTTTAGTTTAATGACGATAAGATTTGTATTTTATTCAATACTAGAAGGTAAAAATACTAAATAATCTACTAAAAACTTTACGGTCAGTTTTTTATGTGGTACTCCGTGCAAAGCTAGTTAAATTAAACGTCACAGAGCAATTTTTGTTAGATACGTTTGAAAGCCTTTTGCGTTCAGTCCTTGAGCGAGCCCTTTTCAACACAACTCAAGCTTTGTATCTCTAAAGGGTATTCCACATGGTCGCGATCGATTCAGTCAATACTGAAATAAGGATATTATACAGACAGCAAAATAGTTACTTAATTCAGGATATTTGTTGTGTTTGTAAAAATTAACTGATTATATCGTATCTTTTGTTTAATTCTCCTAAATTAATCTGTTGCCGTATGTCTTATGTTAATAAGGATCACAAATATGCATATATAAACGGATCACATTTTTATGTTTTTTTATAACTTTAATTTAACTGTATTGTTTCATCTCTATTGGCTTTATGGAAATGTTGTTCTCGTATTTTTTTAAATAAAAGAAAAACGCGTTACGTATAATCTGCAGGATTCCTAATGTGTATGAGTTTGTCCGTTTAAGGTTGCATTCAGCAAAATATTTTCATTAAATAACCCAATATTTTGCTTGCCAACTGAACATTAATTTTGTTCAAATAACTAAAACGGTTTATGAAATTAACCAAATACGGTAAACAGATAATTTGGTTGAATAAATAAATTTGTTATGGGCGTAATTTTCTAAAGGCACTACTTAATATTGTTTTAAAATAATTTTTCTAGCTCGGCAAAATATTACAAAGGTCAGTTTCGTTTATAATTCTATGCATTTATTTCTAAAATCTTTCGTTTCAGAGTTAGGAAATTCCTAATCTTCTTTTGTCTAGATTTTATTTCATCAAAATTAGCCATGTGAGTGCACGTGTTGCCTCGTGCAACAAAGTAATACAGGGTGAACATGCTGGGGCTTACATACATGGCGAGTTGAATGCTACCCTAATTGCATAACAGCAAGGGAGAAGCCATTATACAGGGGTATTTTCATATTTCGCGCCTTTAATGTTGCATTCGGATCGGCCATTCGGCCAAGTCCGTGTATCTTCGGATCAAGTTTATGATAGTTTCCATGGTCGCATTCGAAACTTAAAACGGTTATGTTCAGATTTACCTGTTTGCCCTAATCGCTGTCAGTAAATGTAGACAATGTCAATTTAAAGTTAACGCATGTAATATTTTACTCACTTTATTTGAAACATATCCTGTATATTCATAACATACCTTTTTTATGCAGTAAAAATAAGCGTTAAACACCATTTACCCTTCGCCAACTGGAAGCGCAGAATATTATTATTACTATTTTATAGTATTTGTCACTCAGAAGCCATTCTATAATGTTATTGGCACCGAAAAAAATGACGTCTACGTTTCATTTCACATGTCTCACTTCATTATTAATTAAACACTTTTATTATTTGTAATTACTATATAACATAACCTATATTGTTTTGACATTTGTATCCGTTTGAAGTTTCGAACGCAACCATGGAAACTATTATAAACTTGATCTGAAGATGCACGGACTTGGCCGAATGTCCGATCCGAATGCAACTTTAAAGACGCAAAATATGAAAATACCCCTGTATATTGGCTTCTCCCCTGCTGTTGTGCAATTCGGGTAGCATTCAACTCACTATGTAAGCCCCAGAGTGTCCACTCTGTATGTGGTAAAATTCCACCTTTGCAGAATCTTGAACAATGGGGATCATCTGTTTTTTGATGTTTTTACAATCTTCCGTTAGAAAATGGGAACCTCCAATGTTTTCCCTTTTTGACTTGATTAATGATGCCGGTTCGGATTGTTTGGTACTGTACCTAAATGCGCATCGCGTACTTGTATATACGTTCTTGTGTATTTTCGTGTGATTTGTGCAAGCATATACTGAGGAACTGGTTCATTAGAAAGTAAGTTTCTTGTAAGTAGTCCTTCTCTTTCGTCAGTTGCACGGTTTGCTGCTCTGCATGCTTCTCGGTGTGCTGCAAGGTATCTTGGATCGTCAGTAGTTGGTTTTAGTGGTGCTGCAGCTAAATCACGCTGATGAACAAATGCGTAAACACGGTTTGGACCCATCTGAAGAAAATCTGCACCGTGCGTAATAACATACTCGTGGTTTCGAGCGTCAAATACGACATGCTGCAGACGTGGATCATATTCAAACAGAAGAATTAGCGGAAAAATATTTCCATTCTCTTCACATCCAACGACGACATCCCCTCTTTTTAAAAACGTTGCATGTCTATTTTCCATATCGTAACTCTCTAGTTTGCGGAAATTTTGTAAGCTTTGAATATATTCCATTGAACACACTTTGATATCAGGCAATATGCCGTTGTTTGCAGGAAATAATTCATCTAAAGTCCTTAGTCTTATACATAGTATGAATTCTGCAAGGATAAATATAACTATTTACGTAAAAATTAATATTTATAATAAACGTGAGGTGGACTACCCTACATCAGATAATGATTAATAGTAGATAACCGTGATTTACAATGAAACTAACTAAGAATGTTGATTTTCTCTTTCGTATTGGATTTCAGCCATGATAGACAAAAAAAATGAAATGAAAAAAGAAAAGTCATAATTTTATTTTAGACTCACACAATTTTCAATTTATGCTATAAAATAATCCTCGAATTTATTTATGCACTTTGTTTGCAGTTAGACTCATATGTTTTTATTATTCCTGACAAGAAGATTACGACTACAAAATACAGGGTGTCCAAAAAGTTCT
This sequence comes from Belonocnema kinseyi, assembly GCF_010883055.1. Classification (NCBI taxonomy): domain Eukaryota; kingdom Metazoa; phylum Arthropoda; class Insecta; order Hymenoptera; family Cynipidae; genus Belonocnema; species Belonocnema kinseyi. The sequence goes on from NC_046658.1 coordinate 147,374,457, forward strand.
AGACCCCCGACTATTTCCTCGGGTAAAGTATTTTTAATCGAGGACAAGGTCATTCTTAAAGTAACTTTTAGCGAGGAATTTAATATTGACTTTCAATTTGACCTTGACGATCAATAATCTATAATGAACTCAATGCAAAATAATTTACCTGAGAGAATATTCATGGGGTGCGGAACGCTTTGGAAATCCTGTATATATACTTTTTAGAATAGGTAAAAATATATAATAGCCTTCGCCTTTGTTGAATAAATCTCAAAAGACAATAATTAGTTTGGCGCCAGATCTATTAAGATCAATTACATTAACATTTCTAAGTTTCGTAGCGAATAAGATAAAAATAAAATATAACCCATCAAGAATTTAGATGCGTCAACAATTTTAATATTTTCTTAAATTCAACAGGAGCGTGACTGGGAAGGGTTTCATTGCTACGAAAATTAAATAAAATTTTGAAATGGCCATTTGCAGTTAATTCCGTTTCTTCTAAAAGTTAGTAAATAATTGTGATTTTTCTCCGAATAAACATATACGACACTCTATCTATCATAATAAAAGAATAAAGGTATTTAAAGAAAATTAGATAAACTATTTTGAAATGCAGGCATTTATGTCGATTCTTCTGCCTTTTAATAAATGGACAATAAAACAATCATATGAGAAAATCTCAAGAAATTATCTAATGTAAGTGGGTATGATCAGAAGCATTTGTTTATACAAAATGAAGTTGAGAGTATAGAATAATGGTAAAATTGGACTGTAACAGCAAAATCTTGTGTTTTGAGAACTCGTTTATTTATTTTTCCTTAACATATATGTAATTGTATGAGAATTTAGGTAATTTCAAAACAATTTCATTTCTAGTAAAAGCAATAATTTGTTATTTACATATTTCTTAACATAAAGTCATCCTTTACACGTATCACAAAAAAATATATGTTGTACTAAAACAAATGCGGACAGCATAAGTCAGCAACAGTAAAAAATGACAAAAAAACGTAAAAAACATAATGAAACAAATGATTATTCATAAAAACAATTTTTTTCCCGAATAGATATTTTTTTTAACGAAGAAATTAATTAATTGAAATAGGGTCATTTTAATTATTTCTAGATACAGTAGAAGTTCGATAACTTGCCGTCCGATAACTGTACAATCCCCTTAGAACGTCATCACACGTACGGCACGCACACTAATTGTGGTTCTCCCACTAAGTGTACTATTTTGCTAATAATGTGCGCCCATGATTTACGCATGCGCGCACCTAATATCGTGCTACTCTCAGGGCATCCGGTAAGTCCGAGATTTCTGGAATTTTCCGTCTCTACTGCCTCGAAGTTGGAAAGTTATCGGACTTCTAATGTAAGTTGAAAAAATGGTATTCTTTTGAAACCTTTCAAAGTTCTTTAATGTTTGTAGGAATAGATTTCTGAATATCACGAAAAGGGATCTGCAAGGTTTCGAGGCAATTCATTTTAATTCAAAATTTTTTTTGGTAATTTGAGGAAAAATGCGAATCATTTGAAAATATATTTAGAAATTAAAAAAAATAATGATATACAGTTTGAAATTATTTTATGAAATTTACTACGAACAATGTTTACCTTCGGCGAGTGTCCATAATGGACATCAGCTTCCTTTTAAGAAGCTTTTAAATGAGTTAAAACCACTGTTATGGCTCTACGAGAAAAAAACAGAAGTAACAAATTTTAATTTTACACATTATTGCGGTTTATTCACCACTCAACATTTTTTTTCTTGTTAATCATCTTGAATCGGCAACTTTAGAATAGCCAGCCATCAGTCAACTAATTTTCAACTGTTATTATAATATTAATTATTTTAAAAATTCTTTTTAGTTTTTAAAAAATATTTAAATATTTAGAAAAGATGTTAACATGAAATGTTTCTCTTCCCGTTTTTATTAAACTACAAACATAAATTGAGACGTTTTATTTCAATAATTATAAAATTATCTGAACCAATTACTTTATTGTTATTCTTTTGGTCCAGAAAATACGTTTATTCCGCGACCTTCCTGTCAAAAATCATTTGTAACATATTTTCAATCTTCAATATTAGATTTACAAAAAAATATTAACCAATAATGTTCTAGTTGAAAATTTTTTTGGGGCATTCAAAAATAAACTGGATGATTAGATTATAGGAATTGTAAAAAGTGGCCACTGAGTATAAAAGAGAACCGCCCTAATTTACATTTGAAATTTTATTTTTTCTTGAAAAAAAGATTTTTTTCTTCTCGCTCCACTGGGAATCGAACCAAAGAACTGCTGATATCCGGTCAGTTGCTTTTCCATTAAGCTATTAGATAGATCGGAATAAGAACTGTAATTCCAGAAAATGTTACTAATTTTTAGCAAGGTTTTAATGGTACAAGTAATTATTTCAAATAAATCTGTTATATCATTAGCGGATAGCTAATGATTATGTGTGACTAGTAACATAAGTTCTATCACATACCATGTCGGAAAGGGGAAGGGGCGTGGCGAAAATAATTACTGTAAACAGCCTCAGAAATGCCCCCCCCCCCGCCCCAGATCAAAATTATTTCCCTAAATTTCTCTAAATTAGTGTTGACAATTACCTTGACAGTTATTGTCTTGAAAAAATTCGTTATCGAAGCATCAAAGTGCATCAGTTAAACGACACTTAAAATCAGTGTTTAAGATAATATTTTACTTTCGAAAATATTTTAGTCGAGCGCAGACATAAGGCGCAAATAAAAAAAGGTAGAATAGACTGAAAATGTAAAGAAGTCTCATTTTATTGTTTCACGAAAACCATATTTTGTAACAGTTACCTTGGCAAAGATGACTTAGCCTATTTACGTTCTTATTATTCTATCAAAGTAAAAAGGTTGATCTGAAAATTGATTACCGCGGATTTCTTTAAATATCCACTTTTCGAAAGCTCTGGAATCAGCACAGAAAAACCAATTAATATTTTTTCATTAAAAATGCAACTGTAAGGTTGAAGATTAGTATATTTCGGTTGTGAAGTTAGTATTTTACATTTTGTATGTTACATTTTTGGTCTAAGAAATCCTTCTTTTTGGGGAAAAATTTGGTGAAAACGTCATGCCTTTGGTCAACGATCAATAATTTCAGTTAAAAATTAATCTCATTGTCTGAAAATCTAATTACAGTAGAACCTCGATTATCCGAGGCAAATTAATTTTCGTAGTAAAAAATTTTATCACATTTTCAGATGCCATGACTCCGAAAATCAAGCTTGGTAGATGGCGTCTGTATGTCTGTCTGTCCGGCCTTCCGTCCGTAAATTCGATAACTCACGAAAAAATAAACGGGTCAAAGGCAGCTTTGGCACACATTTACAGGACCGAAAAGAGAAAAAGAGTTTTTTAACCAACCGTTTTGGATACAAATTCAAAGGGGATAGCAAGAATTTGTGAATAAGTAGAATATTGCAAAAGAGATACTTTGATATGAAAAAGTGTTTTATCAATATCAATTTTATAACTAAATTCAAAAATTACATCAGACAGAAATAATAATCCCGTTTATTTTATAGTATAGTTTAAATAAGAGATAGGATTTTACATCATTTTATATTTACCAATAGAATGAAGGAAAATAGCATAAACTAAGAATAGAAGACTACTGGTGATTCTCATTTTTGATGACAGAATTTGAGATCAAAAATTTATCGACGTTGCATGTGGAACGTCGGTAGTAACTGACTCACATGACCTCATAAATTCAAGCCTCGACAAAAACATTTAGTCAATAATCACGCTTGCCTTGTAAATCTGTTTGCCATTGAACAAATAGTAGCATTTAAAAAATAATGCCAAGACACGATGACAGTTTAAACAAAGATTCGAGAAAAACAGACCTTTATTGGTTCAACCTTATCTCTTTCAAGACTTCAGTTATTTCACACATTCGTATGGTCTATTCATGATCCAACTTAAGGTCGATATTACGTGGTATAACTTAAAATTGAAACGTTCCACTTTTTGTTTAAAATTGATAATTTTGGTTGAAAATTAGTATTTTTAGAAAAAAATTAATTTTCTTTTCTGCTCTTAAAAATTAAACTTTTTAGTTTAATTTAAAATCTTTCAAAACTTAGGTAACCATACGTACAGTCCTACGGACATACAGACAGACAGGCTGCGATTAAATGTGATGATTCTCGGATTCTGTGACTGCCGAATGAAAATGAATAAATAAGAATGTAAAAAACTCATGAAAGCCTTAAACTTTGATAAAAAAAAAACGATAAACTTGACATTTTTGATTAACTGCGTCATTATTTCTATTTTTCACGTAATTTTTTCAGAGGCGATATAAATAAGAAGACCGCTGAAAAAGAAGAGTTTTTCTAGAATTTTTTTACCTTGCTCTTCTCCTAAAACACGCATTATTTGCTTAATCCCTCTGAATTTCCTAAATCAGTTTATTACTTTGAAGGAAAGGAAAGTCACGGCAAAGAAGAGTTCCTTGTCACGCTAAATTTTTCTGAAAATTACACGCTTCACATACAAAATGCTATCCAATCCCATCATTGGACAAATAGTCAAGCTAGCATCCACCCCTACGTTGTTTTTTACAGTTCAAACGTGGAAAAAGTGCACCTTCATTATGTCATTATTTCAGAAAATTTAAATCACGATACATAATCAGTTCATTTGTTTAATGAAAACCTGGCAGCTCATTTCAAACAAAAATTGGGATCGAAAGCTATTCGGCAGCTTGTTTACTTCTCGTATAGATTGTAAGTAGAGTAAAAAATTAATTTCAACTTCGTGCATTTTGTAAATCATAAAAAAGAGTTCGGTATGAAAGTAGGGTGGAATTTTTACGCGAATTCTTTGGAAATGTAGCTTCTGATGCGATTGGAGAAGCTATTAAAAGACATGCATTATAGAGCAAGTTTGCAAATTGTGGATGGAAACTGCTCAAACTCTCCTATCAGTTCTTCCCAATGGGCCAAAGTGTTTTTCAAAAAGTTCATTTTGCCTTTTGTTTCCATGATGAACACAATGCCCATGAACAAACATTTTGAACTTGTTTTAGCTGAGCACTCACTGAAAATAATATTAAGGTAATATTCCCTAAAATTCTTGCTATCCTAGCTAGAAAAAATTGCTTGATTTCGTGTTCCTAAATAGTTAGCTGTATTGAACAGACATTCCTGCAGAAAAATGTTGGTACAGTACCTACAAAATTTAGCTGTCATGCCTATATTTCTATTGCTAAACAAGTGTAGGTCTAACACCTGACCAGGTTCAGCTAGACATTCTAGGTGAAAAATTTAGCTGAACTTAACAGTCTATCTAGCAGCGTGTTCTGGCTTATTTATTTAGTTTGTAATCGATGTCACAAAGAAGTTTGAGATTGATATCTACGTGGAGTTCGGACTAGACTAATGCAGAACAGTGCATTTATTCAGAGAGGAATTAGGGACCGCAGAGTTAGAGAAGAAATGACGAAGCACCGAATGCATTTTTAAAATTCAGAGACTGAAAGAGTAGTTTCACCACGACCGATAGTAGGTAGGTGCATTGTAGATGTCTAAAAACTGTATGCGTCGCAAGATATACACTTGCGAGACTATTTTAACAGCAAACAAAATGTTGCACTTTACAACACCATCTGTAAAGCGGATCTTGACTGCACGATCTTAAATTTTTTCTTTAGATGGGGCTTGGAATATAAAGGCAGCAACCATAGAGGAATCGGAATTCAATGGAGGCAGAGAGCTATTCACGGCGAGCACCCCAAAATGTTAGATCAACATAAAGTGGATTTTGAGACATCCAATAATTAGCTAAGAAAACTATTCTGTATCCCAAGACGGAAGGATTTGTCACTGAAATACAGGACAAGGTCGTCGGCACCAGAAATTATAGCAAACACCTATTACATCAAGATCTAGTTGACCGGTGCCGATTATGTGGAGATACTTACGAATCCATCCAGCACATTACTGGTGGCTGTTGCGTAATGGCTCAGAAAGAATATGCGCACAGACATAATGATGTAGCGGCATTATATGCCAACAAATTGCCCTAAACATGGAGCTCTAAAAAGAATGAATGCCTTTCTCTAGCTACATTCCAATGCCCGTTTTAGAAAGCAAAGATTATATCTTATATTGGGATGTTTCTATCAAAACGGATTATCACAACTAAGACCCACAAGTATAGTGAGTAGAGCTATGAAGTAAAGACCATGTAGAGGAATGTGCATCATGCATCTATTTGTCCCATTCTGATTTCGGCTACAGGCAATGTCAACGCAAGATGCACTGAACATCTTGAAGGTTTAGAAGTAATTACGGTATTGGCAGCAGCTCAGAAGGTAGTTATATTAAACACCTTTCGCATTGTAAGAAACTTTCTTGACCATCAGGAAGGAAGCGACTCAAACTCTGTAGAGTGGTAGATGGTAGCTCTAAAAAAACATCCAGAAGTGACTGTTGTCACCTCGAACGCGAGCGGCCGCTCGGAATTGTATACATACAACATCAGCGCAGGAGGTTTCAAACATCGTATCGGATTGACTTATCACATCCTTATCTCATACTTACACGGTGTCCCATTTTAATATATAATCCCAAATATCTTCTAAATTATTTCATCTACGAAGAAATAGTGCGGACAAAGGTAGACCGGGACCGAGAAGGACACTTGACTGTACCATCAATTTTGACCTTGAGGTCAATTTTTAATGTCACATGAACGTAAAAACTTTTTCATGAATAAGAACCCCTATTTTTAACTTTGGGGTGCTTTTTTGTCGGGAGTCCCCCTTTCCTTTCACGTTTTGGGTGATTGATTAACGTCAATCCCCTTGCCTTTCACCATTGCTACCAGTCTTAAAGGATAACGTGAAATATCAAAAAATTGTCCAAGTTTTTCTTTAGTGTGAAATATTCTTTAAACTAAAAAGAAAAAGGTTAATATTTGTATTATAAATCTATCTGTGTTACCTGTTTATAAATATGTACATCAAAAGCTTAAAAGAAAAAGATTTTAAAGAAATGTGTGGATAATTTCTTGCAAAACACACCTTATTGTTTTTTTTAAATTCAAATACTCATAATTCTTTACATGTAATGCATATAAATGTAGGTTCTATACTTTACTTGGATAATTTTTTGATAATACCTTTTAAAATGTATGTCCTCACAATATTGCCAAAACTTTTTTTCCGCGAAATTGTTAAAACAAATTTCGATATTTTATTTCTTTTTTCCTAACAGGTGTAATTAAGATTTTTTAAATTCTTATTTTATTGTAATAATAGTTACATGATATAAATTTTAAAAGCTTAAACAATTTAAAAAAAAAAAATTTTTATGAAGATTTTTCCTTTTATTTGACAAACTAAATAATTACTACATCTGTTTAGGAGTAGAAAAATAATATTTGTAAGAGTTTTTTCAAAATTATCCGCTTTTAAATTTGTATTGTTGTTTAATTTTAGTTTTGTTTTTTACAAAAATGTACCTTTCTTTCTGCTTACAACAAAATATTAAACAATTTTCGCGTCACCTGTAATGGCCGAAAAGCAATGGCGAAAGGCAAGGGGACTCACGACAAGAGAGCACCCCAAAGTCCCTTTGGTAACTAGAAAGTCACAGTCTTTACATCTTATCCGCAATTATTTCTACAATCTGGGTGTGTTGGGGGAGGGGATACGTGTTGTGATAACAAATCACATCCTGAAGTCGAAAAAAAATTCATCCGTACACAGAGATAAATCTAAGAAAAGTCGTCTTGACCTTCAAGTGACCTTGAAAATTGACCTGAAGGTCATGATGGTTAAGGTAATATACACCTTAACATTTCATAGTCTTTTGTGAAGCATTTTAAACCCTTTTTTGCTCCAAAAACCAAAGATAATTAAGAAAAAGGGCACATTGTCGTTTCCCAGACATTTTACCTTAATTTTTTACCTTTCCAAGGTCACAAAAACTATTTTTCCATAAGTAATTTTTTAATTAAAATTTCCCGCTCTTTTGAAATCTCAGTCAAAAATGGAGATTCTTATTTAAGAAAAGGGTATTATCTCCATCTGACCTTGAAAATTGACCTAAAGGTCAACATTTGTAGTACAGTAAAATGTCCCCTTCGGTCTTATTCAGCCTTTGTCCGAACTATTTCTTTGTAGATAAAGTATTTCGAAAGAGATTTGGGATTATAGATTAAAATGGGTTACCGTATATAAAAGGCAACTAGATATAACATGAGAACCTAAAGGGCGAGGTACAGCTTAAAGCTTTTTTCAAGACAATGAAATACAAGACAAGAAACAATTTTTTAACTCGGATATGGTCAATGTGTCTCCGAGGTATCTTTAAAATCTCGGGTATTTAAGATAATGCTGCCAAAAATTGGATTGCTGCAAAAATCAGTTAAAATTATTTCTGAGCTCAAAAATCAGCTTAAGAGATGTTTAAAGATTCAACTTCTTTGTTAGAAATTAAATATATATTTTAGTTCAAATGCAACTGTTTAGAAGAAAGCCTAGTTCTGTGTGATCACAAATCGTGTATAATTGTGCTATTAGAAGAACTTTTTTTCCTAGGGACGATATATTTAAATTCAGTTTCTATCTGCTAACTTCTAAATAAGTACAAATTGAGATTATCGCAGGGACCTTTTTCTTTGTTTGATTGAAGTTTTTATACGCACACTTATACATCCCCGTATATGGACGCAGTTTTTATCTGCTTGAGACTTTAGTTTTAAAAAAAAATCATAATGCCTCATAAAGTACAGTGATGCCTGCAAAAATTATGATTACTATTACCTCTATGCTTTGTCACGTGACATATTGCTTTTTTAATAAAATCATAAAAATACTTCTTTCTGTACATTTATCTTTTATTTCATTTATAAATTTAAAATACCGTGCACTTCTTAAACTTATGAGATATCAAGATTTTCATTGCTTCAGTTTATCCAGTGTTTTCAATACTTCCGAAATTCACAAAAAATGAGGTACAGGAAAGGGCGAAAAGGTGCAGGAAAATGGGAAAAGAAAAAAATATGAGTGGAATGGGGATAAGGAAAGGGGAAAATAAGAAAGAAGAAAGGATGGAAATGGAAAGGGGAAAGAAGAAGGGGAAAATTGGAAAAAGATAAAAAGTGTAAATGAAACGGGGAAAGGATGAAAAGACAGGGTTAAAAGGGAATGGAAACGGGGGGAAGTGAAGCATTAAGACGCAATGGGGAAAAAAAAGGAAAAGGATAAATTAAAAATCAGTGAGGGTGAAAAGGGAAAGGAGAAAGGAAAACGTGGTAATGTGAAAAGGGAAAAATATAAGAGGAAAGAGGCGAATAGAAATAAGAATAAGGGCAAAGAAAAAGGAGAAACTAAGAAAGGGGGAACAGAGAAATAGTAGAAAGGGAAAGGGGGAAAGTGTGAAGGGGAATAAGGATAAGGAAAATGGAAGGGAGAGGGTGAGGGGGCAAACAGAAAAATGGTAAGGAAGAGAGTAAAAGGTACGAGTATTAAAAATGTAGGAACTAGCAAGATAAAGGGTCCGTCCACTCAGCGCCGCCACCAAGGGAAATTATAAAATAAAATACGCCATATTTTTTGCTTTATTTTTTCTAATTTTATGCTAAAAATTTTTTTTTTTCGCTTTTTAAACTTCGGAGAAAAGGGTGGCGGCGCTAGCAGGACGTCCCCTCAGCGCCGCTTCATTAATTACATGACACTTGAAAATTTCTCCCTTTTTATAATTTCCCCAAAACTAGACCTTCCACGTGAACGTATGCAGCAGACCACTTATATGTATGAAAAAAGCATTAAAAATAATCGAACTTAGAAGAAACTGTTAGTTGATATTTTTTTGCTCTTTTTTTGCTCTGCGATAATACGAGGGTGGATCAAATATAAACCGGAATTTTACAGATACTTTTCTTAGCCAATCGCAAGCACTCTCACAGTGTAGGTTCTTGTAATGTAGTGTATTAGGAGTGGGTAAAACGCTTGGTGAGCTGTTTGACTCAGTCAATTCGTCAGTACAGCTATGAGTGAGCAACAGGTTCCAGCGTCCGTTGAACAACGGGTTATAATAAAGTTTTTAACTAAAGAAGGCGTTAAACCGTGCAAAACGTTTTTGATCACGAGGGATGAGTATGTATGACTTAGGGGTAGTTTTTGGCGAGCGTATTATATATTATTGAAGAGCAAAAAAGTATCAACTAACAGTTTCTTCTAAGTTTTATTATTTTTAATGCTTTTTGAGTACATATAAATGTTCTACTGCATACGTTCACGTGGACGGGTAGTTTTGGGGAAATTATAAAAAGGGCGAAATTTTCAAATGTCATGTAATTTGAAGCCCTAAATCATGTTTACATTGTTGAAGGTAGTTTTCCCATTTTGAAAACTTTTTTGATCCCGGGGGTAATTGTGTAAGAATTAGGGGTAGTTTTTTGGGAAACGTATTATATGTCATCATAGAGCAAAAAAAAGCAAAAAAATCTCCACTCATTGTTTATCACATTATAAGCATTTTTAGTGAGTTTTCGTAGGTAGCGGCGCTGAGTGGACGGACTTCAAGATAGATTCTATTTCAGAATTAAAAATTTTTAGATTTTAGGTTATTGTTGATAATATTATTGCAAAAGAACAAAAAAAATGCATAACAAATATATAATTAATTTTAATTAAAGAATTCAAGGATAGAATTATAGGATTCGTTAAGGTGGTTTAAATCAGTAATTTTGTTGATGCAATTATCTCGTTCTTTCTTAATGAAAACCAATTCAGCAAAGGCTCTTTTTATAGAGTTATTTTCTTGATGTAATATTTTAATCTCATCCCAAAAGAAAAAAGTGAGAAATATTATCATTGATATTGTTGTATAAATGATCATTTAAGACTTTATCATAATTCAATCTAACACTATCTTGATGTTCTTTTCGTCTAATGTGTAAGGGTCTTTTTGTTTGTCCAATATAACATTTGCCACAGTTACATGCAAAACAGTAGACTACGTCGGTTTTATTTGAGGTTTCTAATTGGTCTTTGCCTAGCTTTATCATAGAATCCAGTTATGAATTTACACGAAAAGTTGTGGTGATTCTATAAGTTTTTAGAAGTCTTTTTATATTATCAGAAATAGTACTATAATATGGAATAATAATGTTAGTTTTAGGATCGAATTCTTTATTTATAACATTATTAGGATTGTTAGTTAAATGTATGTTGTTAAGTTCTTTCAATCTATTAATAATTTGTTTGTCAATAATATTTTGTGGATAACACAGCCACACACACAAAAAAAGTGTGCGGATCTGGTAACAAGAGACACGTATTCCTATGGATTTTGGAGCGCTGAATTCAAATTCGGTATCAAAAATCACCGATCACGTCATGGTTGAACTATAACCTCAAAAAATAACGAAAAATCATATACTGAGGCAAATAAATTTCAAAATAATGCCAGTGATGCAAATTTTCATTTCAAAAACTTGTCGACAACTTTGAAGGATCAATCCTTGCCTGATATCAACTTATTTATAATAACTTTACCCAACAGAACCTGACCTCACCTAACCTGAATTAACAGAAACTTATTGAACTACACGTAAAGCTCTGGAAGCATATTTTCCCAGTAGCAAATATGTGCCACATCGAATGGGTCAACTCGAGCCTGACCTAGAAACAAATCTAACCTAGCCTAACCTAACCTAACCTCACGAAACAGAATTAAACTGATTGTGTTGTCCCGTTGTGTTCGCGGTACCGTTTGAATCAGCTTGGACTTAACCTGCAAGGAGGTAAAACCTATCCTAACCAAAAAAAAACTTGACCTAACCTAACTTAACCTAACTCAACTTCACGTAACACAATTAAACTCATTGTGTTGTCCGGTTGTGTTTGCGGTACCGTTTCATTCAACTTCCGTTTAACCTACATAGAGGTTTAACCTATCCTAAGCTAACAAAACCTGACTTAACCTAACCTAGCCGAATGAAATTCAACAACACGTGTAGCTATGTAAGCATACGGTTCTCATTCTTAAATGTGTGCTATATTTAATAGGTTAAATCGATCTTAACCTACAAATGAAGAAAAAAGGAAACGTTATAGCAGGCAGAAAATAGACTGAAGTAGGTCTATAAATCAATGTAATTACGATAAAAAGCATGATAAAATGTAAACACGAAAGATAGCATAAATATATCCCCTAAGTTTGAGAAAACCAGAGAGAAAAAAATTTTGAATGAAACTCTTATTGATTTGCATGTTTAAGTTATAGTTCTACACTTTAATTGATACAAACATTGTCAGGTTAATTGAAATGGGATCAATTCTACTTGTAGTTCTAAGTTTCTTCAAACGAGTAACGTGCGTCTAAATTTTTAACCACCTGTAGTACAATGAAATGAATTTTATTGTATTCCAACGGGAACACTTAAGTTAAGTTGTATTGCGTTAAGCAAAATTTCGTTATGTTCTGTTAAGAAAGATTCATTTCTAGGTTCAGATCGAGTTAACCTATTGAATATAGCACACATTTAAGACTGAGAATCGTACGCTTACATAGCTAAACATGTGGTTGAATTTCATTCGGCTAAGTTATGTTAGTTTAGGTTTTGTTAGGTTAGGATAGGTTAAACCTATATGTAGATTAATCCGAAGCTGAATGAAACGGTATCGCGAACACAACGGGACAACAAAATGAGTTTAATTGTGTTACGTAAAGTTAAGTTAGGTTAGGTTAGGTTAGGTCAAGTTTTTTAGGTTAGGTCAAGTTTTTTAGGTTAGGATAGGTTTTTCTTCTTTGCAGGTTAAGCCCAAACAACACAATCAGTTTAATTGTGTTTCGTGAGGTTAGGTTAGGTTAGGTTAGATTAGGCTAGGTTAGATTTATTTTTAGGTTAGACTCGAGTTGACCCATTCGATGTAGCACATATTTGCTACTGGGAAAATAAGCTTCCAGAGCTTTACGTGTAGTTCAATAAATTTCTGTTAATTCAGGTTAGGTGAGGTCAGGTTCTGTTGGGTAAAGTTATGATAAATAAGTTGATTTCAAGCAAGTGTTGATCCTTCACAGTTGCCTACATGTTTTTGAAGTGAAAATTTGCATCACTGGCATTACTTTGAAATTTATTTGCCTCAGTGCATGATTTCTCGTCATTTTTCGAGGTTATCGCTCAACGATGACGTGATGGGTGATTTTTGATACCGGATTTGAGTTCAGCGCCCCAAAATCCATAGGAATACGTGTGTCTTATTACCAGATCCGCAAACTTATTTTTTTTGTGTAGCTGTGTAATTATTTAAAAATAGATAGTATTTAACTGTATTTAAATTATCATTTTAAAATTTCTTGCCAGAAAGTAAAATAGCTGAATCGAATAATTTTTTTATGATTGCAATTTTATGTTGTAAGGGATGTTTATATAAAAAATTAAGCAATCGGCCAGAATATGTTGATTTGCGAAACCAATTAGTCGATATAGAGCCATTATCATTTTTAATTGTGCTATTTTTAGAAAGTTGATAGAATTGTTGTCTTCTAATTCATGTGTAAATTATAATCTTTTGTGAAATGAATTAAAGGTTTTGATAATTTGTTCAATTTTATCTTTGGTAATAATTAAAAAAGTGTCGTCTACATATCTAAAATAGGTCAAAATTTGAAAATCTAATTTTTTAAATATTTCAGATTCTAAATCTTGCATAAAAATGTCAGCTAAGTTGTTGGAAATAAGAGAGCCCATAGGAGTTCCAAATGTTTGTCTGTAAAAAGTTTTTTTAAATTGAAAATAGGTGTTATTCATTCAAAATTTAATACCTTCTTTTAATTTGTCTAGAGGCAGTGCTTTGATTTTTTTAATGGGAGACCATCTTTTTTCTATACTATTTAGAACCAATTCTAATGAAACAACAGTAAAATGGGAAGTTATGTCAAGAGAAATCATAATGTAGTCTGAAGGAATGTTGTTTTTTTTTAAAATTTTTTGTTTTAATTTGATTGCATTTTTTATTAAAGATTTAGGTTTAGGAAGAGCAGTGTTTAATATATTATTAAATATTTTAGCCATAGGTATAAATAGGCGAATTGACAAACTAAAAACAGGTCTTAAAGGAAAGTTATTTTAATGGATTTTTGGCAGACCGTAAATTCTGGACTAATTTGTGTTGTCTGTAATAAGATCTCGTCTGTTTATGTTAGGACCTAAAAACCTTTTAGTCTCCATTTGTTAATTTTATTAAAAATTTCCTTTGCATAGTTTTTAAGGGGTGATCTTGAATTCTTTCATAAGTTGATTTATCGCTTAGCATTAGTTCCCTTTTATTTTAATAATCTTGTTTATTAAGAAAAATATTAGAACATTATATTGCAAACGGAAAAAGAAGGGAAGGAGATACCATTGCGTTCCTGGAATTTTTATTCATTTGATTACCTGGCTGAAGATGTGTCGCAATATCTACTTATCTCCTGCGTGATCGCTCCTCTTATCCTTCGAGCATCACAATATATTATCTAATTAGGAATTTTTCACTAACAAATACAAACTGAGGGTTTTCAAGTTACATGCACGGTGAGCAATTTATGTAATATCTTAGCCTAGCGACGTTCAGTAGTCATCCTGGCAAACGGCACAGCTGAAATTCTCTCAAGAGAAGCTAACATTTTTTTTAGATATTCGAAAGATAGTAAATTGCAAAAAATGTAATTATCCAGGGCATAGTGAATACGAGTAATGCAGAAGCAGAAACAATTTTAATCTATCCATGGGTTTTGATGGTACTTGATGCAACGCATCTTATAAACAATCGTTCAAAGATAAACTTGCAGTGATGAATAATGAAACTATATTTGCATTTACGTTAATACCCTTAAAATTAGTAGCTTCTAATGATGTTATACTTGAAAAAATAGAACCTCACAGTCACCACGATTTTGTTGCCCTTTAGAGATTTAGTTCGCTATAGAATCAGAACAAACTCTTCTGGATCAGAAGAAGATAGTCGATGTTCAAATACAAGAAATAAAGTCTGTTGTAATGTTAATAGAATTAAAACGTTAAGGTGTTCCATTTCGTAATTAAGACTAGATCAATGCAAATGTGCCGTATATGTCTAGCAAACACATTAATGTTTCATGAATTCTCAAACAAAGAAAAAGGAATCTTTGTGCCTAATCATGATCCGTTTCAATTCTGAATATCTTCTTTAAACGCTTGAATACGATTTCTTGAATAATGTCTTCATATTTCATACAGACTACCTGTTAAACATTGCGAATGAGAAGCGCGCATGGTTAGAAAATATTCAACAAACAGAAAAGTCTAATTCGGTCCAAATTTTAAAAGCAATTGGAACTTACAGTCTCTCAAGTTAAAGCGTGGGTGGCTTTACTCGCAGTCGGTAAGGTGTATCGACATGATTTTGGTGTCAAAATATTAAGAAGAGCTCCCTCTTTCA
>NC_046658.1:147390009-147391811 GCF_010883055.1 Belonocnema kinseyi
AGGGAGCTCTTCTTAATATTTTGACACCAAAATCATGTCGATACACCTTACCGACTGCGAGTAAAGCCACCCACGCTTTAACTTGACAGACTGTAAGTTGATCTTTGGTTCTTGAAATACTCACCTATCGTGCCCAAAATTTGAAATAAAGTATATCGCCGTTCGGAATGCTGAACAAAGAAGCATCCGGAGATGATAAGTAAAATTACAAAAATCCCTTGAAGCTGGTAGAGTAGAAAAAGAGTCGAAAATATGCCAAATTAGTACAAGACATGGCCGCATCTTTTCAAAAGTCAAAGAATAGGATGTTTCTGATAAGAATGGGAGTTGGAGGAGCAATGCCAAAGTTTACTTACAGATTGATGTGCGAAGTTCAAATAAATAAAAAGCTACTCATCCGTATTGCCCTTAGTGCAATACGAAGCGCAATAGAGATGGCGCATAATTTTTTCGACTAAGGTCAATTTAAGGCTCATCGCTACTAGAAGAAGAAATTGCTTCAAATAAATAAATAAATAAATAAATAAGTGAAAATTTGAATTTGAAAATAAAAACTTGGATTTTTTATTCTATAAATGACACCTTCAGATAGCCAAATGGCTCGTCATCTAATTAGTAACGCGCATGACTGGATTAACAATATTTCCACTGTCCCTATCTTTATCGCCCTTTTACTCTTCTCCTCACTTTTCTTTCACTTCTCACTAACTTCTTCCTCATGGCTGTCATCTTACGTGCCGCTTGTCACGGTAAAATAAAGTGCTATTTTGCTGCTGCCGCTCAAGCAGCAAAAGATCGCTTATTCTGTTGATTCCAGATAACATTAATTTTTTGTTGTGAAATTTATATTTTGGTCAATAAGCGTATGCGAGAATTCGTGAAATGAAAAGAAATAAAAATTTCTAAAAATTTCTTGTTTTGAAAGTTATAGGAGCCTAAACTAAATTATAAACTGTAATACAAAATACTGGAATTTTGAATTTGTTGGAAATGTTTCAAAAAATTATAGGTTTTTTTATTTATCCTGAAAACTTAGTCAACTGACGTTAGCCTAATTCTGTCGTACTGAGAAAAATCGGCGGAAAAACTTCCAGTCTTTTTTTTAAAGTTTTTGAAATCTTTCGAAAATACTCGCAATTAAAGAATTTTTTGTTTTAAATCATAAAACTCACATCGATTTGCATTGCAAGTTTTCGTAATTGAAACTTCTTCAATCTTGATGATTTACGATTTAAAATTCTACAAGTTTGTATTGTATTTTGATGATTTGCAATCTAAGATCTTAAAATTTCAAAGACTTGTAACCAAAGTTTTCGAAACTATGTTGATTTCTACGATCTTCAAGATTATCTTCAAGCTAGGTTCTCGGTTCTACAATTATGAAGTGTTACAGTTATAAATTCTTAAATTTTCAAGTATAGAATTATAAATTATATTATTTTTAAAATTTTTATTGCAAATGGTTTTAATTTTCTAGATTTTTTAAAATAGTTTAATTTTTTATACTTGAAATTAAAATTTTACAATTTTATAGATTTGCAATGCAAACTCATCAATTGTAGATAATAAGAATAAAAACGGTAATTTATTTTTTTGAAATTCTTATAACATTTAACTTGGACATGATATTTAATCATATTTTAATAAAAAAGAAACTTTTCAAGAAGTTCAAATTACTTATATAAGAGTCTGAAAGTCTTAAAATGCTACTACCAGGTGTATACATATGAAACCGGTATTTTTTCAAGAAAAAAACACATTTATTTCAAGAGAATGATAACAAATATTTTATTCAAAGTATG
>NC_046658.1:147391911-147403770 GCF_010883055.1 Belonocnema kinseyi
ACAATACTCCAATTACCACAAATGGTAAGTTCCGACAGTGCCTACAAGTGTGCCTACTGGCCGCTAGATGGCAATACCGGTTTCATATGTATACACCTGGTATGCTGATGAAAATCATTCTTATATTTATCTAACTTGATGATAATTGCAGATTCTAATTCAAAATATAGAACTTTCATTGAATCGCAACAATTTCAAGCGAAAGATGGATATTATATCTACTACATAAACATTCACCTGTTGCTGTTTCTTCTTACAGAATTTATAAATTCAGAACCGAGGACTTTAGATGATTTATTTCCTAGATACAATGGTGTCATGCCTCCGGTCGGAAAATTTAAAGTTCAACATCAGTTCCCGAATTTGAAAAAGTTTGGTGATAAAAGTATGGTCTATAAGTGGAAACATTTCATAAAAAGGGCCCATATCACAGGTGGATGGGAACTGGTAGATGCAATTAAAGATCCATGCTCTCTGTTTAAATGCTCAGATGTATTTATCGTATTTGACACGAATAGAAGCCAGTGGGTGACTCTGCCTGGTAATTTAGTTCGAAAATTTTGTGCAGGTCGTCATTTGTCATTTGTTCTTGCACGCGATGAAGTTGCTGCTTCAAACGTATCAACATCGAATGATCCAGTAAACAAAACAGCACACATTAGAGCATGCAGTTAGGCAAACGATCAGGTAGACATTGTAGAAAGAGAGTTAGATGAGCTGAACAAGGATCAAACACCCAATGAAACAAACATTGCAACAATCAAAGAGGTACACAGTGAAGAATATACTCGGGCATTTGCAACTTATTTAGTTCAGCATGGAAAATATAATATGAACGGACATAGAATAAGACATACTTAAAAATAATGAATGCTCAAGTGATGTTAGAGAAGACTGAATAACAAACTAAAATTCGCAGGTGATCCACATTGCTCAAGATTCTCAAAAAAATGTATATCATTAGATGTTGTTGAAATCGTCAGGAAAATTTCTCTTCCTGAAATTGCAATATTACTATTGTATATGATTTTGTAAAACCGCTAAATTAATGTTAAAATAATATCACTTACTGTGTCTTATGCTGTGAAATCGTTTTGTTTACGGCATTTTGCAGATTTCAGAATTAGTTCAAAAAATTTTGTTAAGTTTCTAGAAGTATGATGCCGGAATTTTGTTGCAAAAAGTACACGTTGTTGCATGAAAATGGTCAAAAATATTTTATTCAAAGTAATCTCCATTGATGTTCACACATTTTTCCCACCTCTCCAGGAGGTGATGAATGCCACGTCAATAAAACTGTTCGTCTTTTGAAGCAAATCAGTTGTCCAGCCATTCTCGTACATTTTCGTACGAAGTGAAGCGTTGTTCAGCGAAAGCGTGGCCCAGTGATGCAAAAAGATGGTAATCTGACGAAGCCAAGTCTGAAGAATAAGCCGCATGCGCCAGTATTTCCCAACTGAATGTTTCGATCGTTTCCCTGACCCGTTTCACTGTGTGTGATAAGGCATTATCGTGAAGAAAAATGACTTTGTGTTCCTTTTTCGATAATCCGGTCGTTTTTCTTGTAATGCTCGATTTAAGTTGATCATTTGCTGTTGATAGCGATTCGTGTTGACAGTTTCACCAGGTTTTAGCAGAATTTTGCAGGTAATTTTCCGATTTTCTTGCTGCTTTTCGTTCAGTTCATGTGGAACCCATTTTCCGACTTTCTGAATCTTTCCCATTGATTTTAAACGAATGGAGATGGCTTTCTGCGACACATTCAGTTGATCCGCTAGTTCTTCTTGAGTTTGAGTATCGTCTTCATCCAGTAAGGCTTGTAATTCGTTGTCTTCAAACTTTTTCGTTGGTTTTCCATGATGTTCGTTTCTCACATCAAAATTACCACTTTTGAATTTTCAAAACCACTCGAAACACTGTGTTTTGCAAAGAGCATTTTCATCGTGAGTTTTGACAAGCATTCGATGCGATTCGGCAGCAGTTTTCTTCAAGTGGTAACAAGACACCAGTGCTGTCCGCAAATCGTAGTTCGTAGGCACAAAACTCGACATGTTGATGCTTGTAGTAAATACACTGGTATATCGAACTTGGGTTGTTGTCTACTAACAATCTTTCTCAGCTGCTAAAGGGAAGAAGATAGCGGTTTCATTCTTCTAGACCTGTATTCGTTTACTTCAATGAATCAAAGTTTTTGGTTTAATAGTTCGACTCATGTAACGAACATTTTCTTAATTAGCAAAAATTTGTTTGTTGGATCTATAAAGCAATTTAAAAGAGATTTCACTGGATCAGCCACAGACTTATGAGTACCTGGTACAATAAAACATAAAAATCGATGTGTGAGAGTTTAATTCCAGGTATCATTCGCTTCAACGCCCGGTTAAACTAACGTTCGCTGTACTCCATTAATGTGGCACCTTACCTACCCTATTTTAAAAGAACAATTTTTGTTTTGATCTTACTAACTGTAAATTTATTAAGAAGGCAATATTCCCTCAGAACTGCTAATTCTTCATATGCGTCAATCTTTTTTTCATAGAAAATAAATATATCATCATCATACAGGATTATAATGAGATTTGAAAAAATGTCATTAGCTTGGAGAAATGACACTAGTCCCCACCCCCATTTCGATCGCTGATAACTCGGTTATCAATGTGGCGCAAAACTTTTTCTTCATGGCGCATTTGAGCGCATTTGAAGATCTTCAAGATTATGTGATTTAAATTTTGATTTTGAGACAGGGGGGGGGGACAACGCGATGCTGGAACCCCCCTCTTAACGCTCAAAACCTGATATAACTCGTAAAGTTTTGTGGCGCAAACATTTTTATCTGTGGCGCATTTGAGCGCATTTGGGACACAATTCAGTGGGTCATAGAAAACCCGAAAATTAAGAGTGGGAGGAGTTGGTGTTACTGGGCTGACCTAGAAGCTATAATAAAGAACTTGATCAAATTAACTCAAATAATGAGGATTTAACTATGGTGTTGCAAAACCAAACCAAAGTCCTGAAGTTATTGTTAAGCTCTGCATCGGCTAAGAAATTTCCAAAGATTTTAAATATTTCTCAAAGATTAAAAAAATTATATATTTACTCTAAGCAAAAAACTATTGAGTTGATTTGTTTCATTATACTTATTTGCGTAAAGTTTATTGAAAATATAGAATTATGAATATTAAATTCTCATTATAAGTAACTAAACTCTAGAAGGGGGGAGGATATGGAAATATTCCACACTTGTCCACGGAGGGGACCGGGGGGGGGGGTCGGGCTAGAATCCACATGGGCACACATTTCCCTAAATCTCTGAAAAAAATATCGAAATGAAACAAGGTATACTCTAGGTATACTCAAACTTTTATATCGTGCTCGCACACAATATAATTTTTATTTTTATTATAATTTTTTCACGACTTTTTCTTTGAGATTCTAATGATGTTTAAGCTCACGTTCCTAAGTTAATTCGAATTTTTTCTGCCAATTCATCGCTCCTTTTGGACTTCTTGTAGTCCGGGAGCTCGCGACAATTCTATGGACGTCATTTAAGTACTCACTAAAATTACGGATTCTTTTGATTTTATAGTCAACAGTTCGAAATTTGTTGACTGACTAACAGCTGTTGGTGCATTTTTCAACAATTTATCGTTAAACTGGTCAAAAATTTGAGTGACAAAACGTCATTTTAGTACTTTGGAAACCCATTGGGAATGATTGTTTGAATGCTAAGAACTAACAAAAAATATGACTGGCAGCTCCTGAGTAGTGCCAAAGGTGACTGACATTTAATCAGCAACCGAATGAAAGTTTCGTCCTTTTCATTAACTAAAATTGGCATCTAGCTGCCAGTCAAATTTCTTGTTAGTTCTTAGCATTCAAACAACTCTGCCCTGTAGGTTTCAAGAGTACTAAAATGATGTTCTTTCACTAGAATTTTCTGCCAGTGTAACGATAAATTATTGCAAAATGCAACAAAAGCTGTTAGCCAGTCAACGAATTTTGAACTGTTCACTATAAAAACAAAATAATCTAGAATTTAGGGAGTACTAAAATAACGTCCATGGAATTGTCGCGAGCTCCCGGACATTTTGAGGCTAATAATATCTATATTTTCATAAAATGTGTCCACGTGGACAAAGTACGGGGGGGGGTCTTTTTCCAAATTCCACGGCTGCCAACGAAGGGGGGGGGGCAACAAGCGAAGAAATAATTTTTCTTAGAATAATGCTTGAATATTTTCCTTTGAATAATTATTTATTTTAAACAAATGTCAGATTTACTTTGAAGATACCTATGTTATCAAGATAGAATCACATCATATTTTTCATTATAAAAACTGTACACTTGATACAATAGACATCGCATACATATTATGAAAATTAATATATTAGTCTAAATTAATTTACTTCTTACTACAAAAGTTTCTCATTAAATATAATAATAGAGAATTTGAAATGGTATGAAGTTGGTTCTCTTTGCCGCTAGCAATTATTTTAAAACTCAAAAATATTTATAAAATTCAAGACATTGGTGTACATAATCAATTATATTTATGCAAATATAGATAGGAATTTGAACTTGTACAAACTACAAACTTTAGACTGACACACAAATCAAATCACTTATAAAACTATAAACAAAATTATAAGTTTATTGCGTCGGTAAGTGTTTGTTGGTAAGAATTAAAAAATTGACAATAAAAAATGTTTCAAATATTTAAACTAGCGATCGATTTTTTCTACATGTTTCAAATTATTTTTTGGGAATTGTTATTTTAAATTAAAAACTCAATTAAAAAGTACTATAAAAGAATGAAATAAATCGCTCCACTTTTATTTGAGTTGTAGCCAGAATAACGACGCGAGTGCTATATATCGCCCTTTAACTTCACTAAATTTTGTTGCTGATTCTATATGTTTCACCGAAATTTGCTCACTTCAGCTTGACGCAGTTGACGAGATCAGAATTAGTTTCCTAAGGTCGGTAAAACTTTCGGCGAAATATGTTTAATTTTTAACCGTTGCAAATCTAACCTGCAACGAATTTTAACTTTTCTTTTTTCTGTGATTGTTTAAAATCTGTTGTTCCAATTTGTAGCTCGAATTCACTCATACTTTGCTGTTTCCCACTGCTGCTGAGGATGCCGTTGCAGACAACAGTTTTTAAAATTAAAATTATTTTTTGAAAAAAAGATCCTACTGTTTTTTCACTCCATTGGGAATCGAACCAAAAAACCCCTGATTTCCGGTCAGGTTCTTTTCCAATTAAGCTATTAATGAGATCAAAATAAAAACTAAAGAATGAAGAATAATTCGAAAAGCACCTAACGGGAAATCAGAAGTTTTGTGGTTCGTTTCTCAATAAATTGAAAAAAGAGTAGCATCTTTTTTCCAAAAAATAATTTAAATTTAATTATAAATATGATTTTCTATCTAGTCTGATTTAAAAAATCCACCCAGAAACTCGCAACTCAACAATAAGGAGGACAATGAAAAGCTCAGATAAAACCTCGACGCAAAAATTAGGAGGAAGATCAATGAAAAGCCCATTTGAGAAAAAAAAGAAAGAAAAATGTAAGCTACGTTTTTGTTTTGTTTGCTCTCGTCAAACGATTCTTATTTAAAAATTCTTCTTCTATTGATCATTCAATTTTAATTTAGGGGACAGTTGTAACCTGTCAGTTGCAATAGAGATTAAAGCGCAAACTCCAGCTACTCCCATTCAGGCGCTATTGCGTGGAAAAAATCCTGGAAGGAAGGCTGAAAGATCTATATTGTCCCCTAGTTTCCTCAAATCCTCTAAATGTGTAGAGTGACAGAGCTCCCTTCAGAAATCGGCAAGTTTGATTTAAGAGCACAAATGAGATCTACCTCTGAAAATATTTTGAAAAGTAAACTACACTTTCAAATCTCTTTGCGTTCCTTCAGAAAAAATCTTCAACTAATCCTAAACGTCTCAGAACAAGCAATAGAAAATTGTGTAATTCTGGAAAAGATCCACCTATTGAAAAGAGACTATTTTATATTCTGGCAACTGACCATCTTATTAGAATTGTCAAACTTCGTGTCGTTATTGCGTTTACATTTTCAAGCAACAATAAGGGTATATCGTGACATTTTCTCCGTAAAATTAAATTAAATATTATACAATCTGCCAATCAAACCTCAAGACATTTACAAGCAGAATGAAGAATGAACTCGCATAACTATCTGCGAAAGTAATTAAGGGTAAATGATAAAGGACAACATAAATATTTTTATCTTTTAAAAGAGCGAACATACGCGCTCAGCACACTCAACAGATTGAGCATTACCTGTCTGATAGAAAAGTTATAAAACTATAAATAGAGATTATTTGATCAACTATAATACCATAGGATTATCCTTTATTCTAATAAGCTCTTTAATAAAATAATGGTTTACATTACGACTTGTGGTTTCTCTTTGACGAGAAACCCCAAACAGAAGTTCCTTAATCTATGAATAGCATCTCTGAAGAAAATTTATTAAAATACATAGTATCTAAACTCGAAGGAGAACCTACCCGAGTCGAAATGTAGGCCCTACTTTGACGCTCCAAGTGGAAGTATTTCCCTACTTTGCGGCTGTTTATTCTACTAGCTCCTACGCAGCTACTCCTCAAAATATTTTTATTCTATTTTGCTTCTGTATAAGCTTCAGCCCCTACATTGAAGGTCTTGCCTCTATATTCTTGAGTTTTACTTATGTCTCCTTTAAAGCTCCATATTCTCCATAGAATTTTAAAATTCTCTTTTAACGCTCTTGAATTTTAACGCACAAAATATGTGGCCTCGTTGCCTCGACGCCTGCGTCCTCGTGACAGATACTTGGTTGTTTTTTCTAAAATTCCATCAGCACAGTTTGTGAAAGTAACAGTATAATTCGTTTTAAATAATAAATATTTAAGTGATAACATCAAAATGGCTTTAAGAGGAAAGAAGTTTGCCCTAATCTGGTGGCTGCAAGCAAAAGGAAAAATGCAAAATAGTGCTAAGATTTTAAAGATAATTATAAAGAACCCAGATCCAACCCCCCCTCCCAAAAAGGTATCAAACACACAAAAATAAACGTCAAAAGAAAAAGGCAAGAAAGATTCAAATCTTTTGTATTGAGTTTTTACTGCACGACAAAAAAATACCTCCAAATTAGTTACCACAGATTCTGGTTAAATAGACTTTCCTTTCACATAATTTTCTCTTGAATTAGAGAATCACGAAATTGAATGATTTCAGATTAAAAATTTAGAAAATAGCGCAAGGTTAAAACCTTAAAATTTGAATATTTTGAGATTAAATAATTAAAAATAATTTATGGTTAAAAGTGGTCAAAATTAAATGATTACAAATTGCAAACTTTTCAATTTGAACCATTATAAATTCAAAGCGATCAAGATTTGACAATTTAATATTGTAAACGAAATTGAATCTTTTAAAGTTTAAGCTTCTGAAATTCTTGAATTCAAAATTGTTATTACAGAACATAATTATAATTTGACCTTCAAGCTAATTAGGCGAATTTTTATAAAATCAATGAATGAATTGAAAAAAAACAAACATATTTCGCTCTCGAGAAATTCTGCGATTTCAAGTGTAGGTCCCTGCTGATTTCAAATGGATTCGGTCAGCGATTATTGTTATTCGTATGTTATTCTCTAAAAAACATGAAATTAAATATTGTTTCTTTAAAATGTCATATTTTTAAACTAATTTATTTCTATATGCCGAGAGGTCGATCACTTCAATCTTCCTGATGCATTCACTAAATATTGCCATACACGTATTCTTTCCATATTTATGATATTCTTAATATCCTGTATAATCTCAAATATTCTCGATATTCCCAAATATTCCAAAATATCCTGAAATATTCACAAATATTCTGACATATTTAAAATAGTTTATGTATTATTGTGTAATTTCAAAATATGTTCAAGAGTTTAAAAAGATTTTCATGAATTTCAAAATAATTTAACGTGATATAAAAATTATTTCAAATTTAAAAAATTTAAGTTTCTAAATAAATTTCCAAAGATTTCAAGCAATTTTAAAGAATTTTAAGAGATTTTAGAAGAATACCAAAAAGTACAAGAATTTTCCTGACATTTTAGACTTTAAAATACTTTTCATGAGTTTAAGAGATTCTTAGTGATATTAAGAGATTTTTTGGCTTTTCAATCTATTTAATTTAGTTTAAAAAGTCTGTAAAGGAATTATAAATATTACGAAGCATTATAATAATTTTGAAACAGCTTTAAAGAGTTTAAGGATCTTCATTTAATTTAAAAATATTTCTATATGTTTAAAGAGATTTTCAGGAGTTTCAAGGGATTTAAGGGGGGTTAATTGGTTAAAATTTTTTTAAAGTTTATAATCGAATTTCTAAAGATTTCGAATTATTTAAAAGAGTTCAAGATAATTTTAAAGAATTTAAGGGATTTTAAGTAATTTTTAAGATTTTTTAATAAATTTCGGCAGAATTTAAGTGAGTTTTAAGATTTTTCAGTAATTTTTAAGTATAAATAATGTTCCTGAATTCTTTAGAGTCCATTAAATCTTTCGAAATCTTCAGAAATTTGTGGAGAGGCTTTAGGCTCTATGAATGCGAAACTTATAGGGTTCGATCCCCCGCGGCGAAAAAAAACTTTCATAGCGTGCTCCATAGTTTTGAGACTAAGCGATTTTAACTTTTAGTATACTACCCAGCGTATCCTCTGCTATAGGATTAGTTCTATAAAATTTAATGGATATTTTTTGCCGTGACCAAAATAGCTTCAAAAATTACGAAAATGTTCTTCTTGCTCTACTTTTATTAATTTTTCGTAAAATAATTTTATTCTGTACAGGAAGGTAGAGTGTGTAGCGCTAAATTAGAAACAAAAACTAAGCCTCTATTTTGACACCCCAAATGTACGATTTGGAAATTTGTGCTCATAAGAGCGCTAAAGTAGGGGCAAAAATCATATACAAATATCCTCTGCCTTACAACCTTAGCACCTACAAATATTAGCGCGAAGAGTTTCGAAGTAGGGCCTATATTTCGATTCGGGTAAAAGTTAAAGAAGGGAATTTCGAATTATAAGAAAAGGATATTCATTGAATTCTTTAAATATAAATGAGAGTTCAAATTAGAGAAAAAAGCAATTAAAAAGCACAAAAATATGTATATTGATTAGAGTATAATGAGCAAAGATGCGCTTGTGTTCATAATAAATAATCGCCGCAGCTACTATCAAAAAGAAAACGATGGTATTAAATCTTCATTAAAATAAATTTATTTTCGTTTTATTGATATGCATGTTCACAAATTTAATTTTTCTCCCTTCTACGCTCAACTTTGAAAAACTTAGAAACTTCCAGAATTGACTAACGCCCTTCTAGAAGTTTGGACAAAGGACTTGTGGGAAATCGCGTTGGGCGCTTATTTTGTAAGGGACCTCGCAAATTAAACGGAGAGGCGAGATTTTAGAACGCCGAGAGATATGTTTTTTGAAACATTGATTCAAACTATGAGCTCATGTTGATATAATCTGTTACATTCCGTTTTTTTTATCTATCCTAGCAAATACCAAATGACGACGAGAAATATGAAAAGCCCCTTATTATATACATGTAGATATCTTGTAGAAAATTCAATTGATTCCTAAATCAGCAGCTTACTGTATACTGTCATCTACTCTGACAATAATTAGGATGACCGCCGTTAATCTATTCCTGGCTCTTGCCGTTTCTCTTCAATATATTGGTAAATGTATAATAATATTATAAAATAATGTCACATTTATTATTTAAGTACACAATAAAATAAAAACGAAATATTTTGCGAACTCATGAACTCATGAAAACATTTTTCAACCCCAAAATATCAATTTTTAACAAAAAAGATAAATTGCAACAAAATAATTAAATTTTTAAGGACCTAGCCTACACCTACTCAATTTATATATTTCCATTTAATACCAAAGTAATTTTTGTTTTAGTAAAATTATTTTCTTGCTAGAAATTGAACTTATTCTTTTTTTGTTAATAATTTTGTCTTGATTCAGATCGAAAATATTTCTGAAATTATTTATTAAAATTGCCTAATATTTTATTTAAAAGACACCATTGACGTGCTGTCAGATAATGATAATAAAAAGCGGTTTTATTGTATTAAATCAGGATAAATCTTAAATAAAAGATATTCTTTTATACAAATTAATTAATTTTCTTCGCATTATGAATTATTATATTGAAAAAATGCTGTTAAAGAAGATAAAAAAATATTGCTTTACTTTCTAAAGTCTAGGTAACATATTATAAACGTTTTGGAAGAAAAAGGCCTTATCTAAGTTAAATTTTGGACTAATTTTAACTGCGTAAAACTATTGCCTGATAAACGTCTGTAACAGAGATATTCTAATCTAGGTACTTCTTTGAGTTTCTCAGATAAGAATAATGTAGTTTCGTAAGTAAATTTGCTACTATATTATATTTAGCTGGTACTTATTAAAATTATCTACTACATTAAGCCCCAGAATCATACATAGTTTGAGTGTGTATATGAATTTTTATTTTGCTTCAAGTAATCACTTGTATACACATTATGTCGGTAAAACGGAGGTAACCATTTTACAACTTTCACAAAAAAGCAGATATCTGTTAGAATTATTTGCGAAACTTCAAATTAATAAATTACGTGAAAATGGTATTTTTTAAACCTCTTTAATATCACAAATTAATAAATCATTTTTGCTTTTTCACAGATATATCATCGGGTATGAAGCCCAAAACAAGGGACTTTTTGGAAAATTTTGGAACGAGTGACGAAGATTCAAAACACCAAGGTATATATTTCCAGTAATAATACAATTATTTATTAGAAAGGTTACTTAAGAAATTGTTTTTTATATTAACACTTTTAATATTTTTGTCTTCAACTGGAAAATATTTAACCTACTTGGCATTTTGTAATCAATGTTTTCACAGAAAAAACTGGGGTTTCCATTAGAACCTATTTTTAGTTCCATAGAAGCTGCGACAAAAATTAACCCCACATGCTGAAAAGAAACCCAAAACGATAAATTAGCTCTAAATGGTGCCTTGTTTGGTGTTTTAAATGATCCCAATTGTAATTAAGCATATTCATATGCAATAAACTTTCGTGTCAAGCCATCAGTCGATAACTGTTAATTGATTCCTAACTTATCAGCCATACTTTGCAAGCGTTTGACTACCTACCCTATGATAGAGTTATAAACACTTTCAACACTTATGACACATCAGCATCCGGTTTCGCAATTAGAGAAAAATCTAATTTTCTGTTTCTTGTCGCAGAATTAAGTTCACAGTTTGAATGTTCGCCTCATGGTGACCCTTCTCCTGATATTCATCAAGGCGGACCTTCTACTTCTTTTCCTGAGAGATATTTCCCTGGATGGACTCTTTCCCTTGCCGGTCCTTATTCTTCGGCCAAGTCCCTTCCACGTGCCCAATCTCCTATTCGTGAAAGGTCCAGTTCTCCAGCCAGGGAGCGTACACCTCGTTTATTTGGATTAGCACCTGAAAGTCTTCAATTGGTTCGACTTATTCCCCACAGTAATCCCAACAGAACATTCGTTCTTCGAAGATACACTTTTCCTCCCAATTTACCAATTCAAATAAAAATACATAACAGTCGCTTCGCCGACATGCCAACCGAAGAAAGAATTGTATTATCAAAACCTAATGGTGACGTCTGTGCAATATGGGAAAAATTATCAAACAAACATCAGATTTTTCGTGGAATATTTTTGAAATATGCTCGAAGAGGAATACGGGCAAAAATTAACATGGATAGCGGTTCTATTAAGGAACTGACCCCA
>NC_046658.1:147403870-147406835 GCF_010883055.1 Belonocnema kinseyi
GAAATTCGATAAAATGGACCACGTGTCGACTTTTAGCAGTAATGAACGTCTCTAACTAATGGTAGAGTCCAGCAAACGTCAGCATATGTCGGGCACCCACTGAAAGTAGACCTTGCAAAACTGTGCGGTCTTTATTACCCGTTGTGCAGTAAGGAAGCAAAAAAGTGATTTTCAACAAAAATGTGTGCCATTGATATTAGTGATTTTCGTTAACTTTCCAACGTAAGTTTATAATTGGTAGTGAACTCATTTTTTTCATTCTTTTTACGCTTACAATCAAATAAACGCACGTAAAAAATGCACGCTTACTATCACGCTTACCATCGCGTGAAATCACACGATGTGTTATGAGCACCGCACAGGCCTTTGCTTGAACACGTGGCGTCAATAACACCTGTTGTGTTATTTACATAATAAAAAGGTTTTGTGCCAGTTAACCTTTAACTTTTCTGAAATCAGTTTTTTTCTCTTAATTTATATACAGTGGAAATGCTGACTTGATGGAAGCTAGCAACTTCACTGGAAATATGAATTTTCATGAAAAGTAGTGGAGCCCGAAAATCAAGAATACAGACCAAAAAAACTCAAAAATGCACAAAATTCTAAAAGAAAAAAGTTTTGGAATTTCGTTTGTAGAGGTGGGAAGTTAATTAATATGACTAACCTAATCTTTCTTTTTAGTTTAATGATTTTTTAATGATTTTTGTCGAGGGCGCCGCTGAGTTGCGGATAAGCTAGTGTTTCCCTGTTTTATCGAAAACTAATACAGCAAAAAAAAATTTTCTTTGGTGAAAAATAGCAGAAAAATATGAATTATATGGCATTTTGTATTTCCTTCGTGGCGCCGCTGAATTTTCTGACCTCATTTCGGGACCTATTTCCTCGCTTGAGTTAATCGACTTAACATCCCCTTTGTCGAGTCGGTTTCAGATCTGGGCTTGATACTAAATTGAAAATTATCTTGGAAGAAGATGATCTATGAAACATCTAGGAAACCTTTCCGAATCCTTTAGCGACTAAATAGGAACAAAAATTTCCTTCCGACTTCCACTCGGATTCTTCTCGTAAAAAGCCTCATCCTTCCAATTTCTGATTCATTTACAGAATTCCTAGGAGTAAGCACATTACAAAAATTAGAGAAAAACTGGATTTTTTAACGTAGCCAAGAGAAGACAAATCTTTATCAGTAACTTGATATATTTGGTTATAAAACATGAAGCTCCTCAATACCGTTACAACTTTTTCTATTTTGTACTAAAAAATCTTCCTTCCCAGTCCAGACTACGTGAATGAAAGACAGTAGTAAAAAATTTCTTACCACCGAAACTGTACCCTTAAACGTTCATTTATTGTGAGAGGTGTTCGTCTTTAGAACAAATTACCGTTTAATTTAAGAAATGCGCCGTCAGGATATCACTTTAAGAACACTGTGTGACAAAAAAAAACGAAAAATACTTTTATGAAAACCTATCACAAGTTGTAGGTCTAGTAAAACAAAGAAAAATGGCAGGGGAGAAATTTCAAATACATCCCCAAAATTTCATTTCATGGCCGAAAACCCGTTTTTCGGTATTTTTATGTGAACAATTACTCATAACTTCTCTAAGTTTTATCCGATTTACAACTTTTTGTTTTGTTTTAGAGGTGAAATGCACACCTTTTTGATTACGCTAAATTTTCATGTACGTAGTTGATCTAAAATTTGAATTAAGGTGCTTTATGAAGGACGAAATTGATAGCACCACTGGTTTCTCGTATCTATGACCAGCAGTAATCAGCAAGCAAGTTGATGAAACTCTTCCCTTAATAACGTTTTTCGATGGCTCCTATTTCCTGGTGAAATCGTTCACCTTGCTCACCACTTATGTTGCCCAGATTTTACGGAAAGAAATTCAAATGTGAGTGCAGGAAATGGATCTTTATCGACATGTTGCAGTCCCTTTTCTCGTATGCACTCAAAAATTCGCGCAAGACTTCAATATGACCTGGGCTCTTGTTATTTTCAAGGAAATTTTTACAGAATTGACTGAAACTTTCCCACGCTCATCTTTCCATTGCGTTCAGGTTGTTTGCAGATTCCTTACCTCTTATAAGTTTCCTAATATGAGGCCAGACAAGGATCCCTGAAATAAACAATTACTGCTCTTCAAAAAAAATGTAGAAAGGTAATGAACTCTCGACTGTCAACAAACAAGAATCATATGTTACCTGCTCTTAGCTTTGCATCACTCAGGTTAAGGAATGCAACTTCTTTCAGTTAACTAAACGCTGCTCCGTCGACTCTGGATTTCTTCAAAAACTGCTTCGCGTTATCAAGTTTTAATTGTAGTGGTGGTAGGATGACATTTACTTTTAAAATATTGTATGGAAAAAATCTCCAAGATCGTACAATATCATAAAAATATCGTGAAAGTTGACAAAATGTAAAGAATTCAAAAATCGCAAATACTTTAACTACAGTCTTGTAAGTTTTTATTTCGACAAAATGCGCAATAGATGGTCGGAAAGGTCTGCATTTATATTTTCTAACAAAAAAATTGTAAATCGGATAAAAATTACAGAAGTTATGAGTGATTGTTACATAAAGCAATTCAAAAACGACCTTTTTTGCCATGAAATGAGATTTTGTGATAGGTCTCCATAAAAGTGTATTTTCACTGTCATACAGTGATCCCAGATCTGAAACGAGATGCGGTCCAATACTATGACAGGGCTATGTCCGTGTGAATATAGTAGGAGACGCTGTAAATGACTGAGTTGCGCGCGCAACCTATTTCTCCTCTTCTGAATTTGAAAACTCGAAGATGCACGATTGTTTGCTTTCATATACTGAATTGTACTGCTTTCATATAAATTCAGGAGATTGGGATTTTAATATTTCCAGATTTCGCTGCTGACGATTCTCATGATTTGAATAGATTGCGCGCCTCTTGATATGCGTATATTTTGAGGTTATGTTATTTCA
>NC_046658.1:147406935-147426231 GCF_010883055.1 Belonocnema kinseyi
CTTTCGTTGAAAATACATTTTTGAAACTGACAATCAATCAATACCATTTTTGGTTAAGAAATCATGTGTTTTGTTAAAAGTTCGTCTTTCTTTGTAGAAATTCAATTGTTTTCTTGAAAATTTATACTTTTTGATTGAAAATTACCTTTTTCGGTTGAATTATGAACTATAAATATGTTTTGGTTGTAAAGTCGTTCTGTTGTAAATGCAAATATATTGTTAAAAATTAAAATTATAAGTTTTGGGTGGAAATACTCTTTTTGTTTTTAAAATTAAATAATTTCGTTGAAAGTTCATGTATTCTGTTGGAAATTGGCCTTATTTAGTAGAAATTTAATCCTTTTGGTTCAAAATTTAATCATTTTTGGTCAAAAATGCAATTGTTTGGTTAAAATATCAACTGTACATCTTCTTGGGTTTGAAAGTCGAT
The DNA here is from genome assembly GCF_010883055.1 of Belonocnema kinseyi. Lineage (NCBI taxonomy): Eukaryota > Metazoa > Arthropoda > Insecta > Hymenoptera > Cynipidae > Belonocnema > Belonocnema kinseyi. The sequence continues at coordinate 147,407,366 of NC_046658.1, forward strand.
TATTTCACTAAGAGTTGAACTACTTTGTAAAAAAAAATACGGTTTTTAACAAGGTTTTTTAGTTATGATTGAAAATTTAACTAATTGGTTGAAAGTTTAAATCTTTCATTGAAAACTCATATTTTTCGCTCAAAAATTTCAACTTCTGGTAGATAATTCGTCTTTTTTACTTTAAAATTAAATAATTTCTTTAAAAATTCATGTATTTTGTTTATGATTTGTCTTTTTTTGTAGATTATCAATTTTTTTGGTCGAAAATTCATCTGATTGATCGAAAATTTAAACACTTTGTTTAAAATTAATTTTTTCTTTAAAAAATTATTTATGTTTATCTGAAAAGGTAATTATTATAAGATTCATTCAAAATTAATCGTTTATATTGGTTAAGTTGGAAAATCGTTTTTTTTTTTTTTTTTGGAAGAACATTAATCTTCTTGGTCAAAAATTCACCTTTTTCCTTGAAAATTTAACATTTTTGATGAAAATTCGTTTTTTTGTCTTGTTCAATTCAATTTTTTAGCACAGTTTTTATCTGGAAATTGTACTATTCCATTTTTGTTTGAAACTTTATCCTGTACATTTTATTAGTTGAAACACCAATTATTTGATAGAAAATTTATTTATTTTGTTGAAAAGTAAGCTTTTGGGTTGAAAATTGATTTATTGTATTAATAAGATTTTTTTCCTAAAATTCGAAAAACTGCAAAATAAAAAAATTGCCTTAAAATCATCCTGATTCCTTTTTTTTTAATTTTTAAAATCTTTTCAAATACTCACTGAAAATTAATTTTTCAAACTAAAAAATCATTTTCAATTTTCTTAGCAATCACAACAATTTTTGTTATTCTTTTTGAATATTATACAATTCTCAAAAGCTTTTTTTTTAAAATCTGCAAAAATCTACATCGTGTTTCAAATTATTTCAAATAATTTCAAGTTTTAAATTAATTTAGAATATTATTCTAAATTACAATTGTAGCGTTCAAACTTAAAATTTAGCTCATTACAATTTTAACAAATCAAGGCTTTTTATTTCTAACCACTCTGTTCAAATTTGTATAGTTTTTGATTGTTGTTTATAATGGCTTGTTCCAGATCTGAATTTTTTTTTTCCAAAAAATCTCTGATCCAATTCAGAAATACACACAATTGCTTTGAAAAAAATTATTAATTCAGAAATATTTCATTTAAACGTTCAATAATTCATACGTATAAAACACAAACTTTTAACACCTTTTAATTTTACAATTTTTTTAATTAAATTATATTAATATACGAAATAACCGTTTAAAAATTTTTATGACTTTAACATGTGAGAGATTTCTGGTTAAAAAATACAAATTACGCTATTATTTTTAAGGTTTAACAGTTTTTAATCAAAAATTAAAACTTCTTTTGTTGTTAAAGATTTCTTATTTTAGTAGAAAATGTAATTATTTTGTTGGAAATTTGTTATTATCTTTTTTTTTAGTTGAAAATTCAATTATTTTGATAGTAAGTTAATTTCTAACATTTTCAATTGGCGAACTAAAATTTTTATCTCTAAATAACAATGCTAAAATATTAATCTAAAACAACTTAAAATAAAAACAATGTAACTTTTTTTTTAAGTTTTTTGTTCAAAAATTAATTTAATCGTTCAATTTTTAATGTTACGAACTGAATTTTTTTTGAATTATTATCATTTTGAACCTTAAAAATAATAGCGTAATTTGTATTTTTTAACCAGAAATCTCTGAAATGTTAAAGTCATAAAAGTTTTTAAACGGTTATTTCGTATTTTAAAATAATTTAATTAAAAAAATTGTAAAATTAAAAGGTGTTAAAAAATGTGTTTTATACGTATGAATTATTGGGCGTTTAAATGAAATATTTCTGAATTAAAATTTTTTTTCAAAGCAATTGTATGTATTTCTGAATTGGATCAGAGATTTTTTGAAAAAAAAATTCAGATCTGGGACAAGCCATTATAAACAACAATTAAAACTATACAAATTTGAACAGAATGGTTAGAAATAAAAAGTCTTGATTTGTTAAAATTGTAATGAGATAAATATTAAGTTTAAACGCTACAATTTTAATTTAGAATAATATTCAAAATTAATTTAAAACTTGAAATTATTTGAAATAATTTGAAACACGATGTAGATTTTTGCAGATTTAAAAAAAAAGCTTTTGAGAATTGTAAAATATTCAAAAAGAATAACAAAAATTGTTGTGATTGCTAAGAAAATTGAAAATGATTTTTTAGTTTGAAAAATTAATTTTAAGTGAGTATTTGAAAAGATTTTAAAAATTAAAAAAAAACAGGAATCAGGACGATTTTAAGGCAATTTTTTTATTTTGCAGTTTTTTTAATTTTAGGAAAAAAATCTAATTAACGCAATAAATCAATTTTCAACCCAAAAGTTCACTTTTCAACAAAATAAATTAATTTTCTATCAAATAATTGGTGTTTTAACTAATAAAATGTACAGGATAAAGTTTCAAACAAAAATGGAATAGTACAATTTCCAGATAAAAACTGTGCTAAAAAATTGAATTGAACAAGACAAAAAAACGAATTTTCAACAAAAATGTTAAATTTTCAAGGAAAAAGGTGAATTTTTGACCAAGAAGATTAATGTTCTATCCAAACAAAAAAAACGATTTTCCAACTTAACCAATATAAACGATTAATTTTTAATCAATCATATAATAATTACCTTTTCAGATAAAGATAAATAATTTTTTAAAGAAAAAATTAATTTTAAACAAAGTGGTTAAATTTTCGACCAATCAGATGAATTTTCGACCAAGAAAATTGATAATCTACAAAAAAAGACAAATCTTAAACAAAATACATGAATTTTTAAAGAAATTATTTAATTTTAAAGTAAAAAAGACGAATTATCTACCAAAAGTTGAAATTTTTGAGCGAAAAATATGAGTTTTCAATGAAACACTTAAACTTTCAACCAATTAGTTAAATTTTCAATCATAATTAAAAAACCTTGTTAAAAAACGTATTTTTTTTACAAAGTAGTTCAACCAAAAATGATAAAATTTTGAACCAAAAGGATTAAATTTCTACTAAATAAGGTCAATTTCCAACAGAATACATGAACTTTCAACGAAATTATTTAATTTTAAAAACAAAAAGAGTATTTCCACCCAAACCTTATAATTTTAATTTTTAACAATATATTTGCATTTACAGCAGAACGACTTTACAACCAAAACATATTTATAGTTCATAATTCAACCGAAAAATGTAATTTTTAATCAAAAAGTATAAATTTTCCATAAAACAATTTAATTTCTACAAAGAAAGACGACCTTTTAACAAAACACATTATTTCTTAACCAAAAATGGTATTGATTGATTTTAAGTTTCAAAAATGTATTTTCAACGAAAGAGATGAACCTTTAAATGAAAAAAATAGACTATTATAATATAACATAATTATAATATTATCATCATTAATATACGTATATATTTATACATATAATAGTATTAATATTTATATAATTTATATTTTATACATGAAATAACATAACTTCAAATTATACGCATATCAAGAGGCGCGCGATCTATTCAAATCATGAGATTCGTCAGCATCGAAATCTGGAAATATTAAAATCTCAATCTCCTGAATTTATTTGAAAGCAGTTAGCTTTAGAAATAACACAATTGTAGGTTATAAATTAAATCCAGATTAAGATATATCATGTAAAATCCAGCTTACTATATACTACTCTGACATAATTTATTATTTACCTAATCTCAATATTATTATTTTGATAAGTTACTTCCTTCACTGTTTCTTTTTTCTTCAATACAGCTTCTCTGATTCTAGACTACCAGCAGTATGTTTCATTTTATTTTATCTGATTTTATTTGTACTGCACAACTCTGTATCAATTCTACCATACATTTAACTTTCATAGATCAGTTCTTGTAATCATATATTTTGTTATGTATACTTGGTTCCTCGGAGATTTAATTAGCCCTGGGAACTTTCTGAAATAAATACAAATACAACACTAGTTAGCAATGCCATCCGCTATCTGTTCGATGAAATTCACTATGAACTTAATGGTATTGAGATTGATCGTTGCAATAATGTCGGTCTCACTAGTATCATTAAAAATTACACCTCACTTATACCTGGCCAAATTAATTTTATGGAGAATGCAGGATGACTTTACATCTCAAACAGGCCTCCGTGGAAGTTTGTTTGAAATTTAAATCCGCAAGCAATTTCCCTGTAGAAACTGCAACCTACTGTCTCATTATATATGATCGTATGTTTCAATAACAGCCCCCTAACAGTGGCGTCAGGAAGTGGATTTCAGATGACAGAGGTGGGTGTGCTATCAGTAGTGAGAGGCGTAATGTTGGTATTGATGATGATGAGATCAACCAGTTTGCTTTCAAGGAGTTGGCTATCCTTCCTCTTCAGGAATATGCGCAACCTGTGGTGTACCTGTTTCAATCACCCTACTCTTGGGACTTTCTGCTTGCCAAATACAAAAGTAAAAATTTATGTTTGACGCGCAATTACTATGGTTTTTAGTAAACACAGAGCTAAAGGCTTTTACAACGATTGTGTATTTATGTCTTACCTGTGATTACTTTTGTTACATTATAGGTTCAGATAAGGTGGCACTCCATTTTCATTATATAGTAGTAAAATTTTGTTTCTTTCACCGTTGGGCGTTTGAAGACATAATTTTTTTTAAATTCGCACTTAAAATTTCGCGCGCACTTGTTTCTTAGATAAAAAGACATTTGAGTTAGCTATCGTTTTGTTAACTCGATGCCGCTAGAGCTAAAAGTATCAAGACCACACGTCATACGTCAGACTTAATAGAAATTTCTAAAAAGCTTGAAACATTGAATTTTAAATATGTAACATAAGAGGTTGGAGTTAAATATTTCGATTGACCTGCACTGAAAAACCGTAAGAGTTTATATTTCATATCCGTGCTTGAAGAATGGTAAAGGATAAACAAGAAATTCCAAAACAAGATCTTCTTACGCTAAAATATTCTAGAAACTTCGATGTATAGAAAATCGTCAGAAATCATGTCGAAATTTTCAGCAGTTCGATTATTACTAAAAGGTTCGTTCTTTTTCAGCAAAAAAGAGGCCTCAAGAACAGTTGCGTACTTTTGGGGAACTGACCGGTAGCGCCATCCTTCGGTAACAGTCGGAAGTAGTGTCCCAGAACCCGCTTCGGTACACTAATAGAGCTAGTGGGTACAGCCACCTAGCCCATACGTTAGTGCACTGCTGCATTGCGAGCTAGTTACGTGCCATTCACCTATCGGAGCGCCGCTCTAGATTATATTCTATGATGAACACTGCACTCTCTCCGTAAATATGACAATATTGGCAACGTCAAAAACTTATACTTCTCGAGCGGTGGTCCGACAGGTGAATATATCTAATAGTTCTCGAATTTCCATGAACAATGTGAACAATATCATGAAAAATATTCTTAGCAAAAAAAGTTTAATATTCAATTACTGAAAGGCATTAGGAACTGCAATATACCCTTGTTATTTCAAATTACTGATGAAAGAAAACGAGAAGCCTTATAACCTTAGGCTATCAGAAAAACCTTGGAAGAGCCAATGTTAGACCAACAAAGATCTGTTTTTCTGAAACCTTTGTTTGAAGAATCAGCGTATGTTGAAATAATCTTCAACATGCCGTTTTGATGGAGAGGCAGGAGATGAAAAAGGAGTGTCACCAAATACAAATTGGCCATCTAGATTACGGACCCCCCCTCACTAATTGTATATATAAAAGGGATATCTTGTCGAAAATTTCCTTTCTTGCTGAATCAGTAGCATACACTGTCATCTAAACTTATAAAAATGATGATTAGAGCAAATCTACTACTTGCTTTTGCAGTTTCCCTTGATTCTATTGGTAAATATATAATAATAATAAAACATATTTCCTATTCAAGTAAACTTGAAAGCAAAACTGAAAAAATTTTTATTTACGCATATATAAAAGGGTTCAAGAAATTATTCCCTTACTTTTGAACGTCTACGCGCCACATTACTTACATTTTTGCAGAAGAAGGCCTTATCTAGTATGAACTTTGCAAGAATTTTAGATTTGGACACAGCTTGAGAGTGTACATAATTCTTTATTTAGCTTGGAGAGATCACTTGTACACATTAGGCCGGTACAACTGACTTAACCCACTTACAAGTTTCGCAATAAAAATATAGATATCTTTTTGAATTATTTGCCAGAATTTGATTCCACAATTTATTTTTAAATTCGTGAACAACTAACACAAAATAAAATAGTATAATCCAATTACGCTTTCGCTACTTTCCAATGATCTTCCGCATAAAAAAGTCAGAAATAATTTTTCTTTTTCACAGATATATTATCTGGAGCGTCGCCAGAAACGAAGGATTTTCTAGCTAATTTTGGGAGTAACGAAGATTTGAATCATCAAGGTATATATTTTTAGTGAGATAACTACATCCGATTGCGCAACTAAAGAAAAATTAATCCTCTGTTTCTTGTTGCAGAATTGAGTTCACAATTTGAATGTTCACCTCATGGCGACCATGTTCCTCGTGTTGAACGTCGTGAAACTTCTGCTTCTTCTACTGACAGACATACTTCTGGAAGGTTTCTTTCACTTGCCAGTCCACGTTCTTCTACGCGGTCCCCTCCATGTGCCCAATCTTGTGTTTCTGAAGGGTCCAAGTCTTCTTCTGTCAGGGATTCGTATACTCTTAGATTAGATTTTATGCCTCAAAATCTGGAGTTTTTTCGACTTATTCCCTACAGCAATCCTAACCGGATATTCTTTCTTCGAAGATACACTTTTCCTTCAGATTCATCAATTCGATTAAAAGTCCATAGTAATCGCCTTATTGCCATGCCAAACGAAAAGCAAATTGTATTATCCACTCCACATGCTGACGTCTTTGCAATATTGGAACAATTAGCAAACAAACAAACGATTCTTCGTGGAATATATTTGAATATTACTGCAAGAGGAGTACGTGCAAAAATTAATATGGACACTGATGCTGCTAAGGAACTGACCGCAGAAGAAATAGCGGAATGTCCAGTAGGTTCCCAAAACTCAATCAGAAAGAATTTTCGTGTATTTCGTGGGTAAACTGCAATTACTTATCCCGCACAACCAGTAAAAATGCTTTATAATGTCACAGTCATTATACATAACACGTTATACAATGCGATTTAAAAATAATTTCGATTTGAACATTTTTGTTAATGTTTAGTTAACTTGTGTATCTTTTACATCCTTTACTTTCAAAATTTTGATTTAAAAATCCATTTTTAAGTTAGATTTCCAATTTAATATATTTTAAAACACAGTTTGGTATACCTCAATAATGGGGGAAATACTGAAGCTAATTTATTGGAAATTAAACAATAATTCATTTTAGAAGACGACTATGAATCTGTTTACTAATAAATCGCTTTTAATAAATTTTAGATACTAATAAAATGTTATTTCCCTCTTAAATACCCGTGCAGAAATTGATTAACTTATTCCCAAGTTTCGATCTAGGCCCGATAAGATGTTCCACATGTGACCACGTGTCGACTTTTAGCAGTAATTAACGTCACTATCTAATGGTAGTGTGGGTTAGTATAGACCGGAAAACGTCAGCATATGTTGGGCACCCGCTGAAAGTGGACCTTGCAAAACTGTGGGGTCTTTATTATCCGATGTTCCGTCAGTAAGCGAAAAAGTGATTTTCAACAAAACTGTGTGCCATTGATATTAGTGATTTTCGTTTAGTTTCCAACGCAAGTTTATAATTTGTAGTGAACTCATTTTTTTTCATTTTTTTCATTTTTTTTTTCGCTTACAATCAAATAAATGCACGCTCACTAGCACGCTTGCAATCGCGTGAAATCGCAGGATGTGTTATGAGCACCACGCAGGCCTTTGCTTGAACACGTGAGGTTAATAACACCCGTTGTGCTATATACCTAATAAAAAGGTGTTGTGCTAGTTGTGAACTTCACTTAAATCAATTTAACGGATAAATTTAAAAAATAAAATAAATTTAAAAATGCAATTTAAAATTTAATGAAAAACATAAAATTAAAATAATTTTAATTGTATCATTTACTATTAACTGTAATCTGCACAATCAAAGTTTATTTATGTGAAGATACTAAAGTGTGAATTTAAACACGCACAAAAATGGTTTTTTGTATTCATACAAGAAAAAAATTCTTTCTAATTCAAATATAAGTTCTCATTCAGAGATTAAAAGTAGATTCTTTCTCGTACATACTGGCAACCTCTCGGCTTTCTATAAGTATAAGGAACACGAACCAGTATTTTCTAATTTATCCAAATATCCCGCAGATTCTAATATCTATTTTCGGGTAGGTATGAAATTTTAAGTTAAAAGTAAAATCTCCGAATCGTCTAGGATTTTTTTAAGTGTGCTTCAGTTATTGCAATTAGTAGATTTCTAGGCTCATGCCATAGTTAATGTGCGAATGATTGCAGCCTTGTTTCGTCAAGTTTAGAAGAAATTGAACACCGCCAATAAATGAGTAGAGGAAGTTAACAAGTGTAACCTTTTATTTTATGAAGTACAGCGTGTACTCAGTCAGGCATACACCAGGGCGGCCGACTGCCAACTGACGAGAAACATGGACGTCGTGAAGAGCCCAAAAGGTTCTAAATTCTTATATTCACAAAACAAAATTTTCTTGTTAAAAAATAGCAGAAAATATGCATTATATGACACTTTGTTTTTCGATTGTGGCGCAGCTGAGTTTTCTGAAAAATTTTAGGAAATAACTTTCAAGTACACCCCCGAAAACTCATTTTATGGCCAAAAAACCGTTTTTGTGTATTTTCATGTGAACAATCACTCATAACTTCTCTAATTTTTATCCGATTAACAACTTTTTGTTTTGTTTAAGACCAGCAGTAATCAGCAAGTATGTTGATGGAACTCTTCCCTTGACAACGTGTTTCGATGGCTCCTATTGCCTGGTGAAATAGTTCACCTTGTTCATCACTTATCTTGCCCAGATTTTCTGGAAAGAAATTCAAATGTGAGTGCAGGAATTGGATCTTTATCGACATGTTGCTGCCCATTTTCTCGTATGCATTCAAAAATCCGTGCACGACTTCAACATGATTTGGGCTCTTGTTATTTCCAAGGAACTTTTTACACAATTAAATGAAACTCTCCCACGCTCCTTTTTCTACTGTATTCAGTTTGTTTGCAAATTCCACATCTCGCATAAGTTTCCAAACCTGGGGCCGGACAAGGATTCCTGAAATTAACAATTACAGCTCTTCAAATAAAAAGTAGAAAGGTAATGAACTCACGAGTGTCAATAAACAAGAATCATATGTTACCTGCTCTCAGCTTTGCATCACTCAGTTTAGGGAATGCAACTTCTTTCAGTTAAGAAAACGCTTCTCCGTCGACTCTCAATTTCTTCGAACACTGCTTCGCGTAACCCAGTTTCAAGTGTAGTGGTGGTAGGATGACATTTTCTGGTCGTACTAGCGTAGGGTTCAAAACATTTTTTTTGCCAATTGTAAATAGTTGACGTGATGACCATTTCGCATTGCATACCTATGCGGAGCACGACTATTCCATCAACAAAGGCAGCAAGGGTGCATAGCAATAAAGAAGTTTCTCATTCTGTTTATCAGCTTTGAATATTTCTCTGAAAGAAATTTGATCATCTTTACGGGACAGTTACGGGTTTCGTTACAGTCACAACATCTGTTTTTTAAAGATAGTAGTCGTTCAGTTTATGCTAAGGCTGATGACGCCATATCATCGGAGCAGGTAAGGAAATTTGAACTTTATAGCAACTTTTCATTTTTCATGTCTTTAACTTTAATAAGAACTCGACACACGTGAATTCTGGTCCATACCAGCGTTCAGAGGGAGTATATTGAAGTTTGAAAAAATCGTTCTGGCCATCAATCACAGCTTTATTATTTTTTGATTGCAAACGATGCTGCTGATCAACCAACAAACCACATATGAAGCAAAATGTATTTCAATTATCACACATTTCTTTTTCGCAAAATTAAATTGAGCAATGAAAATTTGAATGACGGAGTATGTCGGGAAATATCCTTTTTTGTTAGTAAAAGTACAGTGAGGACACCGTTATCACCGAGAAAACAGAAGAGCACATTGATTGTGGGTAATTTTCAAGTAGGTACCGTTTATTTTTTTAGCATCGAAACAAAAGAAAGTACAATAAGTTGACATTGTGACCGTACCCTGTGTGACGCGCCCTGATGGAAATTTTGGGACAGTTACGTACATGGAAATTTACCAAAAAGTTTTTGAAATCCTAAACTGCACACAACTGCGTCTATTTTCACCAAACTTGATGCAAGAATAGTTAATTCGACGCGGAATTAAATTTACTTTCGAAATATTGTATTGAAAAAAATCTCCAAGATCGTATAATATCGTAAGAATATCGTCAAAGTTGACAAAATGTAAAAAATTGAAAAATCGCAGATACTTTGAACTACAGTCTGGTCAGTTTTAATTTCGACAAAATGCGCAATAGATAGTCGGGAAGGTCTGCATTTATCCTTGCTAATAAAAAATTGTAAATCGGAAAAAGTTAGAGATGTTATGAGTGATTGTTACATGAAACTATTCAAAAACGATTTTTTCTGCCATAAAATGAGATTTTGGGGGTGTATTTGAAATTTCTCCCCTACCATCTTTCCTAGTTTTACTAGACCTGCAACTTGTGATAGGTCTCCATAAAAGTATATTTTCACTGTCATACAGTGGAATGGCCCCTTTACGAATTTATTTCAAATCAGGAATTTCACTTTAGAAATAACACATTGGTAGGTTATAAATTAAATTCAGATTAAAATATATCATGCAAAATCCGGCTTACTATATACTATTCTGCCATAATTTATTATTTACTTAATCTCAATCTTATTATTTTGATAAGTTACTTCCTACACTGTTTCTTTTTCCTTCAACACAGCTTCTCTGATTCTAGACTACCAGCAGTATATTTCATTTAATTTTATCTCATTTTATTTGTACTGCACAACTCTGTATCAATTCTACCATTCATTTAACTTTCATAGATCAGTGCTTGTAATCATATATTTTATTATGTATACATTATTCCTCAGAGATCTAATTAGCCCTATTGACTTTCTGAAATAAATACAAATACAAATAAAACACTAGTTCGCAATGCCATCCGTTATCTGTTTGATGAAATTCAGTATGAACTTAATGGTTTAATGATTGAACAGGCCTCCGTGGACTTTCGTGTGGAATTTGAATCCGCAAACAATTTCCCTGTAGAAACTGCGCCCTACTGTCTCATTATACATGATCGTATGATTCAATACCAGCCACTTAGCCGCGGTGTCAGGAAGCTTTTATAACAATTGTGAATTTATGTCGTAAATGTGCTTACTTTTGTGACATTATATGTTAAGATAAGGTAGCACTCTATTTTCGTTAAATAGTAGTAAAATTTTGTTTCTTTCACCGCTGGGCGTTTGAAGGCATAATTTTATTAAATTCGCACTTTAAATTTTGCGCGCACTTGTTTCTTAGATAAAAAGACATTCGAGTTAGCTATCGTTTTGTTAACTTGAAGTCTTTAGAGCTAAAAGTATCGCGACTATACGTGAGACGTTAGATTTTCTAGAAATTTCTGGAAAGCTTGATACATTGAATTTTAAATATGTAACATAAGAGGTTGGAATTAAATGTTTCCATAGCTCTGCAATGAAAACCCGTTAGAGTTTGTATTTCATACCCTTGCTTGTAGAATAGTAAAGGATAAACGAAAAACTATAAAGGAAGATCTTATGTTAAAATCTTCTAGAAACTTCGATGTATAGAAAATCGTCAGAAATCACGTCGAAATTTTGAGAATGTTCGATTATTTCTAGGAGGTTCGATTTCTTCCAGCAAAAAAAGCCTCGGGAACATATGCGTACTTTTGGGGAACTGACCCGTAGCGTCATCCTTCGGTAACAGTCGGAAGTAGTGTCCCAGAACCCACTTCGGTACACTACTAGAGCTAGTGGATACATCCACCTAGCCCATACGTTAGTGCACTGCTGCATGGCGAGCTGGTTATGTGCCGTTCACCTATCGACCCGCCGCTCCAGATTGTATCTACATATATTTAGATTATGCTATCCACAAAACACAAATAAATAACTACGACGTGTGTCAAAGATATTCGAATTATTACAAAAATTCGATGTTCTCAAATAGCTTTCGATGCCGGCTTTTTTTATATGATGGACACTGCACTCTCTCCGTAAACACGCCAATATTGGTAACGTCAAAAACTTCTACTTTTAGAGCGGTGGTCCGATAGGTGAATATATCTACTAGTTCTCGGTTTATCATGAGAAATGTGAACAAAGTCATGAAAAATATTGTTAGCAAAAAAAATTTAATATTCAATTACTGAAAGGCATTAGAACTGAAATATACCCTTGTTATTTCATACTACTAATGAAAAAAATCCAGAAGCCTTATAACCTTAGTCTATCAGAAAAACCTTGGAAGAGCTAACGTTAGACCAACAAAGATCTGTTTTTCTGAAACCTTTGTTTGAGGAAATAGTCTATGTTGGCATAATCTTCAACATGTCATTTTGATAGAGAGGCAGGAGGAGAAAAAGGGAGTGTCACCAAATACAAATTAGCCACCTAGATTACGGGACCTCCCCCCCCTTACCCATTGCATATATAAAAGGGATATGTTATCGAAAATTTCCTTTCTTGCTGAATCAGTAGCATACACTGTCATCTAGACTTATAAAAATGAGGATCCGAGCCGGTAATCTACTCCTTGCTTTTGCAGTTTTCCTTGATTCTATTGGTAAATATATAATAATAATAAAACTCATTTACTATTCAAGTAAACTTGAAAGAAAAACTGAAAATTTTTTTTTATTTACGCATATATAAAAGGGGTTCAAGAAATTATTCCCTTACTTTTGAACGTCTACGCGCCACATTACTTAAATGTTTGTAGAAAAAGGCCTTATCTAGCATGAACTTTGGAAGAATTTTAAATGCGTAAAAATCTTGCCCGAACAATATTTGAATAATAAAATTACGTAAGTTTACTCTCAACTCTTTTCTGATTGGCTGGTACTGAATAAAATTTTCCACAATACCAAGACCGAGAATTATACATAAACACACATTTAAAAAGATTAGGAATTTTTATACGCTGGTCTTAATATTAAGCGTTATTCTTGATTCTATTAGTAAATAAAGAATAAAACGATATCATCTTTTATTGTTTCAAATTTTTATTGTTATTTGGAAGTAACTACACACAGCTTGAGTGTGTACATAATTCTCTATTTAGCTTGGAGAGATCACTTGTACACATTAGGTCGGTACAAGTGACTTAACCCACTTAAAGTTTCTCAATAAAAATATAGATATCTTTTTGAATGATGTGCCAAAATTTAATTTTAGAATTTATTTTTCAATTCGTAAACGACTAACACGAAATAAAATAGTATAATCGAATTACGCTTTCGCTATTTTCCAATGATCTTTCGCATAAAAAAGTCAGAAGTAATTTTTCTTTTTCACAGATACATTAGCTGGAGCTTCACCAAAAACGAAGGATTTTCTAGCTAATTTTGGGAGTAACGAAGATTTGAATCATCAAGGTATATAGTTCTAGTGAAAATAAAAATGCTAATAGAAGTGTTAGTTAATAAATCACTTCTTCTCGTCTGAAAAATGATATCATGCAACAAAACATTCTGTGTCAGAAACAATTTTTAAAAATAAATACATATTCTTCTATTGCAGTTTTAACAATAAAAATTGTTTTATCCTGCGGAGCCATTAATTTCGATCAGAACAGTATTGTCCTAGTGTAAGTGATTGTCATTTAATACCTTACTTACGATGGTTTATTCAACTTCATATAATAAATCCACGCTTTTGAATTCCTTTACTTATGAGGTTCTCCTTGTGGGCGAAATCTCTTACTATTGTGTTAAGAATAATATTTTAAGGAGAAAATGAACCTTGTGGGTTCAAAAAGGCCAGAAGCGATACCATGGAAAGGTTATGCATGCCTTAACTCTGATGTAGAATGAATTTAGCATGTACATACATTGGCAGCTATAAGCACATTCGCAACTCATCAGATGCCTACATCCGATTGCGCACTTAAAGAAAAATTAATCCTCTGTTTCTTGTTGCAGAATTTAGTTCACAATTTGAATGTTCACCTCATGGCGACCCTGTTCCTCGTGTTGAACTTCGTGAAACTTCTGCTTCTTCTACTGACAGACATACTCCTGGAAGGTTTCTTTCTCTTGCCAGTCCACGTTATTCTACGCGGTCCCCTCCGCGTGCCCAATCTTCTGTTCGTGAAAGATCCAAGTCTCCTTCTGCCAGCGATTCATATACTCTTAGATTAGATTTTATGCCTCAAAATCTGGAGTTTTTTCGACTTATGCCCTACAGCAATCCTAACCGAATATTCTTTCTTCGAAGATACACTTTTCCTCCAGATTCATCAATTCGATTGAAAAGCCATAATAGTCGCCTTATCGCCATGCCAACCGAAAAGCAAATTGTATTATCCACACCCCATGCTGACGTTTTTGCAATATTGGAACAAATAGCAAACAAACAAACGATTCTTCGTGGAATATATTTAAATGTTACTGCAAGGGGAGTACGGGCAAAAATTAATATGGACACTGATGCTGCTAAGGAACTGACCGCAGAAGAAATAGCGGAATGTCCAGTAGGTTCCCAAAACTCAATCAGAAAGAATTTTCGTGTATTTCGTGGGTAAACTGCAATTACTTACCCCACACATCCAATAAAAATGCTTTATAATGTTACAGACTTTATACATAACATGTTATACAATGCGATTTAAAGATAATTTCGGTTTGAACATTTTTGTTAATGTTTAGTTAACTTGTGTATTTCTTCAAGTATGAAATCATTAATTTTATCATGCCTAATTTTAAAATCTTTTACTTTCAAAATTTTAACTTTAAGAATTAATGTTTAAGTCAGATTTCCAATTTTATATATTTTAAAACACAGTTTGGTAGACTTATATAATGGGGAAATACTGAAGCTAATTTATTGAAAATTAAATAATAATTGATTTTACAAGACAACTATGAATCTGTTTACTAATAAAACGCTTTTAATAAATTTCAAATACTAATAAAATGTTATTTCCGTCTTAAATATCCGTGCAGCAATTGATTAACTTATTCCCAAGTTCCCATCTAGGTCCGATAAGATTTTCCACATGTGGTCGCAAGAAGACAGATGAGTGGTTCGTGTCGGAATCACGTAGGATTGGTTTAGGTTGGACAAGATTATGTCAAGTTTTCAGTTGTCATCGTGATATTGTTTTGTTCACATCGATCTTAAAATGCCAAAAGCAAAAACTACATTACGCGTTTGGAAGAACAGAATTGTTAGTAAGATTGCTTATATCCGCAATGAAAATGAGGACCCTTAATAATTTATTAATTATACATTCACATCTTCAAGCTCACGGCATTCCAGGTAATAGCGGTCGATGTGAATCTCTACACATCATGTGCACAAACACCAAAAGCAATCAGGGCTTTGACTTCAGGTTTTGAAGTCAAAGCACTTCAGTGGTATTCTGACGCAAAAAGTCAAATAAAATAATTAATTTACCTTCTAGTCTAAAATACTGTCTTGTGATCCGCAAATTAATTTCATTGATTCGCCAATAAGGATTTATCGGGAAAAATTCAAAAGATACATTTAATAATTTTAAAAAACGAATAATTTATAACCAATAAACCATAGGACTTGATAAGTCGAAGCAGCATCGACGAAATGCGCGCCCATCTTTTGCCAACTGTTGGAACTATTGTACGCGTAAGTTTTTTCGTTATTAAAAATTGACATACCACACTTTGACGCATTGACATCGTGTAGATCCTGTGTTAACTTATCAAGTCCAATTGTGGACAGACCTTCATATCTTATCTAGCCGGTTGGGTTGGCTGCAATGATACAACGGACCGCTAATTATTCAACTGCGCATGTACCCAAACGCTCGGATCTATTTGAAATCAATAGTAATACAGATATATATTAAAAACAAATTTTCACTTTAAAAAATTTAATTAAATCTAAGAAATAGCTAATTTCTTTAAATAATTCATTAATTAGGTAATAATACATGTTTATACTTTGAAATTTAAATAGTTCTGGGCATTTCGAAACATGCGCAGGAGAAAAAGTCGAGGTACGTTAGCAGCATTGGCTGGCTGGCTGCCAGCCCAGATCGGCTAGATGAGGTTTAAAAGACTTATCTCTGACTTATTATTCTAAAATTAAATATTTCAGGTTAGATGGAAAGCACAAGAAGATGTCTGTTTAATTAAATAATTGAAGCAGTACAAAAGTAGTCAAGTACACTTACTGCATAAAATTATTTTTTTCAAGTTATAAAAATATATCCATTTCCTGTAATTAGTATTATTCCTTAGTCCTCAGCGTGCAGACTTTTGATAAAATCGAGGATCGACTGTACCTTATTACGATTTGATCAATGTGCCGATTGTGCTACTGTGCTCGGTTAATAAAATAATCTTGTGCAAGCACATCGTGAACAGTGCAAGTACCGATACCGCACTTTTAATTAATGTACATCCCTGGCCATGATCCCCAGATTTATAATTAACTATTGACATGCAAGTATTCCTGTAATCAAATAAAAAATAATTTATTTTAGAGATATAATTAAAACTTTCCACTGTGACAATCATCTTCGGAAATACCCAAGTTCTGAGCAGACAATTTAATGATCAATTTGATCATAATATCATGTATCATCTTTCTGGAGTATTTTGTAGGCAGAAGTATGTCGTAATTCCATATTTAGAGCCGCTTCTTTAAATATAAAATCAGCATGTGACACTTCGCCTGTATATTACCCTCCTCCAGGATGAAGTCAGGTATACTTTACCCACTTATCAATTACCCTAAACGACATTAGCCTTGCTGTAGCTGACTTTATACCTAATTAGTGATTAAATGCAAGATTTTTTACCTCCTATTTTTTCTGTGTATAAGGTGGTCTCACAATACATTCCAGCTTTCGCTGTCATTGGCTACGCGCAAAATGTTACTATCAGTGATGGGAGGTGGGGTAGATTCGATAGACGAGTAGCTTGGCTTCAATAGACCCTAAGAGCGTTTAGAGGAGTGATATTAAGTTTAACGCCGTAAGAGTGACAGAAATGGCAATGAAGCACTCTTAGTGCCACATTGTGCCTTTTGATGTAGGTCGTTTCCGCATGGACAACTAGATAGTATGTGAGCTTAATGCTCGGGGTGTGCATGGCACGCCCTACAGCTATCATCGGAATTGTCTTGGTTCAAAATGTAGCGAAGGTATGTTAAGGTGGAAATGACACCGTCTTGGCATACCAAAATAAAATCCTCTGTACCAGACTTCAATCCGAGCGATTTGAAGTAAGCAAACGTTAGCTCACACGAAATTGACTGATCCTCCACATTTTTTTGGAAGATGTCGTGCATCCTCTTATCAAGGAGCTGTTTACGAAAGTTTTTCTCTTACACTTTGTTAATCCGGGCTTTCAGGAGTGAGTACTCGAGATAGATTAGATTTGATGCATTTTGCTCACCCCTAAGACTGAAGTTAAGTCCAAGTGTTTCAGCAGCCTCTTGCACTGCTTTGTACAGAAACGCTCCTTTGCCCACTTCTCCGTCATTACTGACCATTTTAAGAAGAGGGTCTTATCCATTTGCGACTCTATGTGCTGTACCCAGAATAATCCTGCTATGAAGACATTGAAGACTCAATATTCCGCGACCACCTTAACGGCGTGCGATGTACAGTCTCGGAACAGAAAACTTAAGATGCATACTTTTCTTCATAGATCTGTGGCACGCTCAGGTATGTATAAATAAGTTTCTCCGGCGTAAAGGTGTCGTATAGCGCTTCTATCAACAAGCTCAGGATCTTCAGGGATGTTTTTAGCATTGTACAGTGTGTTCAGACAAGTGATTGGCCTTTAATTCTTCGGGTCAGCTAAGTTGCCTATTTTCGGCAGGAGTATTTTGCGCCCTTCCACCAACCACTCCGGTGTCGGCTCTTCCGACTTTAAATATGAGGTGAAAATACGGGCCAAATGCTGATGTGTTGAAGGGAACTTCTTCCACCAGAAGGTTTTGATACAATTTGGTCCCAGTGCGGAATATTCGAACTTTGGCTGTAAATTTCCTACCAGATGTTTGGTCTTATGATCAGCCGTTGGTTTTGTTTTACGATTCGCATCGGCCAAAGCTTTCGCTGCATTATACACACAACAATTGATAGTCCACAGGTCGGATTCTTCGGAAAAATGTTCACGAACCTCGTCTTCCATTTCAGCCAGATCTTTAGACTTGACAGAAACCTTGGTGTTGATGTTTCTCCGGGTCGTAAAGCATCGCTCTTCATCTATTGGATGACTGCCCGCGGTTGGTCTTAGTGTCGCCTCTCTTTCTCTGTTGCCGGTTTGTTCTAGCTGTTGTTGAGTAGGCGTTCCGCTTACATAGCCCCTCTTTCGGAGCAGTTCGGCATGGTTTCGCAGACGTTGCTGCGAAAATCCCAGAGTCACCGTTCTAGACACCTCACCCAGGTGCTATTCAGCTTTCGGCACGGTTTTCACAACTCCGCTTGGGGGTTAATTCCTTCGGTACCACCCCTGGACAATTGTCCGCGGCTGCCTATTTATTTTTGTAACCATAATTAGCAGAAACCCTTGGTACAGGGGCCCTCTATCCACAACC